>NW_023270865.1:6964482-7012390 GCF_011800145.1 Mirounga leonina | reverse complement strand
GTTATGGTGGAGGTGATGGTGCTGGTGGAGGTGGCAGTGATGGTGGATGTGATGGTGGAGGTGATGATGGTAGGGGTGATGGTTGTGGAGGTGATGGTTGTGGAGGTGATGGTGGAGGTGATGGTGATGGTGGAGGTGGTCCTGGTGGTGGTGATGGTGGAGGTGGGGTGGTGGTGGTGGTGGTGGTAGAGTTGGAGGTGATGATGGTGGATGTGGTGGTGGTGGAGGAGGTGGAAGTGATGGTGGAGGTGGAGGTGATGGTGGAGGTGATGGTGCTGGTGGAGGTGGCAGTGATGGTGGAGGTGGTGATGGTGGATGTGGCGATGATGGTGATGAGGCAGGACAGGAGACTCTCCTCTTTTTCCCCATTGAGTTTTGTGCTGGATAATCCCTACCCAGAGCTTAAGGGTATCTGGCAGACTGCTTGCTGGTTGACAAGGAGTGGCTCAGGGAACTCTTGCGACTGAAGAGAAGGAAGCCATTTAGCAGCAAGGTGAGAAGAGAAGTGGGGGACAGGCAGGGACTGAGGCATCCTTCTTTCCCTCATTCTCCATGGCCGTCTCCTGTGAAGGGCAGAGAGCCTTTTCCACTGGTGCACGCTTTACTTGTCATCCCATTTCCATCTCAAAGCAAAACAAAAGCAGCCAGAGAGCTGAGGGATCAAAGCACACTTCCCTAGGACCCTGGGACTTTTGGGGTTTCTGTTCAGGTTTTTGACGGTTTTGCTTACAAATGTTGGCAGCATGCATTTCATTTCCCAAACTGTGCTGTCCTCGTTACTGCGGCAACCGAAGGACACTTAATCTGGTTTCCATTATCTAAGTGAATTGTAAAACCCACGTTTCATTGTGGTGAAATTGCGTGTTGTGACTTGGGATGCAGTTTTTTTTTTTTTTTTAATTTTTTATTTATTTATTTGAGAGAGAGAGAGAGAGAGAAACAGCATGAGAGGGGATAGGGTCAGAGGGAGAAGCAGGCTCCCCGCTGAGCCGGGAGCCCGATGCGGGACTCGATCCCAGGACCCTGGGATCATGACCTGAGCCGAAGGCAGTCGCTTAACCAACTGAGCCACCCAGGCGCCCGGGATGCAGTTTTGATTAGTATGTGTAGCACTTTCCAGCTATAGGATCATACGCACCTAGTAAGGAGACGAGAGATTAGACGTATGGAAAAAAGAGATCGGATGTTCTCTTTTTACGTGCAATCCTTCTGTTATGCCACAGTGCACATTTCTTTGAGATTTAACTGTATCTAGTAGTGATTCTCAAGGTGAGGGAGGGTGATTTGCTCCCACTCCCCACCCCCAGGACATTTGTCAATATCCGGAGACATTTTGATTGTCAAGCCTGTTCTCTCGGGCTCCTGGCCTCTCGTAGGTAGAGGCAAACAGCGCTGCTCAACCCCATCCGGTGTTCATGCAGCCACCGCCACAGCGAATTAGCCCATCCAGACGCCAGGACTGCTCAGATTAAGGAACTCTGGGGCACAGTGTTCATTCCCTGAGAAGTTGTATAGAAAATACATTTCCTCGTTCTGGAATCTCTTCCTTTCCAGTTCCCACATTCCGTGACAAAGCCATCTAACATTTCCTTAAAGACCTGTTTGAAATCCGTGCACTATGAGAAACCTACTTGCATCCGGCCAATTTCTTTTTATATCTTTTCTGTACATTCTCTTGGTGCAAACATTGCCAGTTTATCCCTACAGATATTCTGTGTTTCTCAACGTGGCATTTTTAGCACTTCTTACAAGGCAACTTCTGTATGTGTTTCTTCTGCCTAAATTTGGTTTTAAGCTCTTTAATACTGTGTGAAATTTCTTTGGGTTATGTGGAAAATGTAGTTTAGTGCTACCCATGCTTTACATATCTAGTAAATACTTCATGTTTAAATTTGATGCTGATGCGTTTGTATAAATCAAAATATTATTTTCTTGATAGCCAGAATTCCTTTCACTGAAGAGAACAAAACCCAGTGTTTCTTTTCTTTTCCCAAAGCAGACACATATTTAAATCTCATTGGATTTGGATACAAACATCAGAGCACTTTGTTTCACATCTAAGAAAATATTTCTAGCTTTCTACTTGTCTAAGTTTCACTTACTGTATTTATTTGTTAATAAATCTAGGGTAGAGTCTTTATGACACTGTTCTCACTGGCTGGTGTTTTCAAAGCCTGTGTTATGCTCTCTCTTTTTTTAAATGATGTTATAAATAAATATTTATGACTTTGCAAAACTTAATGGTGAATAAGCAACTGCCATTAGGAAAATGTTTCCATTTGGACAAATCCTGCCATCGGGCATGCCTTTTAGACAGCTAAATTGGTGGTGTCATTTTCACCATGTTCTATTTATTTGATTTCTGTCGGGTTCTTCCATGTTCATTTCTTTGACTAGATAAGGCAGGAGACGTGTATTAACATCATTATGGGGAATTAGAAACCCAGAGTTCTTTTCTTCCTGGTAGGTGAAGGCAAGTCCCAGCCATTCATCATTTTTGGTCATTTGGCTGGCTCGCCTCTTGGAGTGCACGAGATGCAGGCGGCGTGTTTGTGTAGCTGAGTTGGGGTCCTTTCTTGTGGGCACAGATTAGCCACATGTCTTTTTTTTTTTTTTTTAAAGATTTTATTTATTTATTTGAGAAAGTGAGAATGAGAGAGAGAGAGAGTGCATATGAGAGGGAGGAGGGTCAGAGGGAGAAGCAGACTCCCTGCTGAGCAGGAAGCCTGATGTGGGACTCGATCCCGGGACTCCAGGATCATGACCTGAGCCGAAGGCAGTCGCCCAACCAACTGAGCCACCCAGGCGCCCCGATTAGCCACATGTCTTTCGGGTGGTCAGTTCAATGATAAGGGGTAATAGTGATATGGAAGACAGTCTAGCAATGTTGAAGTCCCCCTTTAAAAGGCTGTAGAAACGAATTCATGAATATTGCCCATCAGCTGGGCACCAGGCACCTTGGTGACCTTTGGTAGGTATTAGCTCATTCTCTCCTCGCGATCGTCCAGCCAGGTGGGTGTGAATATTCTTATTTGTTGCACAGAGAAACTGCAGCTCACAGAGCTGAAGTAACTCAGCCAATGTTTTTATTTCCATATTTGACTGAGTTCTGCCCAGCTTCGAGTACGGATTCTCACTGTTTCCCATTGGCTTTTATTATAAATGATCCGGTTCAGTGGAGGTGAATAAAGGTGACCCCGGCTCGACCCCTAGGTGAATGAAGGTGACTGTCCTAGGCCTTCTGAAAACTTGACTTTAAACCGTTCCTTAAAATTTAAGAAAGGCGTTGCCTTAAGTTTGACCAGCCTTGAGGCAGAACATATGGCCACTGGATGCCAGGGAAGATTTTTATTTTTTATTTTTTTAAATTAAAAAAAAATATTTATTTGAGAAGGAGTGAGCATGAGCGGGGGGAGGGGCAGAGAGAGAGGCAGGCTCCCAGCTGAGCAGGGAGCCCGACATGGGGCTCCATCCCAGGACCCCGAGATCATGACCTGAGCCGAAGGCAGACGCATAACTGATGGAGCCACCCAGGCGCCCCATACAGGGAGGATTTTTGTGAGATCATGCAGGACAGCCCCCATTGTGGGATTCCTGGGGAATTTTGGATCTCCAAGGAGTTGGGTGGGGTGGGTCCCGTTTTCCGGGAAGCTATTTCTGTGTTACTCAGATTCTCAGAACGGACAGAAATACTCTAACAAGCAGGGCATTTTGAACACCCTGTTTTGCTTCCTGACATGTACAAACACAGTCTCAGAGGACCTTCCCAGAGTTGGCTGTTTGGGCTTGTTGTTTCATGGTGGGATATAATAATGAATATCTTGCTTAACATTTGGTAACTCTGGAAGTTGCTTCCAAGCCGCATGGTTTTTCATTAAACTGGGTGAGAGAACATGCTCAGAGAGCTGCTTACCTTAGATTCATCCTTTCTTTGGGCAGCTGGATAATCCGTTTTGGAATCTAGTACTTGTTCAAGAAGAAAGAGATAGCAAACCAGCCCAATGCTTGTTGGCTTATGGTTGTAATTCCAGTATCCACCTTATGACTTAACCTTTGGAGGTCATCTGAGACAGTCCACCTGGAAGGTCTTTGTGTTTGTTCATTCATTTGTGGCTACTTCCTTCCTCTGACCTCAAGAACTAGCTATTGGAGGTTAGTCTAATCACGATTTCTCCCCCAACAAGGGGAAATTTTTTGCCATCAGATTATATGCCAGTGGGACACTGGAATGATCCTTTGTAAGAGGAACCTTCTAATCACCCCTCATTGCAAATACATTTCAAAATAATTTGATTAAATAAGGAATGTAGTGAAATAGCATTAGGGACTTTGAGCTTATTATCACGTCTTCTAAATGGTTTAGCCTTGACTTAAAGATATATTGCTGATATTAGAGAGTTACGGTACACAAGCAGCAATTTGAGTCTTGTTTTTCTCTGTCACCCAAACACATACACACACACACACACCCCATAGTGGAGAGTGTATGTTGAAACGACTTGACTCGATGACTTTGATTAGAAACAAATCATTGATGTGTTCTTCTCATGGCAGGCAGCTAGTAAAAGCATGGGCCACCATTGTTTGGGGAAATACGACAGTCCTGGATTTCATAGGCTGCAAACTTAGCATAGGAATCCATGTGTGTCTTCTAAAAATGACTCCCAGGAGCACGCTGAGCCTGACTCGGAACTTGGATATAAACACCAAGTAGTTTTATGACCATACCTTTGTTGTGTTTCTGACCAGCTCCAATGGCAGGGGAGCTATGTGTCTACAGTTTCTGTTTCTCTTTTCTCTCAATGTTTTTTTTTTTTAATTTTATTAAGTTTGTTTCTAAGGCTGAAACCTTTGAACACTGACGAGGAATACTCAGCAAAGCAGATTGGCCCATTTTTCAAAAGAGTATGAGATGGCTTAAAATTAGGGGTTCCAATTTTCATTACAATGTGACAGCAGGTATGTGTTAATCATTGCGTGCTAGTCAGAGAGGTGATGCACGCAAAGAATTCAATATTATAAAATTCACAGCAACCCACAGGAAAGTATAATTAATATCCTTGTTTTGTAATGAGGCAGTTGAGCTGTGGAGAAGTTAAGTAACTTGCCCAAAGTCACCTAGCCAGCAAGGGGCAATGCAGGCACTTAAATTCAGAAAGCCTGGTGGAGGAGCTGGGCTTCTTCACCCCCCCTGGACCTCCTTTTTATCCCACAAACATTGGCTGGGTCTTCATAATGCTGAAGATCTAAGCTCTCTATTGTGATGAAAAGGTGTAGGAGCAAGAGTGTCTCTGTCCATGGGTTTGTGTTGTATTGGGGCAATTACGTTCATCAATAATTGTATCACTTTGTAAGTAGAATGATAAAGGGTGTATACAACGGGTTTTGAGTACACGGTTGAAGGAAGAGTTTATTCTCATGAGGCCTGAGAATGGGTACTTTTGCAGATGCATTTGAGGTGGGCCTTCACAGGATAGGAGGGAGAGATGGGAAGTTGTAGTTTGCAGAAGCCATGGTGAGCATAAAGAGCAAAAGGGTGTATTGATACCAAAAGGCTGGTGTCTCAAGAATGCTGAATCATGGCTGGTGCATATTGGAAGATGAGGCAGGGGCTCCCAGTGAGATTGGGTTGCATCTTGCAGGCCATGCTCAGGGACTGTCCATGGGATCAAGTCCAGAGGGTCCAGACAAGAGGCATTTAAGTCATATTGAAGGTAAATGGAAGAAAGAGAGAAGAGAGGCAGGTATGTTCACCCAGGACACTGGTCAGGGCAGGAGAGAAGGGCATTCAACAGGGACCATTTTGTGGCCACTTTGGGGGCCTGTGTTGGGGACGTTAAAAGGACAGGTAGATGGTATTGGTATTTTCAGCAAGGAGAAAGAGTTGGCAAAGGTTAGTATATTTTTCCAGAGTCACCAAGCTAGAAAGGAGGGCAGAATTCAAACCCACATCTGCCTGATTCCAGAAATCTCTCCGAAGACCTATGGAACAAGCCTTTTGCATGGTGGAATTGGAGATAAAGCCATAGCATCTCTTCTGAAATTGAGGGTGAGGTTGAGATGTGCCCCTTCTAGAAAGCCTTGAGAGGAGTGTGGATAGTGGAGATTAGCTGTCAAAGTCCTAAAATTTTTAGCTCTGTGGTTATATATCTACAGTGGAACCAACTAGTCGTTGGCCATGAGCAAAATTACCTTATTTATTAATTGTATGAATATGTGGACGTTTTCCCAATCCTTCTTTACAGGTTAGGGTTAAGAGAAAAGAGAGGACTAAGAGAGTAGTGTTTAGACATTTGGGTCCAGTGTGTGTGTGTGCACGCATGTGTAATTGTTTTAAGCATGTGCTTATAGCAAATAAGGAGACCGTTCTCCATGTTATAGACCAGTCCACACCATTGTCTAGAGATTCATATGTGGCGTCCCCTTGGACTGTAACAGGCTGACATTTGATTTATCAGAGCATGCTGGAGACAGTGTGCTGGCCTGCTTGGGGACACTGGTATGGAGGGTTTGGTGACAGTCAGGAGAAGAGGCAGCTGTTTGTTATGACTATATATTGCGCTTAGCTAGCAACCCTTGGCCAATTCTCATCCTTGACATTTTTTAGTACAACTCCCATGGGATAAGAATCTTGCCCAGAGAATCCCTCTAGGGTAAGAATCTTGCTCTGTGGTCAAGGAATTTAAGTTCTAAAGTTATGCTTGCTAAAGATTTATAGGATTGTGATTTGGGGAAAACATAACTATTTCATGATGCGAAATGCTAATTTGACAGTTCACAACACACTAAGTTCAACCTCTTGCTGTGGGAACCACGCAGGGAGGGGTGATTCTGACATTTAGAAGCTGAGAAGAGGACCACGAGGGACTGCTGACTTGGGGTCATTACACAGGTGTTGTGCAAGAGAGGCTTCATTAAGAGGTGGACCTTGTGATCCCTGGGATAGTTCTGAGATTCCAGAAAAGCATGTTTAATAATGGAGGGTGGATATGGTGGGAAACATTCTCTTTGACTGACAGATGGTGCTAGATCCTGTGACTTCAATGGAACTTAGTGCTTTGAGCAAAAAAGTATCAGAGCATTTGTGGTTTATACATCATTGATGTCCCATGTCCAAGAGCTTGGGTACAGCTTCTGTGGATATTGCCCCTCTACCTTCATGCCCACTGGCTCTTCCAACTTCCTCTTCTTTTGGAGAATGACCAATACTGGAAAAACTTCCCTTTAGCTATCTGATTTAATTGCTTTAACCCTGGAAAAACACTGGGGAGGAATGGAAATTTCTATCAAATGTGTTTAGCTGAAGAAGTGTGTGCAGGGTCCGTAGGGATTGTTGAAGGGGGTGCATGGAATGTATGTTGGAGATGACAGTGAGTTTGGAGGCTTGGAGAGTCCTCCACCTACACAATTCTTAGGTAAGTGAGTTATAAAATTATTTTAAAGTGTTAAGTGGAATATAAGTCCTTTAAACTATGAGGTAATTTATATTGATAAATCATAAGAATTGTATAATAATGAATAATTATAAACAGGGTAAGATATTTAAAGTTATTCTGGAGTCAGAGGCTTCATGAATATGTGTATGGCAACAAGCTATCTGGGTAACTAGTCCATTTCAGCCTAAAGCTGCTTTGGGCTCATTTCTGGGTTTTCTGTTCTGTTCTGTTGATCTATGGGTTTAATTTTGTGTTGGTACTATTCTGTTTTGATCACTACAACTTCGTAATATAACTTGAAGTCTGGAACTATGATGCCTCCAGCTTTGCTTTTCTTTTTCACAATTGCTCAGGCTATTCAGGGTCTTTTTTGGTTCCAAACAAATTTTAGGATTGTGTGTTCTAGTTCTGTGAAAAATGCTGTTGATTGGGATTGCACTAAATGTGTAGGTTCCTTTGGGTAGTATAGATATTTTAACAGTGTTTGTTCTTCCAATCCCTGAGCATGAAATGTCTTCCCATTTCTTTGTGTCCTCTTCAATTTCTTTCATCACTGTTTTACTGTTTTCAGGGTACAGGTCTTTCAACTTTTTGGTTATGTTTATTCCTAGGTACTTTATTATTTTTCATGTAATTGTAAATGGGATTTTTTTTTTCTTCATTTCTCTTTCTACTGCCTCATTATTAGTCTATAGAAATGCAACAGATTTCTGTATGTTGATTTTTGTATCCTGAGACTGCTGAATTTGTTTATCAGTTCTAGTAGTCTTTGCCTGGAGTCTTTCGGGTTTTTTATATATATTATCATGTCATCTGTAAATAGTGAAAGTTTTGCTTCTTCCTTACCAATTTGGATGCCTTTTATTTCTTTTTGTTGTCTGATTGCTGTGGCTAGGACTTCTAGTACAGTGTTGAATAAAAGTGGTGAGAGTGGACATCCTTGTCTTGTTCCTGACTTTAGGGGGGAAACTCTCAGCTTTTCCCTATTGAGGATGATGTTTGGGGTGGGTTTTTCAAGGCCTCTAATATGTTCCAGTATGTTCTCTTTAAACCTACTTTGTTGAGGGATCTTATCGTGAATGGATGTTGTAGTTAGTCAGATGCTTTTTCTGTATCTGTTGAAATGATATTGTTTTTATCCTTTCTCTTGTTGATGTGAGGTATCACATTGATTTGCAAATACTAAACTACCCTTACAAGGCAGGAATAGATCTCACTTGATCGTAGTGAATGGATAAAGAAGATGTGGAATATTATTCAGCCATAAAAAGAATGAAATCTTGCCATCTGCAACCACATGGATGGAGCTGGAGGATATAATGCTAGGCAAAATCAGTGAGTCGGAGAAAGACAAATACCATATGATTTCACTCGTATGTGGATTTTAAGAAACAAAACAAATGAGCAATGGAAAGAAGAGAGAGGGAGACAAACCAAGAAACGGACTCTTTCTATTTTAAAGAATGATTTATTTATTTGAGAGGGAGAGAGAGAGAGAGAGAGAGCGCGCACAAGTTGGGGGGAGGGGCAGAGGGAGAAAAGAGAGAATCCTCACGCAGACTCCCCACTGAGCACAGGCCCAATGAGGGCTCGATCCCAGGATCCTGAGATGACTTTAGCTGAAACCAAGAGTTGGATGCTTAACCGACTGAGCCACCCAGGCACCCCTAGACTCTTAACTCTAGAGAACAAACTGATGGTTACCAGAGGGGAGGTACATGGGGGGATGGATGAAATAGGTGATGGGGGTGAAGGGGTGCACTTGTAATGAGTACCAGGTGATGTACGGAAGTGTTCAATCACTCACTGTATTGTACACTTGAAACTAATAAAAGTCTGTTAACTACCCTGGAATTAAAATAAAAACTTGGGCGCCTGGGTGGCTCAGTCGTTAAGCGTCTGCCTTCGGCTCAGGTTATGATCCCAGGGTCCTGGGATCGAGTCCCCCATCGGGCTCCTTGCTTAGTGGGAGTCCGGTTCTCCCTCTCCCTCTGTCCCTGCTTGTCCCCCCTCTCTCGCTGTATCTCTGTCAAATAAATAAAATCTTTTAAAAAAAATAAAATAAAAACTTAATAACAAATTTGTTTTGGGCTCCAAAGCAAATGTCGATTTCACATTGGTTTTTCTATGGCTCTTTTAGTTTTTACAGAGACCAGTAGCTCGCCCAACCCTGCTCCTCATCTATGTCAGGCTAGTGGGCACTTGGCCAGTGAAAAGCTTGGTATATGAAGAGCCCTCTCCTTACTGGCACCCCCGTCACCACTGTCACCTAATGCCACTGCCGAGGCCCCTCTTCCCTGAAACTGGAAAGATCCACCAAAGTCCCCCCTCGGAATGAGCCATACTCCACTTTCTTTCTTACCTTAATTTCTGGTGCTGGAACCATCATCTCAGCAACCTGGGAGCCTGAGTCGGAGTTTGGAATTGGCTTTTTATAACAGCTTGATATGTAATTCACATACAATAAATTTCACCCTTTTAAGGTTTACTGTTCTTTTCATATATTCTCAAGAGTTGTGCACCAGCCACTGTTTAATTTTGGAATATTTTCATCACCCCAGAAAGAAAACCTGAACCTATCAGTGAAAACTCCCCGTCCCCCCTCTCCTTAACCCCTGGCAACCACTAATCTATACTCCGTCTCTATGGATCTGCCTCTGGCAGACATTTCATACAAATGCAGTCAAACGGTATGTGGCCTTCTGTGACTGGTTTCTTCCCCTTAGCATAATGTTTTCAAGGGTCATCTGTGGTGTGGCATCTGTCAGCACTTTGTTCCCTTTTCTAGCTGAGTGCTGTTACACTGTAGGAAATATTACATTTCTCTATCCATTCACTGTTCATTGGGCATTTGGATTATTTCTGCTTTTTCGGACCATTATGAATAGTGCTGCTATTACCATTCATGTACAAGCTTTTGTGTGGACATATATTTTTATTTTTCTTAGGTATATACCTAGGAATGAAATTGCTACGTCACTGGAATTTTTTTTTTTTAAGATTTTATTTATTTATTTGACAGCGAGAGACACAGCAAGAGAGGGAACACAAGCAGGGGGAGTGGAAGAGGGAGAAGCAGGCTCCCCACAGAGCAAGGAGCCCAATGCGGGGCTCGATCCCAGGACCCTGGGAACATGACCTGAGCCGAAGGCAGATGCTTAACAACTGAGCCACCCAGGCGCCCCACGTCACTGGAATTTTTACAGAGACAAATACTTGAGTAGCATCTTACGTTGAGATGTAGCACGCACTTTACAGAGTTTAAAAATGTGGTGCTTTCTCCATTGGTGTTGGTAGATTATGGTTGCAGAATTGACAGCAGTCTAAAATAGAATTGCACAGTGGTTTTTTTGAGTCAAACCCAAGTGAATTCAAGTTCTGGCACTGCCTTCTAGACTGACGGTAACCTTGGGCTGGAAGGTTGAGTTCTTTGAATCATAGTTTCTTGTCTGGATTAAACCTGGGTCTGTGATTCTCAGGCTGTCATGGTTTTTTTCAAAAGGTTTTCATGTCATTGCATGCAGAAAATGGTAACGTTTGTGTGGATAAAACTGGTAAATGGGGAAGACTTTTCACCTGGAGGCTAAGGGGTTGGTTCTTGGCTGTGACTCTCATCTGTTAGGAAATTGTTTCTTCAATGTGTCTGCACCCAACTTTTTAAAAAGAATATTTTATTTGTATGTTTGAGAGAGAATGAGAGAGAGAGAACGAGAGAGCACCAGCAGGAGGAGGGGCAGAGGAGAGAGAGAAGCAAACTCCCCACTGAGCAGGGAGCCCGACATGGGGCTGGATCCCAGGACCCTGA
This sequence comes from Mirounga leonina, assembly GCF_011800145.1. NCBI lineage: Eukaryota > Metazoa > Chordata > Mammalia > Carnivora > Phocidae > Mirounga > Mirounga leonina. The sequence continues at coordinate 7,001,149 of NW_023270865.1, read as the reverse complement.
GATCGTGGCCTGAGCCAAAGTCAGATGCTTCCCGACTGAGCCACCCAGGTGCCCCAATGTGTCTGCACTGTCGCCTCTTCTTGTAACCTCTCCTCTTTTAATTTGTGAGAATCACCATTAACCACTTGAGAAAGATGTTGGACAATAAACTAAGCCTTTGAAGGGTTATGAGCTCACTGTGTTTTATCTTCACTGTGGTGTGTGGAGGAAACTCGCAAGATCAATGAAGACTCGGGCGATGGTGCTTTTGAACACTTTAGCTCTGGGTTCCACTTAGAAAGGTATGGTTGACCCCTACGAATGCCCATCATTTGACCTGGCATTTGATGCCATACTGTTGTCCTATTTTTTTTTTTCTAGGCTTTGGAACATCATATTGTTTTCCTTGATTTGTTTTATTCTGTGCTTGCTCTAGTCTGTAGGTCTTCGGTCAGTGTGGAGTTTAGGTAAAACATTGGATTTAAATTCTGGATTCCCGCTGTGAGTAAAATCGTTGGCTGTGTGGAATTTCCTCTAGAGAAGTTGGGCATAGCATCTTGTTCTGTTTGATTTTTCTCTGGGGATGATAGCTCTGGTCAGCTCTCCCCTTAGAATAGGACCATCCATACGCTGCAGGTGTTTGGGAACATGATGGCCCTCGAGCCCTGATCAGATAAAAGAATTCTGGTCCTTTTAAAAATAATTAAAGGTGGTCTTTAACACCATCTCCTCTATTCTTGCTGCTGTTTTCAGGCATGACCATGTGTAACTAACGTGTCCAGGCTGGACTTAATAGATAGAGCTTCTTCTGTTTTGGGGTGATGGAAATGAATCAGCGAAGGGGCTTAGGTCAATTCATCTTGATTCTTCTCTGTAACGTTTTCTTAGCACATAATACATGTAAGTTTTTCCTGATGATCACACATTCCCATTTGCAGTAAACTTGCAAAAACAGTCCCCCAAAGTATGAAACAATTATGTGGACCCACATATCTCAGAACATGCTAATGATTGGGTATATTTTCCTCCAGATGTTAATTGTAACAGCGAAGATCCGCATTGTCATATCTAACAATTATTGAGCACTTACGATGGGCCTGGCGTTGTTCTAAGTGTTTCACGTTGCTGAGAACAGTAAATCTTCACAAACTGTATGAGAAAGGCACAGAGGTTGTCCCCACCTGAAGATGGAAATAGAGGGCACATAATCAGCATGAAGCAGAGCTGGGATTTGCATCCAATTTGTAGTCAGAATGGAGACCAGGCTTCCAGTATTTATAGGTTTACATTTCACTGTGAGAATGTGTGTGTGTGCAAGCACGTGAGCATGCATTTTGGTAGGTGTGTCCTTCCTCCGTGTGTGTGCGCACCCATTTGTTTATATGTGCCACACAGAGTTTATTTTCTACCAATACACTTAATACTACTTCTCATCGCCTTATCATTTCTTTTAAAAATAATCTCCTGTCTTCCTGATGTATTTAATTTGTAAAAAACCATTTTCTTCTCTCCAAATAGAAGCTTCCAAATCATGATTGTAACGCGTAATGTTCAGATGAGGAGGAATGTATTTCACCTTAAGTCTTCGCTGACATAAAAGACGAATGCCTTTGGAGAATGTTCAGCAAAGTATATGACTACTTTTAAGGCCTTTCAGGTTTTTCAGGGTCTGTATGGGTGTGTTTTGGTGTGTCAAATCACTATAGCACGTTTAGTTAGACAGCCATAACCACCGCCAACTTCTTCATGGTTGTGTTTTAAAAATGGCCATCAAAGCAATCCTGGATTCAACCAGGTAGAGACAGACTTTTTTCAGACTTTTCAAGTAAGCAGCTTTGTTTCACAACTTGCCAATTCGTTGTGATCTGGGATTAGTTACTGAAATGGATAGATGTGTCTGTGCTTCTCTGTGAGGAGTTATCCTCAGCCAGCGAGTTCTGTGCCTGGAACATCTGATTTTTCCAGAGTGTGTGTTTGTGCGTAAAAGCCCAGCCCCATCACCTCCATCTTATCTCCATAGTTAATGAGCTGCTCTTTGTGGTGCTGTGGTTGTAACCAGAGAGAACTGCGGGAATTTTCCAGAACAGTGAGCTTAAGCATAATATTTGCCTCTCACATATGATGTTAGAGAGAGCACATCACTTTCTTCTATACACTCAACCAGAAACACAATCTAGTGCTTCTCAACAAAACAAACGTGTGTGTTAGCTTTCCTGTAATGAATGCGCAGGGGTGTATTATTCACCAAGCTAAAGTGGCAGATTAGAGGACAGAAACCCAGTATAGCCACGTCAGGATGGATAACATTTATCAGCGCCTGTGTGCCTGAGCATTTCTCTTCAATGTAAGCAGAGAGTTTTGTATAATACGGTTTATCCGTCAAGGCTGATGAAACCAATTTCATTTCCTTAGGCAAGAGTGAATTTTTTTCCCCCTCCCCGGGTGAAATGAATCTAGAAAGTAAAAGAGTGGGAGGTCCCGTTTGTAGAAATGTCTGTCACTGACTCCCAGTTCACGCCTGTGTGCCTAACTCTTTCTCACTGGACTTCAAATGAGAATAGGAATTTCCTGTGGTTGTGGAGAATACTTAGGAAGTTGGCTCTGCTCTGAGAGGTTTCTCTAACCATCCCTCCTTCGTACCTGCGCTGCCTCTGCCCTACAGCCCTCTCTCCAGGATGACTTCCCCCCTGCACCCAGCAGGTCAGCCTGAATGGAATCTAAATACGTGTATTAGGGCTCCTGTCTGAAGGCTGGTCACCCTCTGTCACCATACAAAGTTATTTTTAAAAAAAATTTTTTTTATAAATTCATTTAATTGACATATAGTGTATTACTAGTTTCAGAGGTAGAATTTAGTGTTTCATCAGTTGCATATAACACCCAGTGCTCATTACATCACCTGCCCTCCTTAATGCCCATTCCCCAGTTACTGCAGACCCCCACCCCCATCTGCTCCAGGAACCCTCAGTTTGTCTCCTATAGTTAAGAGTCGCTTATGGTTTGTCTCCCTCTCTGATTTCATCTTATTTTATTTTTCCTTCCCCTCCCCTATGATCCTGTTTTGTTTCTTAAATTCCACATATATGTGAGATCATATGATAATTGTCTTTCTCTGGTTGTCTTTCGCTTAGCATAATACCCTCTAGTTCCATCCACGTTGTTGCAAATGGCAAGATTTCATTTTTTTTTGATGGCTGAGTAATATTCCATTATATATATATATATATATATATATGTATATATATATACCACATCTTCTTTATCCATTCATCTGTCAGTGGACATCTGGGCTCTTTCCATAGTTTGACTGTTGTGGACACTGCTGCTATAAACATTGGGGTGCAGGTGCTCCTTTGGATCACTATGTTTGTATCCTTTGGGTAAATACCTAGTTGTGCAATTGCTGGGTCGTAGGGTAGCTCTATTTTTAACCTTTTGAGGAACCTCCAAAGTTATTTTTTTTTCAAGATTTTATTTATTTGAGAGAGAGAGCAAGAGTATGAGTGGGGGGAGGGGCAGAGAGAGGGACAAGCAGACTCCCCGCTGAGTGCAGAGCCCAACGCGGGACTTGATCCCAGGACCCTGAGATCATGACCTGAGCCGAAGTCAGATGCTTAACTGACTGAGCCACCCAGGCACCCCGTCATTGTACAAAGTTATTACAGTATTATTCACTATATTCCCTATACTGTGCATGACATCCCCATGACTTATTTATTTTATAACTGGAAATTTGTACCTCTTAATCTCCTTTACCTATTTCACCCTCCCTCAACCCCTTCCAGCTCTGGTAACCGCTAGTTTGTTTCCTGTATCCATGAGTCTGTTTTGTTCTGTTTTGTTTATTCATTCGTTTTGTTTTTAAGAATCCACATACAAGTGAAATCATATGTTACTTGTCTTTCTCCATCCGACCTATTTTGCTGTGCATAATACCCTCTAGGTCCATCCATGTTGTGGCAAATGGTAAGATTTCCTTCTTTTTATGGCTGAATGATGTTCTCTCTATATATCAGATCTTCTTTCTTCCATTTATCTATCCATGGACACTTCGGTTGATTCCATAGCTTGGCTGTTGTAAATCATGCTGCGATAGACATAGGGGTGCATATTTTTATGTCAGCGTGTAGAGTTTTACTACACTGGGTTTACAAGCTGCATCATATTTAATAGTATGGATGGGCCATAATTTAGTTGATCTCATTACAAATAACTTTGGTCTTTGCATTTCAAACAGGTAAATGCATTTGCTTTCTTACCCCCATTCTTAGTAAATTCTACCCTGAGACATTATTCCATTTCTCTGTGAAAAGTGTGGCCTTTTTATTTCCAGCAGATTCACATGATTCCTGTGCTTCCAACACTCGCCTGATGCCCAACCTCCTTCTATATTGGCCTGCCACTTCTTTCCAGTATATGTTAATGGTTGGCTGGTGCATTCGTTCAACAAATATTCGATACTTTCTGTGTGCAGAGAACTGTGATGTCTTTGAGGGGCCACAGTAATTAGGGGGGCACAGGCTCTGTCCTCGAATAACCCTGCTACACTGCAAGGCTGCTGTGTCACAAGGCAGAAGAAGCCAGACTCTGTGGCAGAGTGACCTGAGGGCTATGGATATTGCATCCTAAGGAGGCTTGGACGAACTGCCCTTGCTTTCTCAATGGAGAAATGGTCACGTGAATAGGAGCACTGGTGTTTGATCTGGAACTTGGAGGGACTTTGAGGTTCTCATACTAGACCGGGAGGGATGTGTTCGAGGCAGAAGTGTGGATGTGGGAAGTGTGGGCATGAGCAGAATTAGTGAGTGCTCAAATTTGATCTGGGTGTCTTGATAGGAGGAAGTCGATGAGGAACAGACCTACCTCTGTTGCCCATTCAGCATCCATTCATTTTCATGTTAGCACCACTGTGAAGTTTCTGTTGACGTTTCCTTGCTTTCCCATATAGCTGTAACAAATTCAAAATATTTACTCTTTTTTAATTTGCAGTAAATACGGATTTACTGTATTCTATATTATTCTTGACATTTTTTTTTCCTCCCGGCATTCTGTATCTAATATTCCTTTACCCTACATCATTTCAAATGAACTCATGTAATTTTGAGCCCTGGCTTTGAATTCCATATTACAGATGTTGGAACCTGAGGCCTGAGGCTTATGTTGGAGCTAGTGCGGACCCAGGTGCTCTGGTCCTGAGTCTGTGCTAGCATCCCCCAGTGCTCCTCTCCTACACCTGTTGGGGGGCGGGGTGGGTCCCTGGGACATTGTAGGCAATTCTTCACCTTTTGCAAGACAGAAGCCGGAATCAGACCTCCTGCAGCTGTGTCTGAGCCCCTTCACTGCTGGGGACGGACTTGCCAAGTTGATGCAACCTGATGTTCCTTTTTCTGGACTTAGACTCAGGAATTGTTCCTTTTGTGTTTTTACAACCATATTCACCATCGCCTGGCTTTTAATATTTTGAAATACAGGACTTAAGACACTTAGGGATGACTTTTCAACCATGGAGGCCTTTCTCGTGATGTCCTGGATGACCTTTCCACATCTCTGGCTAATGAACTGAAGAATAAAATACCATATGTTCACAGCACTTCTGCGTTTCACAGCATTGCATTATGTGCTAATCATTTGATGCTTTTGTGGCAGCGAATTCAGGGTCTTTATTGACTTATTCTTGTGAAATCTTACCTAAGAGACTGATTCCCTGCCAGTGAACTTAGTCGTTTTCCATAGAAATTCCCTGAAATGTTGCCGTAAGCACTACTCAGTGGCCCTGGCAGAAAATGTGGGTCTGCACAATGATGTTTTCCATCACTTGGACAAAGACTATCTTGGTTTCTATCCCCTCTAGTCCCTAATCCGTCAGTCAGTAATATTTATTATATGTCAGACTCTCTTCTAGGCCCTGGGGATATCAAATGAACAGAACTAAGGCTCAGTTCAAGGCTTATATCTGAGTAGGTTAAACAGGCCATAAACAAGTATGTCAGTTGAGTGATTTCAAGTAGTTTTAAGTGAAAAGAAGAGAAAAATCAGAGAATCTGGTAGAGAGTAAGACATGGTGCTGTAGCTGGCCTGGTCGGGGATGCCTTTGAGTGGGTGACATCTGAGTGAGATTAGAAAGGAGGACGTTTGGAAGGACCTAGAGAAAAGACTTCTGGACCCACATGCCAATAGGTGCTGTCTGAAAGGTGATGAGTTTGGTGAGTAAAAGGACCAGAGAGGCGGTCCGAGCACGTGTGTGTGTGTGTGTGTGTCTGCATGCACACTCGTGTGTGGTCTGGGCATGGGCCCCGGGGGTGCTGGCGAAGGTGCCGAAGTGGATGGGGCTGACCCCAAAGCAGTTCTTGGTTTGGGTCAAGGCAGCTACCATTTTACTCTCTGCTTCAATGAGTTAGACTTTTTCGAACTCCTTACAAAGATTACTCCGGTTACAACGTAGAGAATGGACTGTTGAGGGGGGCAAGAGTGAAAAGCCCCAAGACTGACTAGAGGGGCTCCTGCTGATTTCCGGGGGAGAGATAGAGTGGTTTGCTATGGAACTGTAGCTGTGGAGACGAGCGAAGAGGACAGGGGTGTGATCCAGTTGGCACGGTTCAGTGATGCTTTACAGTATCCTGTGGGGAAATTAGAGAAAACAAAATGCCTCTAGCTGTGACAGGGATTTGAGGCAGGAAGCAGATTTGGGGAGAATCAGTGGTTAGTTTGGTCCATGTTGAGTTGGAGGTAATTCTTTGTCAGTCAAGTAGAAGTGAAAAGCAGGTGGAAGTTGCAGTTTTGGGGACGGGGAGGAGGCTGAGGTAGGAATTTCTATTCACCAAGTGATGGATCGTCCCCTATGTCATGGGTCCCCCAAGAGGGTGTGGGGGTGGTGGCCAGAGGATGACACAAGACACTGGGAAGGCTGTCCCCAGTGTGCAGAGGCTGGTGCTCTTTCATCGTTGGCTGGACTAAATCTTGCTCAGGAAAGTCTCTGGCTCTAGTGTCGGTGAATCATGCTGCAGCTAGTTATTTAGTGAAATTTCTGTCCCCACAGAAACACATATTCAGGCCCATCGTGAAGTTGGCTGGTAGAAATAGGGCATCTTCTGATCCTTTCAGCCAGGGTATTCCACAGCTCCCAATCCCTAGTCAATAAGTGATCAGTGCAGAAATGTGGGAAAGACAGCGTTGGTATCTGCAGAACAGTAGGATGAACCTGGGCTTTGAAGCCAGGGACTTTTCTGTGAGAATTTTTAGTTCTTCTGTTTACTTGGGAGTTTTCCTTGAGTCGCCATATGTATGAAATAGGAAAGAATAGTAATACTTATTTTATAGGTTTATCTCAGCAACAAAAGAGATACATTCATACTATACATAAGCACAGCACCCTCTCTGCAGTTTCTTAAATTCTATTATTCTCTGATTGGTGGAATCTTTGATTTTGATATGGTATGTCTTAGTATTTTTTCATTTTAGTGATGATTTCTTATTCTTGTTTTTATTTTATAAAAATAAAGGGAGGGAGAGAGAGAGTGAGTGAGAGTGAGCAAGGGAGGAGGGGCAGAGGGAGAGGGAGAGGGAGAATCTTAAGCAGACTCTGGCTCAGCACGGAGCCTGATGTGGGACTCAGTCTCACGACCCAGAGATCATGACCTGAGCCGAAATCAAGGGTCGGATGCTTAACCGACTGAGCCACCCAGGAGCCCCACTTATTCTTGTTTTTAATAAACTGACCCCAAAATTACAATGACATTAGTCCCCCCTTATTTCTGGGGATATGTTCTAAGACCCTCAGTGGATGCCTAAAACCACAAATAGTACCAAATCCTATATATCCTATGTTTTTTTATAATACGTATCGATGATAAAGTTCAGTTTATAAATCAGGCATAGTAAGAGATTGACAACGACAGCAATACTAAGAGAGCAATTATGACAACATACTGTAATAAAAGTTACGTGAATGTGGTCTCTCTCAAAATATCTTATCGTCCTGTACTCAGCCTTCTTCTTGTGATGGTGTGAGGTAATGAAATGCCTGTCTGATGAGAGGAAATGTAGTGAGTGATGTAGGCACTGTGACGTCCTGTGAGGCTGCTATTTACCTTCTGACCACGTGTCAGAAGGAAGATCATCTGCCTCTGGACTGTGGTTGACCACAGGAAGCTGGGACAACGGACAGCAGAGCCACGAACAGATAAGGAGGGATGATTGTAATGCTCTTGAGGCCTTCTGTTTTGTGTTTCATTTTTTAAAGACTGAAGATCATGACAGATCTGAATAAACACAGATGTATCAATTATGACATATCTGATCCATTGGGTTGAATAGGTATCATTGGATATCGGACACAAAGGTCGTTCCCAACTAAAATCTGAAAACAATAAATCAGGAGCATTTTCATTAAATAATGCTGGTTTTTTCAAGTGTACCAGCCATCCATTTTCTGTGAATAGATCTGATAATATTTCAAGGTATTTGTGTTTTCACCTTGGAATAATGAATTTGATGAATGTATTTCTCCTATAAATTATAATACCCTCCTTTTTCTGCCCTCTGACTTTTCAAGTGGTTCCAAGGAGCTATGGTGTTCCAGAGAACCTTGTTTGAGCCCCTCAGGGTTCACACACTTTGGTTATGTCTTCCATGTGCTTTCGTGTTTCGAGGCCCAGGAGACTTCCTCTTTTCAGCCGCTCTGCCTATAATAATCCCTCATCCCTTTGACCATTAATTGGAAAATTATGACATTTAGAAAGGACATTTCTCAAAACCATGGGAATCCTTGTATTTGGACCAGATGCTAGGAGAATTTTAATAGAGGAATAAAACATCTGTGAAAATGAAGAGCAGAGTCACAGACAAAAAGAGAACATGAACAGCATATTGATGGGAGCATAAACATTGTGAGGAAGGTAGAGAGGTGTATGTGGATTTACATTATTTTTTTTCCCATTAATTCATTTCTCCAGCAGTGATTGTTCATCTCTCCTATGTCTTGTAGTGTCCAGAGGTTGATATTTTCTACAGCCTGGTTTAGAGTGAGGCAGAAACACAGGTAATGGTGGTTTCTAGTGGCTAAGGCTGCAATAGAGATGAGTGTTGTTGTACAGTGGGGCCAGGTGAGAAACATGAACTCTGAGATGAAGCTTAATGATTTGGGTGAGAAGCAAGGAAACCCGTCAAGAAACATCTGACATTGCACAGATGAGAAATAGAGGGTTTGGTTCGGGTGGGGTGGAGGGCACGACTCTGGATATGGGTAGGGAAAGAGTTGTCAGGATGTAGTGACAACATGCCAGGGGGATTCTGGGAAGATGAAGGAGGGAGAAGGTGGCAGGTGAGTCCTCAGACGATGGGCTGGGTATCTGACTAAACAATGTAGCTAACCGTGAGAGGAAATAGGCCCAAAGGAGAAAGTTGGTAAAGACAGATAATGAGGTCACCTTTAGATGAGGTATCTCCACCTTATTTATGTGAAGACGTATATTTTGATTTATATATCTGGGTTATGTGCAGAGCTCTCAAAGAGAGTTATAGATTTAGAAGTCACCAGGTTTTAGAAAGTACGTAAAGTTGTGTGAGTTTGAAGACACAGGCCACTGAGAGTGCGCAGATTGAGAAGAAATGAATGTTCAGGAGAGATTGGGGTGTACCTTCATTTAAAGGGAAGACTAAGAAGTAGGAGTTCTGGATGTACAAGAACACAGGGAGATGGGGCTGTTAAGGAAACCAGGAGGGGGGTGTTGGGAGATATTCAAGGGAAAAGTCAATGGGCACAAATGCCATGGAGATATCCAGCTGCATGAGCTCACTGGGTTGGCAGTGACAAGGTGACGAGTGATGTTGGTCAGTCATGAAACCACAAGGGTGGATCCTTCTTTCCTGCTCCCATTGTGTACTGTTGCATGTTGGCATACATGACGTACCTTCTGGTTGACAAGGATGAAAGTGGCACTCCAGGTCCTGCTTAGCTGAACTAAAAACCAAAGGGAGGGGCGCCTGGGTGGCTCAGTCGGTTAAGTGTCTGCCTTCGGCTCAGGTCATGATCCCAGGGTCCTGGGATCGAGTCCCGCATCAGGCTCCCTGCTCAGTGGACAGTCTGCTTCTCCCTCTCCCTCTGCCTCTACCCCCGTTGGTGCTTCCTCTCTCTGTCAAATAAATAAATAAAATCTTTAAAAAAATAAAAAATAAAACCAGTGGGAGCTATGAATAGTAATTTATCCACCATGAGTCATTTATCACTTGATTTCTGATTGTGTCCATATGAATTTCCTGCCTTGGGGAAATGTCTCTGGATGAATCTGTTAGAAATTGTTGATACAGTTGTGTTGCCTTGAAGGGCCCATTATTTTTCTTTTCTTTCTTCCCTCTCTCCCTCTCTTTCTTCTCCCTCCCTGTTTTTCTTTTCTTTTTTCTTTTCTTCTCTTCTCTTCTCCTTCTCCTTCCTTCCTTCCCTTCCTTCCCTCCCTCGTTCCCCCCTCCCTTCCTCCTTTCTCCCTTCCTTTCCTTCTTTTCTTCCTTTCCTTCTTTTCTTCCTTCCTTCCTTCCTTCCTTCCTTCCTTCCTTCCTTCCTTCCTTCCTTCCTTCCTTCCTTCTTCTCTCTCCATCTCTTTCTTTCGGGCTTCTGGTTGCTTTAGCTAGCACAGAAGTGGATTGAGTGAACTTTCACTTAGTTTTAAAGCCTGCTGACAGATAATATTGCCTTTGTGTAAATAATAATTTTATCTAATGGACTTCATTTATTTTTATGGTTCCTCCAGGCGATCTGGGGCTAAACAAGGGGAAATAGGCAAAACGGTAGTAACAGTTCCCTTTGAAGAGAGATATAAAACAAGGTCACTGGAGCCAAACCATTACTGAAATGTATAAAATCGTTTAATGTTTGCTTTTTCCCAATTTATATCATGAGGTCATTTTATATAGTCATCACATTCCATCTTATCTCTGTTCAAATAGGATAAAAATCTATGAGTAACAGAGCCAACTTCTTATCCAGTTACCTGAAGGTGGCCACGAGGGGTGCCCCTGTATGTCCGGGCAGTCCGTGTTTTCATTAACACGTTCCTAAAATATTTCTCTAAGTCATTTACGTTCAATCCTTTTTGGCTGAAACTTGGCAGTCAAGGTACATGGGTTAAAATAATATAAAAATTTTTACCAAAAAAATGTATGTTAACAAGCAAAAAGGCAGTATGTTTTGGGAACATCCTGATTCTCCTCATTGACTCAACTCAATAACAAGAGAGCTTTAATTTCACTTTATTTCCCAAAGAATAAAATGTTCAGTTATTGGTTTTGAAAAAGGTTAGAAGAATCTATTTACTCGAGCACTGTGCATTAACGCAAGTTTATTGTTTTATTGATTCTTCATTTAATCCCATTTCCTGTTCAGCACCTAGAGTATCTGATACTATCCTAAAGAGAGACCATGGATTCATTCAAGATACGTGCCTTCCAGCCCCGAACACAGCCCGCGCTTTGGTCCTCCGGGAGCATCCACTCATTCCTCTTCTCTGAACACTGTAGCTGAAACCTCTTTAGACGCCATGGCTTCTGTCTTCTTTCTCCTGTGTTTCCTGAGACTTCGCTCTGACTTCTGGTTGACAGTTATGCAGGGGTAGACGTTCACTTGCTTGACAGTTCTTGCCTGGACTGTGGCCTCTGCATCTTTGCCCTGCTGTGTCGGAGGGCTGTACCTTGAGCTCAGGTGACCCCCTTCAGTGTGGTTGGCTAGAGGCCGCCCCTCCCTCCCCTGGTCTTAGATTCATTCACCTGTAGGATCTTTGACCCTGGCTGAGCCTCTGCCTTCTCAGCTGCAGAGTGATCTCACCTGCCCTTCACCTCAAATTCAGCGGGTTGTTGACTCATTTCCTGTCTCACGTGCCAGGGGACAGCACAAACCACCTCCTGGTGTTGTTTGCTCAGGGCAAGGGATGGGTGAATGTTGGCCGTGCCATTCCTGATTCATGCGGACGGCCGGGTGAGCATGTTGGAACGCATCGTCTCGGGACCGTAACGATGTGTTCAGTCCATAATGAAATAAGTCAAACTCAGAAACAGGACAGGTCGTGTGAGCCCCCATGCAAGCAGTGATGAGGAAGCAGGTTCTGTAATTGGTAGCCCGTGGTTCCCCGAAGGGAACTGCTGCGTGGGCGGCCGCTGTGTGCGCAGAAGGGGGAACCAGCGTGACCCTTGGTGTCGCGGACTCGGGGCTGACTCGGGGCTGGCCCGGGGCCCGCCGCACCAGCCGATGAACTGATGTGTGTGCCAGGCTTCCTCTGAGGACCCTGCTTAGGCCGGAGAGGCTGGCGGGAAGCCTTTGCAGGGGGAGGAGTGGCCGTGGCATTAGCGGACGGGTTGTGGGTGAAAGGCACCCTCCTTTCCTTGGGTTCCTTGGGTTTCCTTCCTGAGGGTTTTTGAATAGGGCAGGGCTGTTTACCTCTCAGCAGAGGATGACTGCGCGCCACTGTATTTGGCCATGCCAAGGGGTGTCGGGGGTGCCGGATAGTGGAATGTTGCTTTCACTTTGGGCTGGGACTTAGTCTCTGGGTGAGCCTTGGAATAGGGCCAAGAGGTGGGAAGATCGATGACACGTCAACCTTGCAGAAAGAAGTGTCTGTCCATCCCCTCCTACCTGTTGTGCCGTTTGTGTTTCTGATGTTTCCACGGACTGGCTGCTCACAATGCGGGGGCCCCCGGGCAGCCTCATCCCGTTGATACAAGGACAGTTGGGCTGAAGACAGGCAAGCAGGCAGGCATGGGGCCCGGCTACCTGAACCCTCTCGGTCAGCTCGGTGGCTCTGTTCCCTGCCCGACTCAGGCATCTTCTCTCCCATGAAAGTCCTTCAAGCCAGCAGGTAGGAGCTGGGCCGGAGGGTTTCTGTGGATTCTGAATTGCCCCGGGGGGTCCGGCCGCTTCCAAACATACAGTAGGTCTGGAGCTCAGAGGAAACACTGCTTCCCCTGCCCAGAAGTACATTAAGCTTATTTTAGGTCTGTTTTTATTAATAACTGGTTAGACTTTGTTCCCTAAGCAAAACTTTTTGTGTAAGCTTTCATTCTTTGGATTTCTTTTTTATCTGACAGCATTTTTTTTTTTTTTTTTTTAGACTAAAAGGAATAGTCATTTTTTCACCAAAGCCTATTCATTTGCAGTGTGGGTGTGAATGGGAAATGTTATTTATTGCACAAACACTTATATACAGAGTTTTGCTTATTTAGATGGAGCTTATAGGGGGTTCCTCCCACATCAGGAAACTAAAAGGAAGGCTTCAGGGATTTTAAAGTAGATGCAACAAAAATGTTTTATTTTGTAGCCCAAACCAGCCTGTTGTGCTACATCTGCCTATTGGCAAAATCACTTATTTAGCATGAAATCACCTAATATATTTTGAATTTTCCAGAGGTGCCTAGGATGACACCAGAACAACTTTTATTGAAATTGATCCTTTGAAATTTCCTTCCTAACGTATCTCCCCAGCGAAACAAGTAGTCGTAATTAACGGGACATTCATTTTTATTGGAGTTTTGCTGAAATGAGTCAATACAAAGTCAGTTGGGTGATTTATGTAAGTATTTTAAAATGAACTTTCAAGTGATGACAGCTTGTCTAATTTCTAAAGAGGAGAGGGATTGTGATCCATATAAATCAGAACTTCTCAACTGGGGGCAATTTGGCAATGGAGCCAATTTTGGTTGGCACACGTGGGGCCAGGGGCGCTATTGGCATTGAGTGGGTCGAGACCAGGGATGCTGTTAAATACATAGGGCAGCTACCAGAACAGATGATTGGCTCTAATTGTCACTAGTGCTGAGATGGTGCATGCAAAGCCCTGGTATAAATATGCCCCTGCCCAAGAGGCGAGAGCTTTATTATATTCAGGGGAAGTTAGAATTGCCGAGTCCAGGATGGAGGGACCTGCTCTTGAGATCTACGCTATGCAGAGGAGAAGACATTCAAGGACTCAGCCTCCCCGGGTGGCATCTGAGAAAAGCCCACTCTAAGTGAAGACTGAATGCCCTTCCCTGGCACCTTCCCGGGACGGCTGTTTATAGTGTCTTTATTTTGAGAAAAGAGGTAGCATGTTATAGCCTGAAAATTACAAACTTCTAAAAATCACCTGTTCTCATTAAACCCGCTTTCCTTAGGTTAACGTGGCCAGCCTGTAATTTTGTCTCCTCACCAGTCGAACTCCGTGTCCTATTTTAGCTGCTCTTTAACTTGACAGGGCATGTCCCGCTTCTCTGTCACTTTCCGGATCCCAGGGAAGGCATGTTCTAGGCGCTTGCGTGATTTTTCTCTACCTTTCCTTCCGGAGGCAGCCGAGTCAGGCTGGAGACAGGAGTGAGGACTACTCTCAGTGTAGGGCAAGTCCATGGGCAGCGGGTCTGTCTGTGTTGACACATGGAAGAATTACGTGCAAGGGAAGAATTTGCTCTTAGCTCCTGGTGGACTTGTGCTGGGTCTCGGGGTCAAGACCAGGTAGCGCCCCCGTCTGTCGGACTGGTGCCCCTGGTCCAGATCTCCTTGTCCTGATGAAGATTCTCTCCTTTGCCTCCCCCTCCCCGCCCCCCGCCACCGCTCCCTCTCTAAAATAAACAACTCAGTCTTTAAAAAATGAAAATAAAATGTGTAATGTCTGTGCTCCAGTCCTACTGGATTTCTGTGTTGCCCTGTGCCCTTGGTGCTCCATCTCTGTTTTCCTTCTCTTTGTGGGGGTCACTTGTTCAATTGCAGTTTCCCAGTAGGTGGTTCTCTTTAACCCTTTCTTTTGCTTCCCTGCTTTCCCCTGGTGAAGCTTAGCCCCATCCAGAATGTAAACATTCCAAACCTCCAGTTCTGTCTCTGAATTCTTGTTTTTCTTAGCACCCAACCTGGCTTTGCAGCAGTCTGCTGTCTTCCCTTAAATATCCTCTCAGCATCTTAAACCCCACACACGTGAAACTGAATGATCATATTCTCATCTAAATAAAGTTCTTCTGTTGATTATGATATCTAAATGAGAGGCATTACTGCTCTTATGGTCACTTGTATTCTCTGTCTTGAGTCTGTGCCCCTTTGCTTTCTTTTGCCCCAAATGTAGCAGATTAGAACGACCACCATTTTGTTATATTTCATACTTTGGAGGTTAGGAATTTGGGCAGGGCTCAACTGGGTGATTCTTTTGCTCTTGTGATACTGAGGTTACTCGGTGGGTTTCAGCTTTACTCAGCTTTGGTGGGGATGGCTGGGAAGCTGGCCTCAGTGGGAAATGTCCCTGGGAGTCCCTATATGTGGCTTCTGTAACATGGCTGTCTCGGCTAGTTGGGACTTCTGATTCTGGTTTCTTAGCACCCCAGAGAATGTGTTCTAAGGGACAGGAAGTGGAAATTGCTAGGTTCTTAGGGTATGGGCTTGGAAACTAGCAAGCCATCACTTTAGTTAAATTCGAATGAACAAAGCAGTTACAGAGCCAATCCAGATTCAAGAGAACGGGCATAAACCCGGCTTTCATGGGTCGAAGAAGTCGTGGCCATGTTTAGTTTGCCATACTTCCCCTTTCCCATCACACTGAGTGTTTGCTGTGCTTGCCTGAATTTTTATTCACATCGATAACACCCAGAGTCACAGCTTCATTTATTTCTCTCCTGAATAGTTACTGTAGGTTCAAATTAACTTCTCTATCTTTATGCTCTTCTCTATCCAATTTCCTGCATACACTATTCTGAGAACAACCCTTTACATTTCTTCTGCAGTTACTCTACCATGGTAGCTTGTTGACTAGAAATAGAGACCTCAGACGTTGGTGTAGGGCCCCTTCCAGATCTTAACCCAAGCCCCTGTCTAAACTGCTTCCCACTAACTCTCCTTTATATCTCCTGGGATCTGGCTCAAGTACAGTAAACTGTTCCCCAAACTGTTATTACCGCCTCCTTCCTCAGGAGCACGTCTTCATCCCCCTTCCCTTGGCATGAAATGCACTTCCAGAATCCTCCATCTGTTGAAATCCTTTTTATTCTTCAGTATGAAACCCAAATGTGAGCTCTGCACGGGACCTGCCTGGGTTCCTCTAAATGGTGGTGGTGCTCTCCTAAGTCCTAAAACACTCCTGCCCCTTTCCACACTTTTCTAATGGCTTGGCTTACAGTTATTTTTACAAGCCCATCTTATTTTAAAGCTTATTAGTCTTCTAAATTATTCATAATCTTTAAAGTCTCCCAGCTCCCAGCCTAGCAATTTCATTTCACCCAGTAGGTGCTCACTATGGCTTTTTATTTGATTCATGCTGGATTTCCAGCCAGAAGCTTTGCAGGCAGGTCATCTATAAATTTCAAAGGATACATTCACCAAATATGGGCAATTTTTAAGAGTTGGGTAGCATAGTATCAGGTTATTGAGAGAAGACAGTGGTCGTGGTGTTAAACAGGGGCTTTGGATGTCAAAAAGGGAAGGGCAGGGATCCTCAGGGTTTCCACGCATGGATCTGTGCTAGCGTGAGGGGGCGAGGAAGATATTCTAAGGGAAAAACCATCAGCGGTCCCAGCTGTTAAACTGCTTTTTTCAGGAGTGATGACTTGGTACGGGTTAAACTTGAACATTTCTCCTTTTATAATAAATGGGTTATTTCATAAAACTATGGGCCGGAAGAGAGGTCTGTACCAAGACATACTCACATGTATTTGAAATACCACCTAGAAAAAGGTAAGTTTGTCCAAGCCCTCGAAGGCTCTCCTTTTTTAAAGCTAGTGATGAGGCTTAACTAAAAGACCACCCACCGGAGAACCTGAACTCACAGTCATCTAATTGTTCTCTTTTGTGTGTTTTAGGCACTTGCCCCACATGACAGGAAGACGAGCTTCTGGTTAGAAGACAAGTGCCCAGAGTCCAAGGCCGTCTGCCCACCATGAAGGGGACCTGCGTCATTGCATGGCTCTTCTCCAGCCTGGGGTGGTGGAGACTCGCCCAGCCGGAAACAGATGCATCTCAGTGCCAGAGAGCGGAGCACCCGGTCATTTCCTATAAAGGTGAGGGGCAGGCACCCTCGGACTGCAAGGGTATCACTTACATGCATTTTCCATAGTCAGTGATAGAGAATAACAATGGTTATTGCTCTGTCATTCTGTGACTCGTGTTTTAGACATCATTTAAAATACAAGTACAAGTGCAAAATTCTCCATTGCAAGAACTTCCTATTCCGAAACTGATCACTACAATCTCGAGAAGAATTCAAAATTGGAGTTATTATGGGTAGAAAATCCCATTGTTAAGGCCGCCTTTATTTAAAGGTGCTGCGAGCCTCCTAGGCATTCGAACCAGGGGCTAAAAATGTGATCTACAGAAATAATAATAAAACCAAGTAACAAAAAATTCACTTCAGCGTTTCCCAACAAAGCCTTAGTCTTACCACAAAACTTAAATGCCTTGATCTCCCTATGTCACACTGCATGGCAGACAGAATTGATTTAATGTCTTAAGAATGTCAGTGGATCTGTAGGATTAATTACTTAGTATGTGTGTCCAGTCATTTTTTTCTTTTATTTATCAAAATTTATTTAGGGCTCTCTCTACCCTGGGTACTCTAAGCCTTCAGGATGAAAAATAAATTAGTCTTTGTCCCTGTCCTCAAGGAACTTACAGTTATATTACCAAACCAACTATAATTAATCAGATATTATATTTTAATAATTCATCCAATAAATAGCTTTATGTTTTAAACTTTATATCATGAAAAATTTCAAATATCTGCAAAAATAGAAAGAATAATCTAAGGAACACCCAACCCAACATTTATTAATTCATGTCCCACCTTTTTTCTTTTAAATCCACATGCATGCTCCACCCCACACCCACCAAATTATTTTGAAGCAAATTCAAAAAATCATATAATTGTATCTATAATATTTCAGTACATGGTTATGAAAGAAAGGGAATTCCCGGTGCCATGATTGCATCAGACCAAAAATGCAAAAAAAAAAAAAAAACAAAACCCAAAAAAACAACAACAAAAAAACAAACCCAATTCCATAAAATCATCTGACATCCAGTGAGTATTGTGAGATCCCTGATGGTCTCATGAATGCTGATGCGTTTTTTTTGTTGTTGTTGTTGTTGTTAACGGTTGGGTTGAATCAGGATCTAAATGGAGCTCATACACTTCAGTTGGTTGGTCTTCTGTTTTGTTGTAGTTGTTGTTGCTTCCTTTGCAAATTAGTTACAGAAGAAATCCGAGCTCTTTGTCCTATAGCATTTCCCACAGTCTGGATTTTGCCAAGTGCATCCCCTTGGTGCTCAAAAGTTCTGTCTCGAATATTTGTGTGAATTCATAGAGGTATCAAGAGGAGGCTTCGATTCAGGTTCGAATCTTTCTGTCTCCCCTGTGGCACGGATGGTACCGTGTCCATCTGTAGGAAGGCAGGTCTTGTCTAGTGTGAAATTAGCAGTCCGTGATGGTCATGGCCGGAATCTACCGATTCATTCAACGGTGTAAAGCTGGGATTTCCTAATTTTATTATTCCTTCTTCATTTAGTAACAAGAATATTTCTGTATAAAGTAACTTTCCCTTATCAACTATGTGAA
The DNA here is from genome assembly GCF_011800145.1 of Mirounga leonina. NCBI lineage: Eukaryota > Metazoa > Chordata > Mammalia > Carnivora > Phocidae > Mirounga > Mirounga leonina. The sequence goes on along the minus strand of NW_023270865.1, from coordinate 6,982,631 downwards.
TATCTTGAGGCTACAGCTCATATAGGAAAGTCAGAATTAATGCTTTTGTCCTTTTCTTCCCTTTCCTAGTTTTTTTGTTTTTTGTTTTTTTAAAGACTAGTTGGTTCTCTAACATTATCCAAAGGGAGCAAGTAAGATGTTATGTTTACTTTTTGTTTTGTCTTGTTTTCTTATTTTGGTTATTAGAATCATTGTTAATACATGGATTTTTAACATTTGAATTATTTCAAGCAATTGCAGTTTTGATGCTTATAGGGGGTGAAATCATCTCATTTTAAGCCCGTGGAAGCGTCTTCAAGTGGGCTTCTGAACTATTCTGACATAACCCAGGTTGCCTTTGCTAGCTTGCTTACTCTCTGGGACAGCAAGATGTTCTTGATTCTTCTCAGCCGCTTCCTTCCGTAGACCTGAGAATCAGCCATTTTGGGCTGATTTAAGCACGGACATCCCCAGTGTTAGGTCTTTTCAGTGTACAGAGCTCAGGAAAAATTTTTTAAAAAGCACCATAATTCCTCTGGATGCTTCCAGTTCATCTCTAAGATCCTAGGGTTTTTCTGAACCTCTCCTACCTTCTGTCTGTGTCTTTTTGTCCTGGGCACAGAATCCTGAGTCTCTGCAGCCACCACAGTCATTCCTTTGCCTTTTCCTGCAGTAGACCCTGCATCGTTTCAGAGAGAGTCAAGCAGCTCCAGTCGTTTTTGACGACTCAAGTGCTATAAGATGGTCTGCTTCTCTTCTTTTAGTCCTCGGGCTACCAATGTCCTTGGGAAACTAAAGCAATGACTTCACTTGAAGGAATTTCCTTTTGCATGGTTATGCTGCCAACTCAAAACCTGGTTCGTTTCATTTGTTTAATTTCCCTTTTGATTTTTAGAAATTAACAAAACTTTACCTTATTATGTAGTGTTGCAGAGTTTCATTAATGAAAACGAGGCGTGTTCAGAGAAACTGCCTTCGCTTGTGTTTTCTCCACTCTGTTCCCTCTCTCTGCACTCAGCTAAACTTTCACTTCTATTTTAAGGTCCGTGCTTCTTTTCTCGGTCTAGCATCTTTTTGACATGGTGGTATATCCTGGAGTCCACTCCCTAGTGGCACCCTCCATGCCACTCCTTTTCAGAGCGCATAGTTCTCCATCGTGTGATGAACCGTAGTGTACTCAGCATCAGCCCAATGGGAGGTGTTTAGGGTACTTTCTGTCCTTGGTGGTCATGGGTAGTGTTATGATGAGTAACGCCTACTGCAGACATCTCTTAATCCTTTACAAGGGTACCACTGGAAAAGAATCCTAGCAGTGGGATTGCTATGTCAAAGGATAAATGCATATGTGGTTTTGCTAGATATTGCCCAATTCCCTTTCATGAAGGTTGAGCCATTCTGTATTCTCGTTCCCCCTGGGTATGAGGATCTGTTTCCCACCGCCCTTTCCCGTGGAGTGTACTATCACTCTTCGGGATTTGGACTAATCCCATAGTTTGTAAATGACCTCTCAGCATAATTTCAACTTGCATATGTTTAAGTTGGAGCAAATGATTTACAAACATTTAACAGGTGCCTGTTATGTGCCTGTTTGTACTAAATATTGAGGAGATAGAGCAAAAAACATGGTCCCCATTAAGGGTTTAGAATATCTCAAGGAATATAAGCCAAAAGGAACATTGCATTACATTCTATTAAGGGTCCTAACAGGTGTCTTGGCTGGGTGCTGTGGGAGCCCAGGAGAGGGGCATCCGAACCAGAGAGCCTGGGTTTTAGGAGAGTTGTTACAGGTTTCTGGGATGAGGCAACAGCAGAACTGAGTCCCAAATGATTGTTAGAAGGTGTTTATGAGTCTGATGAATGGAGAGACGTCTCGGGGAGAGAAAAAGAGCAAGTGAGGGAGAGGAGCATAGCAGGTCCTGGCAAGTCTCCTGTAAGGTGAGCCACGAAATCTTCATTTAGGTTATGGAGAGGAGGTGGAGGGAGATGAGGCCGAAGTAGTTGTAGGGGTTCAATATTGTCCGGCATCTGAAGGCCCCTTAAGAAGCTCCCCCATCTGGACAGATTCCGTGTTCAGAATGGCAAAGGCAGCAGGGAGAGCCCATCCTGAGTTTGCCGCTGTGATCAGAGCGAGCAGTCATGAGGCACTAAGCTAAAGGGATGGTAGCAGAAATGTAAAGAATTAGGTGAATTCTAGAAATGCGTAGGTGTTGATGATTTCATGGATGTAGGACAGGAGGGAGAAGGAGGCACTGTGTATGATCCCCAAGTTCTTGGCTGTTGATTCCATACGGAATAAAGAAGGGGAATCGAAAATGATGATTTCAGATTGAGAAAGCTGAGTCCCTACCCGCCCTCAGATGGGCTGTCTGGCTGAGAGCGAGGCATCATGGGATCCAAGAAGGGAGAGGCATCCCTCCGAGCATGGGATGATGCAGAGTTCGAGGCTGACGTGGGCCAGAGGGCAGAGTGACAACGTCATCCTGGTTTGTCCAGGACTTTCCTGGAGATAGCACTGAAAGTCCTATGATCTGTGTATTAGTTTCTTAGGTTTACTCTAACAAAATATGACAAACTGGGTGACTTAAAACAAGAGAAATATTTTCTCTCATAGTTCTGGAGGCTAGAAGTAAAAAAAAAGAAAAAGAAAAAGAAAGAAGAAACCAAGGTGTCAGCAGGGCCACGCTTTCTCTGACAGCTCTAGGGAAGAATCCCTCTCTGCCTCTGCTTAACTTCTGGGAGTTGTCCGCAGTCCTTGGCGGTCCCAGGCTCGTAGGTGCATCCCTCCAGCCTGAGTCTGTACCCACATGCCATTCTCTTGGTGTGGCTGTCTTTTTGTCTTCTCCTCTTTTTGTAAAGACACTGGTCACATTGGATGGAGGGCTCACCCTCACCCAGCATGATCTCATTTTAACTAATTACACCTGCAAAGACCCTCTTTCTAAGTGAGGTCACATTCATAGATACTAAGGTTTGGACTTCCGTATCTTTTTCGGGGGAACACAAACCTGTAAGCAGTGGCATACATCAGAGCAGTTTCAGGGCAGGGCTGGGGGAAGAACCTCGATGGTAATGAGCAGAGAAACAAATGTGAGGTGAAGGAAGAGATATAAAAGGAGACAGTTATTGACTCAGCCAGCAGGGATGTGAGAGCAGGGGACAGCTTTTAAGAGAGCGTCACTTAATCATCCTTAAGTGGTGATGGGGAAAGGCCAGGTGAAGGAAGAGGCTGAAGAGAGGAGGAGATAATTGATTACACAGAGTCCCTGGGGCCGTAGGAGGGGATAGGATACTGGGCACAGGTGGGAGATTAGCTTACAGGAAGCAGACCCCACCTCCAGTGAGTCTGGAGGGAGGGAGGCTGGGGCACCCAGGATGCAGGAACATACGCGGGTGGGGGTGGCTGCACGGGGAAGGGGTCCCCGAGGACCTCCATCTCTGCATCTTGGCTGAGAAGGAGGAGGCAGGCCATGGGCCGAGAGCATGGGGGCTTTAGGAAGGAAGTGCTTCTCTGAAGAAGGGGTGAGGCTGTTAATCACAATATACACCAGAGATTCCCTGGGCGGGGGGGTGGTGTTAGGAGCCCAGCTAGTCTTTGAAACGGCTGATGTTGCCGCTGAGCAGGGGGCCGCGGGTGTGCTACATGAACACTCCTGTGTGAAGCGCGGCTCTACGAGAATGTTCGAGAAAGCAGGATGGAACACTGGAGAAATAAAGGCAGGACTGGGTAATCTTGACTTTTAAAATCTGGATTTCCGCGTACACTTAAAATTTCATGATTTAATGTTGTACATGGGAGGCTCTCTGCACAAGAGACTCCTGATGAAGTGGACCAGATGCTACGGTCATGTCTGGATACAACGAAGCACGTTTTATTGAAGTCTTGCTTCGATTTACCTGGGTAGGTGGAAGATGTTGGCAGGATCTTTTTTTTTCCCCCATCCTAGGTAAAATACTTGCCACCGTGGGCCTTCTCTTGTCTAGCAGAGTTCATTGCTCAACACGCTCTAACAGCTTGCTGTGTTTGCAAGGTTACTCCCTTGACTGCATGTTCTGGAACATTTATCCTTGATCGTGGAGGGGCTGCTAAAACACCCTGACCCATTGCAGATGCACCATTTACACTTCTGTCCTTGTCATTTGCTTAAACGTCTGTTCCAATAAAGAGGGAAAAAATAGTGACCCTTCAAGACAGCATGTTTCTCAGCATGCTTACTGAGTCTCATAACCGTCTCTGAAATGAGTTTTAAATGTTTAATGTCCACTTAAGGCAATGGTGCCATATCCTGCCTTTGTTTGTTTATTGATTAAAGTTTACCCAGCGTGCTTGCTATTTAGATTGTGCTCCACTTATAGGGATTGGTTTATGGGGAACAATTCCGCAGTAGGCACAGAGGAAGACTGCCAGTGGGGTGAGTCATGCCACACTTCGGCTTTCTCCACCTCGGACGCCTTTCTTCAGTGCTGTAGCTGGTAGTGCTTATGTTAATGATTACGAAGATTACTTCTCTGCCTGTGGAATCAGGCGAGCGCTATAAATTCCACTCTAGGGTCCCCGAGATCTTGATCTCTGACTCCGTGGTGTCCCCGTTGATTGCCTTCCTACTTACGGATTCACCGATTGGCCGGAGATTTGGTTTGGGACTTTGGAGAGAGTTGTAGGAATGCTTCATAGGGGATTAGCAACATTTGGCCCCCGATCTTGGGAGGGCCATCTGAGGGAATGGGGTGCCAGCTTGGGCCATCCCCGGGACAGGACTGGGAGCGGCGCTGGCCCTCGCGTTTAAACAACTGTCTTTATCTCCACGGGCAGTCTTCGGTGATTGAAGGAACCATGATGACAAGGGTACGGCATCGGATTGTGAACTTGGGTTCTAGTCTCATACCATAGTATAGATACTTTTCACAAATCCTGCATCTTTCTTTTGAATCATATAATTATATTCCAGTGTGTTTGTGTGTGTGTTGGAAGCGCTGAATTGTTAAATGTTGGCAATGATAGTCAATGACGTACTTTGTGACTGTCTTCTTCGGGTTCACTTTCCGGGACCTGCAGCCTCTTCCCACCTCGGAGAGAGGCTGTCTTTCTTCCAGTCTGTAAGGTGGCCATGTACCCATGTCCTGCCGCCCCATTAGCCACCGTTCCTGCCCACTGTCCTGCCAGTTGTGCTCGTCCGTGGCTGCCTCACCGTCCCTGGGACCCCTGCCTTGCTTGCTGTGCCACGTTCTCCCCGTGGGGCTGAGGAAGGCGTAGCGTGGGCAGCCTCCGTTACCCTCCAAGGCCCAAGGATGGGGATGCCAGAAGGGAGCCGAAGGCCTCGTTTCTGTGCCATGGCTCCACGGGTCCCACGGCCCCCTGCATGTCCACGCGTGTCCCACAGTTCTGTGGTGTTCCACGGCGCTCCATTTCTCCTCCGGGTTTTGGCGTTCTGGGGTCCAGTGCCCCAGTCAGTCCTGTGGTGTCATGGCTCTGGCTGGGTCGCACCCCTTCTCTCGGACCTGGACCCTCATCCCTACAGGAAGGGCTGCGGGAGATGCTTTCTGTTTCCCGGAAGATTTTGGAGACTTCAGAGTCTTTGAGTACCTAAGCCTGGGTTGAAATTGCTTCGAGTGTTTCCTCCCCATTCATCTAGTGTCACATCGGCCACTTGACCTTTATAAATCATACGTGTGTTTGTGTGACACTGGCCTATTGTCTCCAAGGAAGAATTAGGACAATTTATTTTAATTAAAAAGAGATGGTGTGAAATTCATTTTAGTGTTTAGTTTGAATGTTTTCATATGAATCCGATTAGAGCATAGGTAGAGCGAGACGCAGCTAACTGTGGAAAACTGTCTTGAAGGCATTGCTTTTCTTTGTAAAATGTAAAACCTACGTAAACCAAGTGTGATTCTTTCTGGTTTGGTAACAGGATATGAGTTACCCTCCTGTGAGTTTATTTGGGGAGGAAGAGTGTTGTTACGGATCCTTACAAGTTCTTGGTTCCATAAATAATTTGACTTCTGTTATCGTGCATATGACTGAATGGTTCATATAATGTACTGTCGAAATCACAGGGGCAAAACACTCCCACCTATTTGCAACTGAAGCCACTAAGGTACATGCCGCTGCCTGTTTTGTACATTAAAAACTACATTTGGGAATACATTTCTTATTTTCAAGTCTGTTGCTAGTGTGCTATCTGAAAAATGGAATATTTAAAAAAATACACAACTTTTCAACTCTGTAATATCAGTATATCATGATCCTTCACAAGGGCACATAGGTGTTAGAAGAAATGCAAAGTGGGGCGCCTGGGTGGCTCCGATGGTTAAGCGTCTGCCTTCGGCTCAGGTCTTGATCTCGGGGTCCTGGGATCGAGTCCCGCACCGGGCCCCCTGCTTCTTGGGAGCCTGCTTCTCCCTCTGCCTCTCTCTCTCTGTTTCTCATGAATAAATAAATAAAATCTTTAAAAAAAAAAAAAGAAGAAATGCAATGTAAAACCACCATGTGTTACTCACTGGGTGATTTGGTTCCAATACCTACATTGAATTTTTTTTTTTTTTTTAAGATTTTATTTATTTGGGGTGCCTGGGTGGCTCAGTCGTTGGGCGTCTGCCTTCGGCTCAGGTCATGATCCCAGGGTCTTGGGATCGAGCCCCGCATCGGGCTCCCTGTTCGGCGGGAAGCCTGCTTCTCCCTCTCTCACTCCCCCTGCTTGTGTTCCCTCTCTCGCTGTGCCTCTCTCTGTCAAATAAATAAAATAAAATCTTTAAAAAAAAAAAAAAGATTTTATTTATTTATTTGAGAGAGAGAGAGCATGAACAGGGGGAGAAGCAGAGGGAGAAGCAGACTCCCCACTGAGCAGGGAGCCCGATGCGGGGCTCGATCCCAGGACCCCGGGATCATGACCTGAGCTGAAGGCAGATGCTTAACCGACTGAGCCACCCAGGCGTCCCTGCTACATTGAACTTTTATGTCACTATTGGTCTTTGACTGATGAGAGCTGAGAGAGTCCCTATTGCCTGTTTCGTGTTTTTTTTTTTTTTTTTTTTTTTTTACGAGTAACGATTGGGTTCTGATGAAAATGGTTTATTGAGTTTTGAGAATTATTAATAACTTATGTATTATTTTTTGTGTTCTAAGGCCACTAATGAAATTATGAATAAGATTGAACATCTATATTGTATCTCGAGATAAAAATTTCAAGTGTTTTGATTGATTTGTCTAAGCGGGGAAATAGTTTCTATTATTTTAAGGCTACAAATGGAATAGCTTATAAGTGAAATAGTGCAGTGTGATTGCATTAAAACTGGGGAATAAGATTTTGTAATGTTCTTGCCAGGGTTCTGATTTAAAGTAGTCATTTCATTTGGCCCCAGATGGTGTATTCGTATATTTTATTTATCCGTAGGCATATTCTAGTCTTTCTAAGCATTAAGTGGGCCCTTCATCCGTTCTCACACTGAAGGTAAAGAAAAATCGTATCCTTATTTTATATATGAAGTAAGAACTGAAGAGTAAATATAGAGTGAATAAAGTTTTAATGAGGCGGTGTTCTTCTTGGATTTTTCTTCTCTTGTCTTACTCTAATATCAAGGCAAGGCAAGCAGCCATGGTTACATTGGAGAGACGAAGCATTGTCCCATCTCCAGCAGACAGTGGTGCTGACGTTCTCCTGTTACTGATGATCTAGAATATTGATGACACGGAAGGGACTCCATCGAGGTTTCTAAATTTAGTTTGTTTACTAATTTAATCATCACACTAACCTTTTATTTCCTGAAGCTTTCTTAGTGTGGGGTGAAGAAGGTCCAGAAATAGACTCTGGCTTTATGGGAGGAGTTGTTCCTTAATTTCTCCCTTGCTTTCCCATTTCCCTCTGTGACTCAGGGGTGGCCTCAGAGAGCCTAATCACACGTGTTGCATGACGTTGTAAGCTGTGTGGGAATGGATACATTCCTCCAATCTGCCATGTGACAAAGTTGTGGTAAAACTGTTTGGTCATTCCCACCTTGAAAGGACGTCTGGGCTGCATGTTAGGGAGACCACAAACCCTATTTAATAAAATCAATAAAGTGGGGCCCCGATGCCAGGTTAGCAGAGTGCTCGTGGTAGCTCCTAGATGAACGATTAACGATTGTCATTCTCCTTTTTTTAATTAAAAATTTTTTTTTTTAAATTTTTGTGCCACTCGATTCCCTGGCTTCAGCACACAAGAGTGTTTTTAGCTTCTGCTTGTTTGAGGCTAAAAGCAGGGTCCAGTTCGTTAGTAATTTAATCAGTATCTATGGAGCGCCTGTTATGGGCTGGTTCCAGTCCCTGGGGTTACCCCAGTAAACAAAACAGGTGGTGATCTTGGTGTGCACTGAGTTGACGTTCTCCAAGGGGAAACAGGCAAGAATAAGATGGTATAAGGCAGAGTGGGTCACATAAGGGCTGAGGAGAAGTGGAGAGCAGGGAAGGAGTTCAGTATGGGGGGGGGTCTTGCCGTTTCATCGAGGGAACCAGGGGTGCCTGACATTTTCCCGTTGCCTTGAAGACACACACTTGCCCCTTTTTATTCTGCTCTGTGTGATGGGCCAGGGAGTCTGAAAGATCTCTCAGGCTCCCAGGCCCATGGGGCTCCTGTTGGGATGTGTGGATGGGAGGAGGCAGCAGGAGGTGGACAGGGCCAGGGAAGGCCACGTTGATGCCTCCAGTAGCTGAGTGCAGCCGAGGAGTGAGGCAGCACCTTCTGGCAATCCCCACTTGCGTCAGAGCTGCTGGACAAGAGCAGAGCAGCCCCTACGTGCTTACGGGCTCCAGCCCAGCTTTTTAGAGCTGCTCGTCTCTGTGGGTCATGCATTCTTCCTTTTGCCTTTCTCAGGCCCAGTCCTTCATCCTTTTGCTTTTTTAGTTTTCACGTTGTCTTTGCAATGAATTCCCTATGTTGAATTTTCTCTATTTGAGCTACCTAGGGTGGTTTCTGTTTTTCTGCATGGATTATGATGCATACAGCAGGAGGCATTGAGTCTAGACTTAAAGGAGGTGAGGGGCAAGCCAGGGGGATAACTGAGGAAACAGTGGTCCGGGTAGAGGGAAGGGCAAGTGCAAAGGCCCTGGGGTGGGATCATGCTTGGTAAGTTTGAGGAACAGCAGGGAGGCTAGAATGACCAGAGTGGAGTGAATATTGGGGGGAGAGAAATGGAGATGAGGTCAGAACGATAACAGGGACCAGACCCTGTAGGGCCTTTAAGAATTTTGGTTTTCATCTTGAGTGAGATGGGAAGCCACTGGGAGATTTGCTGTAGAGGACTGATGGGATCTAACATGACTTGGAAGGATTGTGCTGTATGCTGTGCTGAGGATGGAGCGAATTGCAGGTGGATGAGTGGGAAGCAAGGTTGGGAGACCAGAGTGGCGGCTGGTGAACAATCTAGGTTGGAGGTGGTAGTGGCTTGGATGAGGGTGTTAGCAGCAGACACGGGGAGCAGTGGTCGTGTTCTGGATATAGCTGACTTTGGAAGTCAAGTCCAAAGCATTTCCTTTCAAATTGTGTACATGCTGTGAGAGAAAGAGAAGGGCAAGAGGGACCCTGAGGGTTTTGATTTGAGCAACTGGAAGAGTGGAAGATGAGGAAGGGACAGTCACGTTTGGAAGGAGTATTAGAGCTCAGTTTTGGGCATGTGAAGCTCGAGATGCTTCTTTGGCATCCAGGTGGAAATGTCAAATAGTTGCATGTGCAAGTCTGGAGATCTGGGGAGCAGTCTTGGCCACAGGTGGACATTTGGGAGTTATTAACACACAGATAGCATTTAAATCGATAAGTCTGGCTGAGCTCTCTAGGGGAAAGAGTGTACGCAGAAAGGAGAAGAGGTGTAATGAGTGAGCCCTGGAGTAATTCAGTACATAGAGTTTGGAGAGATGAGACAGCAGATAAGATGGAGAAGGGATATTCAGAGATGTCCTAGGAGCCAAGTGAAGGAAAAGTTCTTTCCATGGTGGCCTAACAGGCTAAAAACTAGAGTCGTGGCCCTGAACACCAGGAAGCAGGAGGCCAATATTAATATTAGCAAGAGAGGAACACGCAGCTGCTGAAGGGCCTCAGAATCTCTAAGCCTAGACCGGGGTTGATCTAAGCAGTGAACTCTTCAGTAGATGAACAGTCAGATACTTTAGAGGACTGTGGAGCATGTCACATAATTTGAATATGAATATCCCTTGAACGGTGGCCAAGTTAAAGAATTGCCCTAGTGACTTGTAAGAAACAGTACTGTATGAGGTTGCTATATATAAAAGGAGAAATCTTAGAAGTTGGTCTTGCCCCCTTAATTGAGATCATTATTAGCCAGCTGTTGAGTAGGAGGAGCAGCATGGCCAGGAGACAAGATTTTGGGTTTGTGTTCTGTAACTTAGTCAATGTGTGAACTTGGGCAAGTTAATAATTCAGTGCCTCCATTAGCACTTAAAAGTGTGGGGATGATAATGCCACCTTTTTAAGATTATTGAGTAGGAGAAATGGGAGTTTGTGTGTATTGGTGTGTATGTGGAAGTACAGAGACCACAGCGCCCCCTGTTATTATATCTAACATTACAGTTCGCTGCCTTTGAGCTTAAATGTAGCACTCTTATAGCACTCCTAACTATTAGCAAGTTTTCAAAACTCTGAGGCACAGTAATTTGAGGAACTAGTGGTGATGAAGCGAACAAGAAATCTGAATATTTGGTTTTCATGACTTCTGTCTGGGTTTTAATGTTAATCACTGGATAATGCAAAGGTATGTTGAGAACTTCTCATTTGCGAGTTAAAGGGAAATTTTCAAATCATTACATGAATGGTTCAAGTCAGATTTAAACATTTTCTCAATTTTAAAAAAATGGGCCAGAATTTAATAAGCACAATTCAGTAAAATTTAGAACTCATTTGCATGCTTTTATTTCTTATTCCAAAGGGTCAGGCCTACTTTTAAGAAGCATATCTACAAAAATAAAGCCCCACAGCATGGAAATCATAAATCCTCCATTTCATAGTGGGGAAACAAAAGCTTACATGATAAATTCATCGATCAGGGTATAAATCTGAAATCCAAATTAATTACTCTGGGGACTAAAAATGCAAACCAGAGCAAAATATATGAATGTGTGGCTTCTTCTTTCATGTTCGAGTCTTTAACCATAACATCTAATACTAATTTTAGAAATTGTGTATGGACTATCAGAGAGCTTTTGTCCTATATATCTATTATTTGACCAAGATTTGGTGAAGAGATGATTTTTATTTTTAAGATGAAAAATGATATGTGGGACTTTACCAACTGGCCATAATGGAAACATGGGATTTGATTTACCTTCTTGCTGTAAACAAGAAAACCAGACAAAATATTAGGAAGTACATTTTCAGATCGTGGACAATAGCGAATGGCAGAGCAGGATGGTAATACTTAGACAAAGGAAATAAATACAATGAGTCCTGTGATAGCCTTAGTTCACTGGAAGTGGTTTCCAAGGCAGAGTACAGTGATGGGGAATCCAAACATAGACCAGCATAAATTAAGTCTCAGTACATGTAAAAGGATTGAAATCATGCCTGTGTGATCTATGAGCACATAAGAACCAAAGTAAAAATCAATAACAGAATGATATATGGAAAATTATGTTGGACTTTAAGCAATATAATTCTAAGTGACTTACAGGTCAAAGAACAAATCAAGAGGGAAATGCTAAAGTATTTTCATATGAGTGACAACGAAAGCACAAAATATCTAAATTTGTGGCATGCAGTTAAAGCAGAGCTTAGGGAGGAATTTGTACATTTGCTTGTATTAGAGATAGAGGAAGATCTGTTATCAATGATTTTGGGATCTTAGGGAAGTAAATAAAAAGCAAATTAAATCTATGGTAAACAGGAGGAAGAAGAAAATGAAGATAAGAATATAAATCAGTTAAGGGGAAAATTACAATGAAGATCAATTAAACTAAAAGCTAACACTTCAACAAGATCAACAAAATCAATAAGTCTCTAACCAGATTGGTTAGGAACAAGAGAGAATACATATTTGTCAATATTAGGAATGAATGAGGCAACATATCTACAGAGCCTACAGAAGTAAAGAGGCTAATAATAGAAAAACAATGAGCAAGTTTATGCCAATAGATTTGACAATTTAGATGAAATGGGCAAATTCTTTGAAGATTCAGTCTGTCCAGGCTCACTTAAGAAGAGACAGATAACCTGAATAATTTAATATCCATTAAAAGAATTCAATTTGTAGTTAAAAATCTTACAACAAAGAAAACTTCAAACCCAGATGGCTTCAGTAGTGAATTTGAAAAATATTTAAGGAGGGCGCCTGGGTGGCTCAGTTGGTTGAGCGACTGCCTTCGGCTCAGGTCATGATCCTGGAGTCCCTGGATCGAGTCCCGCATCGGGCTCCCTGCTTGGCGAGGAGCCTGCTTCTCCCTCTAACCCTCCCCCCTCTCATGTACTCTCTCTCTCGCTCTCTCAAATAAAGAAATAAATCTTTAAAAAAAAAAAAAAAAGAAAAATATTTAAGGAAAGGGAAAAAAAAGACACCCATTCTACTTTTCCAGTATAGAAGAAGTTGGAACTCTTCCAGAGTAGAACAGGTTGGAACAATTTTCAGCTTTTAAAAGAAGTCATCATTACTCTCTTACCAAAACCAGAGAAGACATTCCAAAATATAAAACTACAGACCATTATCTCTCACAAACATAGGCACAAAAATCCTTAATAACATTTTAGCAGTTGAATCTGATAATCTGTAAGAAGGATAATATATCATGTCCAACTGGGTTTTATCCCATAAATGCAAGATTGCATGGGATTTCTAAGGTTTAACACTTGAAAATCAATCAGTGCAAATCAATGTATTAACTAATTTTTTAAAAAAATTTTATCTCCGGGGGACCTGGGCGGCTCAGTCAGTTAAGCATCTGACTGTTGGTTTTGGCTCAGGTCATGATCTCAGGGTCCTGAGATTGAGCCCCATGTAGGGCTCTCATGCTCAGGGCAGAGTCTGCTTGGTATTCTTACTCTCTTCCTCTCCCTTCCCCTCTGCCTCTCCCTCCGCTTACATGTGCCCTCTCTCTCAATAAATAAATAAACAAACAAACAAATAAATAAATAAATAAAATCTTTTAAAAAAATTACCTCAGTAGATATGGAAAAATCATTTGATAACTTTTAACACACATTCATGATAAAAAAACAAAAAAACAAAAAAACTAGGAGTAAAAATTATCTACAGCCTGACAAAAGACAGCTTAAAAAATCAAAATCTAACATGATCCTTAATGGTGAAAGGCTGAATGCTTTCACCATAAGGATGTTCACTCTTTCCACTTCTAGTCTAACGTTTAGTTACCATTGTTCTAACCACTGTGAAAGGTAATAATAGATAAATACTATATTATAATGAAAGTAATATAATAAACAAATGACATACACATTAGGAGGAGTTAAAGTTGACTTCTTTTTTCCTTCTTTTTTGCAAACAAGATTATCTATAACGAACATCCTAATTAACATTTTAAAAAGAACTGTTAGAACAAATAAGTGTGAGCTGCTGATTTTAAGATACAAAGTGATTATGAAAATATTCAATTGCATTGTGATATATTATCAACTAATTAGAAATTGAAATTAAATTTTATCATTTATAGTGGCATCTTAAATATGAAATAAGGATACATTTAACTAAATATGTGCAAGAGCCAAACATTGAAAGTTGCAAAAGCATTACTGAGAAAATTAAAAAGACCTAAACAAATGGAGATAAATATTCATAAATCAGGAATTCAGTGTTGTTGTTAAGATATCAATTCAGCTATATCATATGCATTGCAGTCTAGAGGGTCATGCAAATTGAATCAGAATCTTATTGTGCTTTTATTGTGTAAATCAAAAAGCTGACTTTAAATCTTCTATGGCAAGGCAAAGGATTTAGAAAAGCTGAAATAGTTTTGAGAAAAGATTACAATGTTGGAAGGCTGACAATACCTAAATTCGAGACTATGTGATGTTTGCACGAGGATAAACATGTAACAGAAAGCAGAGACCAGAAATAGATGCACACATATATTGTCAGTTAATTTTCAGCAAAGTAGCCATGGTAATTTAATGAGGAAATGATATTCCTTCCAACAAATGATGCTGGAAAAAATTGAATATCTCATATGCAAAGATGAACTGAATGGACAACTGATGCTGGACAAAATTGGGTATCTCCTATGCAAAGATGAACTGAAATGGATCGTTGGCCTAATGTTCAGAGTTAAAATTATAAAACTTCTAGAAGGAAACCTGAAAAAAATTTTGAGACCTTGGATTAGGCAAGGATTTATTAGGATAAAAAAAGCACAAAAAGCACATACGTATTTTTGTATAAATTAGACCACATCAAATTTAAAAATATTTGCTCTTCAAAGATACCATTGAGAATAAGGAAAAGCCAGCCAGATGTTATGTGGAAATAATTACAAAATGTGTATCTACGAAAGGTCTTGTGTCTAGCATATGTAAGGAAATTCTTCCAGTCTAATAAGAAAATAATCCAAATTTTTTTTTTTAAAGATTTTTTATTTATTTATTTGAGAGAGAGAGAATGAGAGAGAACACATGAGAGGGGATAGGGTCAGAGGGCAAAGCAGACTCCCTGCCGAGCAGGGAGCCCGATGTGGGACTCGATCCAGGGACTCCAGGATCATGACCTGAGCCGAAGGCAGTCGCTTAACCAACTGAGCCACCCAGGTGCCCCAAATAATCCAAATTTTAAGAAATGGCCTAGAGCTTTAGACAATTTGAAGAACGCTAATGACAGCCATGGAGTCATTCCTCTACAAATGCAACAGAGCGATGACAATTAAAAGACTGATAGTACTAAGCTTTGGCAAGGATGTGGTGGAGCTAGACCTTTTACACTATGCTGTTGATAATGCAAGATGGTGCAGCCACTTTGGAAAACACACAGTCGTTTCAAAAGTTAAACATACACTTAACCGTCAATTCCCAGCAAAACTGCTTGTAGGTATTTGCCCAAAGGTAATGAAGTGTTGAATAATGTCGACAGAAAGATTTGCATGCAAAGGTTCATAACAGCTTCATTCTTACCAGCCAACACCTGGAAACAACTCTAAAGTCCATCAACGGGAATGGACAAATTGGTTATGTGAACTAGATACTCCTGGGCAATAAAAAGAAGCAAAATACTACACTGGGGAGGGTGTGTGCTCTGGTAAGCGCTGTGAATTGTGCAAGACTGTTGAATCTCAGATCTGTACCTCTGAAACAAATAATGCAATATATGTTAAAATAAAAAGAAGAAGAAGGAGAAGGAGAAGGAGGAGGAGGAGGAGGAGGAGGAGGAGGAGGAGGAGGAGGAGGAGGTAGCGGGAGGGGAAGAATGAAGTGGGGGAAATCGGAGGGGTAGACGAACCATGAGAGACGATAGACTCTGAAAAACAAACTGAGGGTTCTAGAGGGGAGGGGGGTGGGAGGATGGGTTAGCCTGGTGGTGGGTATTGAGGAGGGCACATTCTGCATGGAGCACTGGGTGTTGTGCACAAACAATGAATCATGGAACACTTCATCTAAAACTAATGATGTAATGTATGGGGATTAACATAAGAATAAAAGAAAAAAAAGAAAAAAAATAACATAATAAAATTAAAAAAATAAATTAAAAAAAAATAAAATTAAAAAATTAAAAAAAAAGAATAGAGCTACCCTATGACCAAGCAATTGCACTACTGAGTATTTACCCCAAAGACACAGATGTAGTGAAAAGAAGGGCCACATGCACCCCAATGTTCACAGCAGCAATGTCCACAATAGCCAAACTGTGGAAAGAGCTGAGATGCCCTTCAACAGATGAATGGATAAAGAAGATGTGGTCCATACATACAATGGAATATTACTCAGCCATCAGGAAGGATGCATACCCAACTTTTACATCAACATGGAGGGGACTGGAGGAGATTATGCTAAGTGAAATAAGTCAAGCAGAGAAAGTCAATTATCATATGGTTTCACTTCTTTGTGGACCATAAGGAATAGCATGGAGGACACTAGGAGAAGGAAGGGAAAAATGAAGCGGGGGGAATCGGAGGGAGAGATGAACCATGAGAGACTATGGACTCTGAGAAACAAACAGGTTTTGGAGGGGAGGGGGGAGGGGGGATGGGTTAGCCCGGTGACGGGTATTAAGGAGGGCACGTACTGCATGGAGCACTGGGTGTTATACGAAAACAATGGATCGTGGATCACCACATCAAAAACCAATGATGTATTGTATGGTGACTAACATAACATAATAAAATTTAAAAAAAAAAAAGAAAAAAAAAAGAAGCAAAATACTGCTAGAGACAATGGATGAATCTCAAGAGTATTATGCTAAGTGAAAGAGTCCAGATACAAGACTGTACATTCTGTATTATCTCAGTATGTGACATTCTATAGACGATAAAACTGAAGTCACAGAATATTTATTAACGTTTGCCTCGACACAGACGAGGGAAGGAGTTCACTGCAAAGGTTCAGGAGAGATCCTGTGAGTCAGTGCAGGTTATTTTACATCACAATTAAGGTGGTGGTGACAGAGTTTATGCATTTGTTGAAAGTCGTTGAATTTATTTTATTTTATTTTATTTTTTTTAAAGATTTTATTTATTTATTTGAGAGAGAGAGAATGAGAGACAGAGAGCATGAGAGGGAGGAGGGTCGGGAGGGTCAGAGGGAGAAGCAGACTCCCTGCCGAGCAGGGAGCCCGATGCGGGACTCGATCCTAGGACTCCAGGATCATGACCTGAGCCGAAGGCAGTTGCTTAACCGACTGAGCCACCCAGGCGCCCGAAAGTCGTTGAATTTAAATGAGTAAATTTATTGTGTCTCCCTTATACCTCAGTTTGTGAAAACACTACCACATTTCCTCGGCACTAAGGCCAAGCATTATGTGAGAACTTTACGTTGAGAAAGATAATTATGAATAATGCGTCATGCAACATTTAATAAAGTGCGTGTGTGTGTGTGTACGCATCAGCAAGGCTACTTAAAATCTAAGATATTCAGGTCTTTAGTGAAAAACCTGCTACATAAACTGTTTAATCAGTAAAGGTTTTAATCCAAAGTTATATTAAGAGATAAGAACCCTATAGTTCAGGTTAACTTGATGTAGGAGAAGTAACTTACATAGAAAGCTTCTCTTTCAAATACTATTCTGCTCAGTGGTAATCTTTGGAGGCATCTATTTTTGACTCGTGTGTACTTTGTCACATCTGAAAATTGCTGATTTGTAGGTCACTTTTTAACTTAGGAGATAAAACACTTCTTGGAATTAGCTATTAAAACCAGAGAGAAGAAACCAGAGAAGCATACATTTAGTACTTTTGGCTGTGATATAAGCATACAGCTTTTCTTTTTCCTTTTCAAGGTTGATTTTCGTTACGTGGTCATTTACTTTTTCCCACTTCTACAATAAGAAATGGGGTGATAAGAGGACCCATTAGTATAAAGGAGCTCTGTGCACTAGAATTTTCTGTGATGATGGAAATGCTTATAGTCCATCCTGGAAAATATGGTAGCCATTAGCCAGGTGTAGCTTTTGAGAACTGAAATGTTAATAGTGTAACTGAAGTAATGAATGTTTAATTTTGCTTTAGTTGGTTAAAATTGAAATATAAATGGTCATCTACTGGTAGTGAGTACCATATTGGACTGTGCATGTACGGACCTTTGGCCTTCAGCGCTGTGTAATATCTACTGACGTAGGCTGTTGTTTCTGTGTCTAATCAGAGGCTCTTGTCCTGGCATCCCGTCCGAGTCAGTTTTTTGGAAAGCGTCATGGTTCATATTTTAAGAAGATGAGGCTGAGAAGAAGAGAACTATATAATTGTTACTCTTCTGCTATTAACTACTTCTCTGACGTAAAAGGAATCTGTTACTGTCTTTTGTTTTGGTCTCCATTATTTTAAGTGGAAAATGAGTGTAGTGGGGTCTTATTTCAAAAACTTTGCCACACCGGTGATTTTGTTGCCCATTAAACTAGAATCATAGGGGCGCCTGGGTGGCTCAGTTTGTTAAGCGACTGCCTTCGGCTCAGGTCGTGATCCTGGAGTCCCGGGATCGAGTCCCGCATTGGGCTCCCTGCTCGGCAGGGAGTCTGCTTCTCCCTCTGACCCTCCCCCCTCTCATGCT
>NW_023270865.1:6883546-6964472 GCF_011800145.1 Mirounga leonina | reverse complement strand
TTAAGCGACTGCCTTCGGCTCAGGTCGTGATCCTGGAGTCCTGGGATCAAGTCCCGCATCGGGCTCCCTGCTCGGCAGGGAGTCTGCTTCTCCCTCTGACCCTCCCCCATCTCGTGCTCTCTCTCTCTCATTCTCTCTCTCAAATAAATAAATAAAATCTTTAAAAAAGATAAATAAATAAATAAATTTTGCACTGTTATAGGAGACCTCGCTTCCCTTACTCTTGTCCCGGCCCCTGCTTTTGAACCCAGTTTGGTTTCCGTTAGCGCACAAGGCCTGGTGGGCAACTGCCCCTTGTCTGCACAGCTGTGTAATTGGTTCTGGTGTGTCTGCTCCATAAATATTCATAAATGTATGTTCTTATATATGCTTCATGGAATATGTCTCTTATTTTATATTTTAAAACCTTGCTTGATAAACAGAGTGCACACTCTATCTTGTGCTTCACACACGGGCTCTTTGTGAATAATGAAGACTCCATACATTTTTAATTGAGTAACTAACCAGACACCCTATTGATAAGAAACAGAAAATTTATTACCCCTGGCAGATCGTCCCCAGACGTATCTGAGATACCATGAAGGAGAGCTAGAATTTCCCATTTTTGTGTTTTCTCATATTTTAAAAGAAATATTGTTGGATAACTTGAAACTTTAAAACGATTCATGAAAAGCTGAGAGGATAGAAAGATCTGTTGGTGCTTTTTTGTGTCTCCTGAAATGGACAATGGGAATTGGACTCTCTTTGAGAATGACGAAGTATGTTTTCAAAGAACTCATGTCATAAAATTGTGGAAATTATCATTATGTAATATGAAAGCTGGTACAAAAGAAGTTATCCTTCCTATAATTTTAATCTTCCTCTTTCTGAGTAACTACGAGTTGATGTTGATAAGCTGTTTATTTGAAACCTCTAGTGTTCTTTTTCCTAAGGGGCATTATAAAAACAAGCCATCTCTCACTGGGAAAGCTTTAAAATTCTATCAGGCTGTTCCTTGTGAATACAAGTAGTCCTCCTACAGTGAAAATTTCTTATGAAAAAAATTCATCTAGACCTGTGAAGTCTGACTAATATAGATATGTAGTAGGAATTTCATGCAAGCCTATAAAATAAAGTTTGTATTAAGGGCCAAATGTATTATTCACACCATTTATAAGATATAAATTCTTCAATCTCAGAAGTGTCTGCACAAAATTGTTCAGTGTCTTGTCTGATTTAATTCAGCTTTTGAAAGCTCTTGAGAGCAATGTTTGGAATTTGGGGGATAAAAAGGGAAGAACATATGGAGATAATAAATTTACATAGTTGGTTGTTAAAGATGCCTGCTATGAGAAAGTTTAATGTGCACAGCAGTGATAGAAAAAGTGGGAAGGTTATAGTGAACATTGCATGTGTTTATCATTACTGTTCTTATTTAAGATTTCCCTTTACCCCCTGAGCCAAACCTGAGCACCCCAGTTTTTTTAAGCAACACTTTTTTTTTTTCTAAAGCAACCAATGAAATACTCTTCCTCCTAGCCATGTCCTGCCTCACATCCTGACTACTTCCACATACCTCATTTTTTTCTGGCCACCCGAGATGCCTTTTGATTCTGTTATTTTTTGATTCGGCCATCCCATTGCATGAATGAAAAATTGTTGTTGTTGTTGCAACTGAGCAATGACCCTTTGCTGGTCTGCATCTCTTGGCCAGAACCATGGAACCCCCTGCGTGGCGTGGGGGTGGGAAGTGAGGGTAGGATGGTTGGGTAATATCCCGTCCACAGTATGTTTTCTACTTCTCGAATGCTCTCTGGGTTTCCTCTGCCTCCCTACCTATGTGAAGCTTCTGTTGCTGTTGCCAAGAATTTCACACTCCAAGTAAGAGAAGGATGTCTCCCAGAGGATGTGTAATTCTATTATGCAGCAATAGCTCTTTCTGTGACTTCAAGCCAAGCAAAAATATTTGCTAGTGCTAGAGTTACTTCCCAGCCAATCCAACCATGTGACCTTCTAGAACTTCTCTCATCCCAGCAATTTGCTTTTGACCTTTCCTGCCCTACCATGTAATTGTGACCTTCCTCTCCTTCTACTGCGGTAGGTGAGGGTAACAGGCCTGTTTTTAAGCGCGGAGCCAGCACATGACCGCATCTGCCTGACTGCTCTGTTTGCTTTTATCATCTGTAGTACATTAACGGACCCGTGTGTGTGGATGGGACAGCAACCATCTTCAGACGGGGTAAAACAGAAAAGATGGTATCAGCCCTTTGCAGTGATTTCCTGTGTGTTATATTTGCTCATGTGTAGATTAGAAGGACTGAGGCCTTTTATAGTCTGAGAACAAATGCCTCTGGCCGCATAACCACACAAACAAAACGATGTCTGAAGAACCTCATGTGATCATAAGATCTCATGAAAAATCCTGCTCTAATGAAAAGTACTAGCGAGTCCTGGAGTCTTTAATTGGAGATGTTAAAATAAATAGAAGTGCAAAAATAAAAAATGAGATGCGTTCCCAAATACCATGCCTAGATGACTGGGCAGTCGCTGAGAAAGCCTGCCGAGCACTCCCCAGGGGCCAGGTGAGGTGAAGAATGGTTTCTGGACAGCTCATCATCTCTCCTCTAAGCATTCACAGATGGTTTTGCACATAAAAATTAAGATTTGAGTTGGAGACTAAAGAGTTTCTGCTTTAACCTCAGCTCTAAACCACCAAGATGGCCTCACTTTTGGGATTCTGCTCGCATGGTGGCTTTGTAAAGAGATTAGGTTGCATGTGGCCTGGATCCTAAAACTATGGGGCATGTAGACCCAACTTTGTGTTCACTTGGGTTTTTATAAGTTCTTTCTTTTTGGATAGATTAAATGAGATTTACCTTAGTAGTTTAAATTCTACTGTAAAATGTCAGATGTTAAACAGAAAGTAGGACTTAAATTTACATACCTCTTCCCTGAAAATTTAAAGTGTTACTATTTATCAGTGTGAAAATGTTGGGATAGCATTCAAAGTAATTGTTTCATTGTGCTCACTGGGGGTAGTATTCCTAGTTACCAAGAAAGTGATGTGAAAACGTGAAGAAGACAATTCTTACCAAAGATTTTCAGCAAAATGCTGAGTGGATGGGAGAAATCGCTCGCCATCATATAATGGCATTAAAAACTACAGAGCTGCCCCAACAGCGAGAGAGGGAAGGTCCCAGGGGACAGGTATCAAAAAGAGGAGCCAGGTCTGGAATCCAAGTTGAAATGCCTTAGCGACTGCGTTTTCAAAACATGCTGGAGGATGGGAGAAGTGGCGGGGGGGCACTGATCGGCAAGGGGAGCGGGAGCTCAACGTTCTATATAATGCTGCAGGCCACACTGAGCTGTCCTACCTGTGACGTGGGAGTCCAAAAGAGGTACATATCAGTCCCCTAGGCAGAGGGAAGAGGGCTGGCCATGGGGGGTGGGGGGTGGATCAGACTCTTGAAAGAGCAACAGCAAGCCTGCTCTGTGGGCTCCCACGGGGGATCTAAACAGGTACTATCCTTGCAAGGGAGAAGCCCCAAGCAAAGACATTGACAATGGACTCAAACACCGAGCCACAGGCTCTGAGAGGACCCTCTCTGTTCTCCTGTCTTGCGGTACCTCCGTAGTCCCTGGGCCATGGGTTCTTATGGGAATAACTCTTGCTAGGGATGAGCTCAGAGTCAAAGAATACATACCAATGAGATGATGGGTGGCTCTACGAGTCAGCAGGCCCAATCAAAGCAGAATTTAAGCCCCTAGACCCATATAATGGACCGGACTCCCAACAGATTTTAAAGTGTGTAAGGGATACAAGTGAAATCCATATGGCCAGAGCAAGAAGCCAAGAATAGATGAGACAGAGAATAGATGTACTGAAGAAGAGTATTCTGAGTTGGAAAAAAAAATTCTGAGAAATCTGTGTGAATATAGTGCAAAGAGAGGAAGAGATTCATCCGTATTTGAATTCAGAGTAAGAAATTCATTTAAGTATTTATCTAGAACTTATAAGATGTAAGAAAGAAATGGCTCATCCTACATCACAGAAAAAATAGAGATTACCACAATGGTCTAATGTTAATCATTTTCCCTCCTTTCTCTCTTAAAAGAGCCACGTGTTCTTCCTTTATTTTCAAGGAGTGAAGTATATGATCCTACATGGGCTTGTGTGTATAGAGGGTGGGCTTTCTGTTTTCTTCATTGTTGTACCCCAAACCTGAGCTTTATAGATGTTGGTGGAGAGAATGTCTTCCTATTGAGCTCTCTACTTTCAAGGAGCTTACTCTCTCCAATAGGAATGAAGGAAACAGAAAGTGAAGCATTCAAATGATAAATTAGAGATTGATAGAGAAAATTTTAAAATAAAGAATGTTCATCATTTGTGTTTTTTTCTCTTCATTGCCTTTTGGCTCCTGAGTTCTAGTTTTCCTGCGTGAATAATGTGGATAAAAATATCTCCCTTTTGGGGCTTTTTCAAGGATTCAGGGGTGCATATGTAAAATAACCACCTTGTTGCCTAGTTTAGCCCTTAGATTACTGTGTGCCGTCAGTACATAGCATTGTTAGCGTTACCATTTTCATTGTGGTTTTATTATATGCACCATCACCTGAAATAAAATTCCTCAAGAGTGTGAGCTAAAGCTTCATTTCTTTGGAAGCTACGGTCTTGTTATGAAAAGCATAGTATGGAACATAATAAAAATGTACTTGTTTGGGGGAATACTATTGAGAGACTTCTTGTGTCTCTTAATCTAACCTCTCTTTAGAGTTGCCTTTATTTTATTAATAGGTGTATTTTGGAGCTAGAAAAGCTCCAAATTTTGAAAAACATCTTTCTGATTTTTAGACTATTAAAATGTTGTCTCTCTTGAAACATATCCAATCTGTCAAGTTTCTTAAGATCTTGCTTGCTGGATTCTATCAGGGCTGCTAACAGAATCAGGATCCCATCCCAGTAGATAGTACCCTATACATTATCTCCCAAGTATACGTGCCCATACTTGATGCTCAGTTCTGATTAATGTCTAAACTACAGATGGGATATGATGTCCACTACAAAGGTGAATGGTAGTTCATTCGGTGACTAGTTCCTTGACCTGCCCAAATGGCTCACAGGCCATGGCTGGAAGATGATGTCACTGTTGAAATTCTTGTTTTTCTTGAATTTAAAAGCTAAATAAAACCGGGCTCCTTCATTATTCTTCATAAAGTGAGGACCACAAAAATCCTAAAATCTGTTATCATGACCTTAGGAGAATCAACCAGGAAATGTAGTCAGCGGAGTCATTTTTAGATCATTACAGTCTTGGATTCCAGATCATTCTGCCTCCCCTGCCCCAGTGGTCCTTAAGAAACTGCATGGACATTTTGCCCTCAAAGGGTGAATTATTCCATGGTTTTCTTGTTTGCTTTTTTTCCCTTGCCCTCAAGAAAATGGTTAAGTTATGCTAACGTGGGTACTTCATTGCTGAACAAGCCGGCGTGATGTGGTGCCAAATACAAAGACAGAATAAGTTGGAATGATGAAATTTTGAATTTTTCAAAGGAAGGGACAAAACTGGGTATAGAGAAGAATTCTTTTTTTTTTTTTTAAAGATTTTATTTATTTATTTGAGAGAGAGAGAATGAGAGAGAGCAAGCACACGAGAGGGGGGAGGGTCAGAGGGAGAAGCAGACTCCCCGCCGAGCAGGGAGCCCGATGCGGGACTCGATCCCGGGACTCCAGGATCATGACCTGAGCCGAAGGCAGTCACTTAACCGACTGAGCCACCCAGGCGCCCGAGAAGAATTCTTGTTGGCATAAAAGTTATGGCATATCCTCCACGAGAGTGAGGAATCATTTTAGATTCTGTGGATGTCAATTTGTCATCCGTTCAACTTCAATCTGAACATGTTGGGAAGCCCCCACTCTGGCCCCTGTGTTTCAGAGGGAATCTCTTGGAGGAAAACAGTGCCGATCATCATGATGGGCTATGAGAAAAGTAAAATTTAAAAAGCAGTCTTGAATTCCAGTGATGCCTCATTAACACCATGTTTTTTAGTCTTTATAAAAGTTCTATAAAGTGGCTATGTCTCTACCTTTTTGTATAGCCCAGGAAACATTGGCTAAGATCAAGTGCAGACTAAGAGGAGTGAAGTAACTTCCCCACGAGTCCGTGGCGCATGCGTAGCAGAACAGGGACTAGAATTCTGCCAGGTCAGGCTGCAAAGGCCGGGCTCTAAGATTTTACAGCCCTTCGCGGTGATGTGAGGAGCTTGCAGCTTGCTGCTCCTTCCTTGTGTGCATGTCTTAGTGTGCGCGCGTGTGCGTGCATGCATGTGTCGTTTGGGTGCTGAGCTGAGGGTCTGGGGGCCTGAGTGGGAAGGGAGGCTTGCTGTACCCTAGTCAAGACGTTTATACTCCCTCTCCTCGGGTTAACAGAAGCTCCCTAGAGCCCCGCTGGCTGTCATATTTACAAGGAGGCTCTGAGCCAGTACTTTGCTCCTTGAATCCAAACATTTTAAGGCAATGATATCTCATGGCGTACCCCAGTGCCCAAAATATGAGGTTCCTTTTCTAGCTCCCAGGTGTATTTATTATACGACAGAGGAGCAGAGCACCCCGAATTTAGTAGAAAGAACTCTAACATCCATCCATAGCTTTGTCTTACATCTAGTTTCATTGTTTTCATTATAGAGTTGGTACCTAAGACTCATGTTCATTCATTCACCTTTGTGTCCAATGTTTATTCCTTCAGTTATTCCTGCAACCAGTATCTGTTCATTCCTTCAATACATTTTTATCAGGGCAGTACCTGCTTTGTGTTAGGC
The DNA here is from genome assembly GCF_011800145.1 of Mirounga leonina. Lineage (NCBI taxonomy): Eukaryota > Metazoa > Chordata > Mammalia > Carnivora > Phocidae > Mirounga > Mirounga leonina. The sequence continues at coordinate 6,957,677 of NW_023270865.1, read as the reverse complement.
ACTGGGGATACGGGAAGCAGAGTGATGGGCAAATAGGCGAATTGAACATGGCACCCTGGGTTCTGATAGGGCAAAGCTTGGGGGGGGGGTGTATGCTCATAGCCCTGCGCCTTCCTCCTGTCTGTGGAGACTCAGGGAGGCTTTCTGTAGGAGCTGTCCAATGAAGTGCCGGCAACAGGTGGGGAAAGGGAGGAGGGATGGCAAGTTCCGGATAATCCCTGGCTCAAAGTTAGAGCCCAAAGTGCACGTACGATGGATGGCAGAGAGAGTGATGGGGCTGGGGATTAGGATTGGAGATACCCCTTTGGTATGGTTTTGCTGCAGTTGTTCTAAGGATACTGATGTGGATACTGATGCAGAGGAGAGATTGTGGTGGCCCAAACCAAGGTCATGGCACAGGGGACAGAAGGAAGCACATTAGAGAAGTAACAGCCAGAGGAGTCTGTGAATGGATGTGTGTGCACGCGTGGGGTTATTGCTGCATCATAGTCTGCGATGATCCACTGTCTTCAATCCAATTTGATTAAAACCTGGTAATTCCTCCTTTTGCGGTTGAATTTCAGCACTGGAAAAGGCCTTCTCACAATTCATGTCCACATAACATTAGTTAAACAACTTCAGTAAAAGAAGTGAGGTTAGAAATTTATCCATAAATATCCATCGATATTATTCTATATGAAGTGGAGATAAATAATTTTTGCCTTACATATTTTAAGACATGGAAGTTCCAAATGATCCCCTCATCTTTACACAGGCATCCGATTATTCCTCTGCGCGTGTCCCTTCAGTATAAGCTACTGACAGTCAAAAGAGATGTTTCTTCCAAGGCTTTTTCTCTTGACGTCACCAACTAAACGTGGGCTTCTTGGGTACCGGTTCCTCCCATCCTCCCTTGTCCTCCCAGTCCTGTGAACAGACTTGATCTATGAAAAGAGTTTTATATTTGTTCTTAGCATTTATAAAGATACTGTCAGTCTCTCCTCTCCCTCTCTCCGGGTATCTAATATAGTAGTGTTTATGTTTTGGGAAGAACAAAAATAGAAATGTTTATAACTGGTGGGGCAGAAAAAGAACGAACTCAAGCTGGAGTCATCAGCTTGGTTGTCCTGTTTGTGAAAACAGTTCTCGCTAATTGTAGCCCTTCCAGAAGGACAGCATTATTATACTGACCACATGCAATTAACTTGACTTTTCCTTCTCTACGTATGAAAATAGAGCACACTGCCATTTTCCCTTCTGTATTCCTGAGCAAGGACTGTACATCCTTTCCTGGACGCAGTCCGCCATCAGTCTTTTCTTCAGGAGTTCTAAAATCTCTGCCTGGCATTAAATTTAATAGGTCTAGTATATCAAAAATAGAATTATAATTATGAAAAGTCAGTTAAAAGGAGGGTGAATGGTAAAATGAAATGAGATTTTTAATGGCTTGCCAACAGTTATAATTAATGAGATGGAGATCTGGCCGTGCGTGTGACCTTCAGGCAGGAACCAGACAGAGCCCCTTGTCCGTGGGCCCGGGAAGGAGGATGATTTTTCAGAAGAGCAGGATCCTGCCAGCTACCGCCGGGTCCTCTTGAGGACTTCCTGAAGTCGAGCTCATTGGTGCATTCAGGAGGCAGCTTGGTGGGCATTTCAGGTGCATGAGAGCTGCATTGGAAGAGATGGAGCGAGCCACACAATGGAACCCGTGGAAGGAGTTTTGACAGTTGCTAGACTGTGACTCCCGTGTTTGATAGGACACTTGTTACTTGCTCATCCCAGGAAGCTGCTTTTCACCACAGGGTTAATTCATGGATCTGATCTACTTCACTCTCTGTTCTACACAGTTTGTTTCTTTGAACACTAGCTGCAAACAAAGATCGAATAGTACACAGTATGCTGGCCTCAGTGTCTAATACCATCCAACTGTACGACTTCCTCGCACATCAGATGGGTTCCTGAGGCTGCAAAGATTGTTTTTGTCTGATTAAACACAGGTCCCTTTGAACTCTGTGGGGGTTCTTTTTCGCGTGCACTTTCTTGTAACTGTCTGCAAAGTCCCTTTTTTTTTTTTCTTTTGGGTCTGATTTGGAATCCAAAGAGTCAGCCCACTCCACCTCCTTCATCATTCATACATTTGTAGTTAGTTTTGTATCAGTTACATTCCCTAGCCCCAGGCGCAGACAGGCAAAGCTGAACTTTTTGCACACACTTACACTCCCCTCTTTTCCTGCTCCTGTCCGGGAAGTGGGTTGACTGGGAAGCACAGGCAAATCAGAAATGATACCTAGTAACGGGTTAGCACAGGATGTGAGGTACCCATTTAATGACCACCAACGGAGCCTCTGACTTTCGTGGGAGCAGGCAGAGAGGAAGTGCATCTTTGGTGAGGCTGGGACTTAACTAAGGCCATAAGCTGTCTCTTCCAGAGAAAGAATTGGGGCAACGAGGCAGGTTAGAATTTATATTTATGGGACTGGAAATAGTATCCATTTGGGGAACTCTTAAAAGCACATATGCAGACGAATGGCTTATCAGTCTCAGGGATGGAGCTAAGTCATCAAATTAACTAAGATCAGTACCCTCATGACTGTTAGCTCTGACTTCTGCAGTGAACTAACTGTAGGAGGTGCAAATGAATGACGAAGGATAACATAACCCTCTGAATGCAGAAAATGGGATTTGCTCCTTTATTGTTGCATGTATTTATTTGCTCCTTTGCTCAACATTCTCAGGTCTTTTTGTGCTGACTTTCAGTGTGAGGACCATTTTCTTCTTGTTCTCACCTGCTCCCTTTAATATCCCAATTAGACAATCAATGTGTTGATGTCCATCAAATTTTTATCTTGAGTTCAACCCCAGAACCGCCACTGCCTACTCATAACTCCACCGGGATTTCCGTTGGGGTCTCTGCTTAGGCGTTCATCAAAGAACTGTTGGATTGTTCTCCACATGCCAAGCCTGTTTCTCCTCCAGTCTCTCCTGTCTCAGGAATGGTCCCATAGATTGAGTACCTCTCATGGAAAATGTGGGTGTCATCCTTAATTCCTCACATTTCCTTAGGGCCCCAATTAGTTGCAAACACTTAACTACATCTGTCCTTCAGTGTTTTTGGATTGCTCAGGCGTATTCACTTCCTGCATTTCACATCCTCTGTGGTCCATCCTCCACACAATAGCCCTAGAAGCTTTTAAACATGCAAAGTAGCTTATGTTCTCCCCATCACCCTTCCCCACACCCACCTCGGCTTCTTAGTGCCATAGAACGGGGGCTGGTGAAAATGACAGCCCACCCCCAAATCTGGCCCACCTCCAGGTATTGTGAATATCATCTTGTTGGAACCCAGCCCCACCCACAAGTTTATATTTGTCTATAGCAACAGCACCCGAGTTGAGTAGTTGTGACAGAGACCATATGGCCTGCAAAGCCTAAAATACTATCTGGCCCTTTGCAGCAAGAGCTTTCCAATTGCTCCCATCGAATAGAATCTACACTTTTTCACCTGCACCTGCAGGACTCTACCTGAACCGGCCCTGTTTCCCTCTCGGCTCTTCCCTCCCAATGTCTCTCACTGCACACCTGCCTTGTTTCTGTTGTTCAGTTACCCTGGCTCATCCCCACCCCCCTACCTCCCGCCCCGCCATCAGGCCTCTCCCAGACAGGGCTCTCTGCTGGAATGTGCTTCTCCTGCATCTCTGTGTGGCTTTTTGTTGTCACTCAGGTCTCAGCTTAAGTGTCACCACAGTGGAGTGGTCTTCCCCAGAAACTCTAGAATGTTGCTCCAGCAAGTGATTAGCGTTGGCCATGGAAATTGGGCTCAGATCGGGAGGGGTCTCTGAAGTTGTGTGGGATACCTCAGGAAATGAGAATATGAACTTGTCAAAGAGAAATCGAAAACAAGGTTAGAAATGTGACTGTGACGCTGAATTTACTTCTCCAAGGAATTCATAAATGCAACTTTCAGCCTGTCCACACAGCGGCTTTGCTGCAGGCTGGGGACCAGAGCAGCTGCTAGACAAACCCAGTCACCATCAGGGTCAGCTTAGTACCTGGAAGCGAAAACGACCACGGTTTTCCCAAAGTAACGCCCAAGTGGGCAGACAAAGGGAAAGCCAGCCTTCACTGCCCTGTCTCCTCTGTCTACCCCTTGTGAACCTGTCTTCCTTGAGGTCGGTGACTCAGAGGTGTGGAGGGCAGAGTTCTCTTGCAAAGGCTGGGCTGAGGCAGGAATCCACTTCCCTTGGAAATAAAAACCTTAGGCCATCAATGTCAGCTTTGGTTTCATATTTAAAACATGCTTTTTTTTTTTTTTTTTTCTTTCAGTCTAACATCTTGAGTGACTTGGGCCTTTTGGGACCTAAGTGAGCCTGCAAGTGAGGGCTGTCAGTTTTCTGGAATCGTCGGTAACACCAGCTAACAGGGAATAGGCCCTGCTAGGATTTGCAGAAGGTTTGCTTTTTTTCTCTTGGAGGAGATGGAAGTATAGTAATTAGCTGGGGTTTCAAAATGATTTTGTGTGACTGTGCACAGAACACTCAACTTTTTTCTATGAGTTGGCTAATGATTTTCTGTATGTCTTTTTCATTTCATTTATTTATTTATTTATTTAAAAGATTTTATTTATTTATTTGACAGAGAGAGAAACACAGCGAGAGAGGGAACACAAACGGGGAGTGGGAGAGGGAGAAGCAGGCTTCCTGCAGAGCAGGGACCCCGATGTGGGGCTCGATCCCAGGACCCCGGGATCATGACCTGAGCCGAAGGCAGACGCTTAACGACTGAGCCACCCAGGTGCCCCTGTCTTTTTCATTTTAGTTGAAAGGTATTAAAGCCATATGAAACTAATGGAATAAAATACCTTGGAAATGCTAGTACTTGTTGATGTCCTGTGATATAGGGTGAATCATGTAGGGTGAGTAATCTTTCTAGATTCATCTGTATTAATGTGTGGCTGAGTAGATTTCGGCAAGTCCCTTTGCTCTTCTGGACTCCCGATTTCTCATTGTTGAAATGAGGCATCTGAATAGGTGGGTCCTGTGGTTTCTGCTCACTTTGAGATTCTGTATTGGTGTTTTTTTCTGTTACTAAAGAATTACACTTAGTATGTTTAATTATCTGTAATACATGTTTGTTGAACTCTTACTCTATCCTCTAGAGCAGAGGTCAGGGCAAGATAGTAATATTTTAGATGTTGGAGGTCAGACAGTCTGTATTCAGCTCTGCCAACATCATGCAAATGCAGCCCTAGACTATAGGTAAACACCTGGGCATGCTGTGCTCCATAAAAATTTATTTACAAAAAAATGCCCTGGGCCTGATTTGGTCCATGGGCCATCATTGGCCAGTCCCTGTTCCAGAGTCTAGACGTGGACAATTGTCCTGTATAAATTCAAGTCAGCTTTCTTTAATAAATTCACCACGTTCTTTGGATGGAAACTTGTTCACATGTAAAACAATGAAAAGAATAGTAGAATATCGTTCGTGACTATGACTTAAATATAATCAGCAATCGAGCTATATTATCCAGGCAGTGTCTGGTGGGTCAGAGGGATGGGGAGCATGAACTTGCACCCCTCTCTTGAGTGGCTCCCAGCCTGTTCATAGTTATTAGAGAGTAGGCGGGATCATTTTGAAAGGATCAAGTCATGTTAGCCAAGTGGGGATGTGAGAATGAGTCCAGCAAAGAGCTGGTTGGGGCACAGTTGAGGTGTCTGTGTTGGGGACAAACAGAAGTGGAGAGCCGGGAGGTTTGAGAGGGGCTGACAGCCAGGCAAAGGCAGTCGGCTGTGGCCGTGGAAACGTGCAGACAGAGAAAACCTTTGTGCAAGTGCATCACGTGACTGCAGCAGGGTCAAAGGTCCCCCCATCAGTCACATTGCTCGCACAGACTATGTGGCCGGGCCCCAGGCCCCCAGGAATACAGAGGCACTCTTATCTTATCAGGCAGGATATTCCAAGGTCTTAGAGATTATCTCTAGGAGTCATTCAAGGGTCAAACTTTTCTTTGGAATAGGCAGGGTTTGAACCCCCCAGACCTGCTGAGTCAACTAGTTACTGAACAGTCTCTCACTTGAATGGATTTCTGCCAGAGTGTTGCCTGTTCAGTTGTTCGTGGCCTTCCTGAACATTCCAGGGCCCTCATGGCCTTCACAGGTAGACTGTGATTTACATGAAATTGCATGTCCTTCTACAGGGGGGCTAAAATGAATGACAGATATTCTCCCTGGTCCTCAGGATATTGTCACAAGATATAGTAGGGCCATCGTCATGGGGAACTCAGAGGAAAGGGGAAAACCACCCTTTACTGCCTGCAGTGGTGAGGGTGTGGACCCCTGGTTCTGGAGACCCTCCCATGACTTCGGTGCTCTGCCAGAAACTTCTTGGGCCTTGGTTTACACATTCTTCTCCATGCAAACTCTTGTGTTCCTACTCTTCCTCTGTTAATATAGTTGGTTAAGAAAAAATGAGGCTACCGCTTTTGGCCTCATAGCCCCACCGATGAAACCTCCGAGTCTGAGATTCAAACTCAAATTAGCCTCACTCCAAGGACCATGTCACTTGCATTAGCAGTTGGTGAACTGAGGGCGGTTTTGTTGGAATCAGCCTCTGTTGCAGAGTTAATGGCCGTTGGTTCTGAGAAGACCCAGAGTTGATTTGTTTTTTAGTAATGGATGTAATGGAACAACGCTTCTCTATTAACAAGGAAGCCCTGTTCTTAATACCTTAGCTACACGCTGTTCAGGAGAGGAGCCACAGGCCATGTTTGGCTGTTGAGCACTCGAAAGTGGCTAGTCCAAATGGGGGTGTGCATCAGTGTAAATGCACGCTGGCGTCCAAAGGCATAGAACGTACACCTGAAATCAAAATATCCCAACAATTTTTATTTTGGTAACGTGGAAATAATATCCTGGGTGTACTGGGTTAAATAAACTATGTTGTTGAAAATTGATTTTACCTGCTTCTTAGCATTTTTTTATTTTTTATTTTTTTAATATTTTATTTATTTATTTGAGAGGGGGAGAAAGAGAAAGAGAGTGCAGACGCCCACAAGTAGGGGAGAGGGGCATAGGGAGAAGGAGAAGCAGACTCCCCGCTGAGCAGGGAGCCCGATGCAGAACTCGATCCCAGGACCCCGAGCTCATGACCTGAGCCGGAGGCGAATGCTTCACCAACTGAGCCACCCAGGTGCCCTGCTTCTCGGCATTTTTTAATGTAGCTACTGGACAATTCAACATTGCATGCATAGGTCACGTTATTATTTTCATTAGATAGGGCTGCCTTAGAGCATTGACCATTGCGCTTTTTTGGTACCAGCTAGTATTTTCTTCAGTTTCGCTGTCTTGTGTATATATCTTTTCAGCTAAATTATAAATGTCTTGAAGGCAGAGGTCTGTCTTCCATAACTCTGTATCTTCCATTCTCAGGCCTCAAGTGGGTTCTTCCAAGTAGCAAGGACTCAAGCATTATTTGTTGACTATGTAAATGAATAATTGTGTTGCCCATTCTAGATGCATATCACCCTAATGCTTAACCTTGAAGTTTCTGGAAGAATCTGGGTCAGTCTTGGAAAATGTTTTAGCTCTGGTGAATAGATAGAATCAGTAGTTTGGCAAAGAGACCATCTTGGGACATATTAGAATGTCTTCAAGCAAGGAAACTTCCTTGCACAAATAGCTTTATTTGTACCCTTTCAGACTTCTGGTCATCCCTGCTTACAGAGTAAGCACATGGCCACTCCTGGAATAATCTCAGTGCCCGTTGAGTAGAAACAGTTCATTTTTATATTTTTAGTCACATTAGCATCATTTGTAATTCTCAAGTTATAAATCTGAAGGAAATTACTTTTTAATGTCCTCTGGCACAACATTAAGATTTTGCAATTAGATTTTATAGCCTGTAGTCATATGCTGCAGGTCACAAGGCAAAATTAAGACCTTCTGCACCAGCAAAGTTTCCTGTTGGAAAGCCACACAGAATTTAGGGGCAGGACAGCTCTGAAACATGCTTCACAGCCTGGAGGACAAAGCTGGTCACAGTCCAGGGGTTGGAAGGTCTTGCCTAGTTTACATTTGCATTTGCATAATCTTTTAAATTAAAAAAAATCTCTCTTGATGGATGGGTGAATAGAAATTGCTTCTTGTATGAGTTATCCAGCAATAAAAATCTGCTTATCAGCTTGGTTCTGATCCCGCAGCCGCCAGGAATAATTGCTCCAGATGGTTTAATGAAATAGGAGGTTTCCATGATCTTAAAAGTTATAAACAAAAGGGAAGGATAGCGCCAGCCTGTCAGGCAGATTTTGAAACCAGTTTACTGACAACATTCCAGAAACTTCTCTTTACACCTTGCCAGGTGTGTCTCCGGTAACCCTTGGACGACTCAAGAATTTCTTGGGGCCCACTAGCATTGGGATCCTGAGATTGAAAAGGTTTTCCGGGTATGGCCAGAAAATCATGCAAACAAATGAAGACTTGGGGAAATGGTAGAAATCACAAATCCCAGCCTTGATTCCAAAAGGGAGTCCATTTCAATTGGTTATGAAGATGGTAGTTGATTGTGATGAAATTTTGTCTCCTAAGATTTCTCTTAAAATGCATACTCAGGAAAAATATAAAAAAACCATTTATCAGTTCTATGTTATCCTGCTGTAATCTAACTTGGAGAAACAATATGCTTGAAAGTCGCAACAGGAATCTCTCAAGAGGGGTGAGGCGTGCCCTCAGCCTGTCCCTGGCCAGTCTTTATCTACAGCTGCCTTCCCGAGGCAGGCTGTCCACTCCTGCCCTTACTGGAAGAGTGTATGTGTTCCTGCCTGTAATTTTAACAGATACATGGCTATTATTTAATACTTCTTTACAATGTAAAACTATATTATACTGGGGACTTCAGGCTGTAAAACAGAGCTTACATTTGTGGCTTTCCAATTGTGTTTGAGTTAAGAAGACCCAAATCAGGGAATGCTGCAAGTAGAAAGTGCATGATCACAACTCTTTGGATTCTTAAGACATCTACCAGCCATGCTGTTCGAGGTGAAGTAGTGAACTTTAGAAGAACGCAGTTCGAGAGCCACAGATATTTTGCCAAACTTGCAGTTAGTGGAGTTTGCCAGTGGTGAACCTATGACAAAAGGATTAAGTGTTGAAACGGTCACTGCGAAGGAAACATATGAAGAGGCTTGATGGAGCTCCTGACCCCTGTTGAGTGGGTACAGGACTGAGCACAGAAAGGATGGGAAGAAGCACTGTTAGCATTTTAAAATGCTGTGTTTTATGTGTCATGTTTACAAATAAAAATGTAAATGAAAGATGCTTTACGTCTTCTTGGTATACTGGATCCTTTTTGCTTTTACTGGTATAAAAGTGTTTTACCAAAAAAAAAATGTTCTACTTTCCCCTAATTTGTTATTATTATCATGTTTAAAAATTTTATTTATTTGTCAGGGAGAGAGAGAGAGAGAGAGAGAGCATGAGCGGGGAGGAGGGGCAGAGGCGGAGGGAGAAGCAGACTCCCCGCTGAGCAGGGAGCCCGATGGGGACTTGATCCCAGGACCCTGGGATCATGACCTGAGCCGAAAGCAGTCACTTTACCGATTGAGCCACCCAGGCATCCCAAATTGGTTATTATGGAATATTTTTGCTGTATTTTAAAAAAGTCACATCAGGGGCGCCTGGGTGGCTCAGTCGTTAAGCGGCTGCCTTCAGCTCAGGTCATGATCCCAGGGTCCTGGGATCGAGTCCCACATCGGGCTCCCTGCTCCGCGGGAAGCCTGCTTCTCCCTCTCCCACTCCCGCTGCTTGTGTTCCTGCTCTCGCTATCTCTGTCTCTCCCAAATAAATAAATAAAATCTTTAAAAAAAAAAAAAGTCACATCAGTTGAACATTTTGATCATTTCGTAGCAGGCTTTTGAGATTTGTTCCCCTCTAATTTAGTGTCTTATATATATATATACACATACACACACACGTACATATATATGTAATATAGTTATATATGTTATATATGTATTTTTGTATCTCTTACATTTATGCAAATACGTATGTATATGTATGTGTATATATATACACACACACACATATACACATAGGTATACATACCAATGAACATATTGATGCCTCTAGATGTAAATATGTATAACTATATATACATCTGTATCCAGGTATAAATATATGTAAATATATACTTAATACACATTTATTTATTTATTTTAGTATGCAAAATACTCCATTTTGTTTTATTTTTATGGATAACTGTCATTAATACAGCAGGAACTGGTATGATTATAAAAGATACAAAAAAATCAGAAGAATGTTAGCATTCAAAAGAAATTAAAACCTGAGCTGAAGGCTGATCAGAAAGTCTGACACTTGGCACTGTTCTAAGTTAAGAAACATGTATGCTAGACTACATGAATAATTCATATTAACTCAGAGAAAGTTCGCTTCCATTTCAAAATCTACACATGGAGCTACAAATGCAGCGACACTTGAATTAAATGACTTTCGCTGTTGACAAACATTTAAGATAACCAGTGTTACCTAAAACTCTCCAAGGGGAAAGCAGGGAAGTGTATAAATTGTAGATTTCTAATTAACAAGTTGAGGTGTGTTGGTATATGGTTTAATTATTTATTCATGTAGATCTAAAAGGCTAGCCCAGTTTGTCAGAGCGTAAGAGAATGCCAAAAGACAAATGGGGATGGATCAACGTAAGTCCACCCCAACTTCTGGAAAACAAGTGATACAGTGTAACACCGCCTCAAAGAACTGTGCTTCTAAGAATAGGAGACTGTGGTCTAATTCAGTTCTCACTTTGGCTTCTAAAATCTCTCTAAGAATTTGGTGGAAAAGAGGGAAATTCAATTCCTTTAATTAATAACTGTCCATAAGCAGAAGGGGGGGGAAGAAAAAGCTAACAGAGTGATGGGGCTTTGTTGATTAAAAATCTTCGAACATAATACATGTTAATATGTTGAATCTTGAGTTATACTTACAAATCAGTGGTTAATATACTACAAAACGTTACAAACATAAAATCTCCTCATCGGTTGCAGAACTTCCAAACTAATGGGATTAATTTCTTCTCCCTTTTAATTACACATATTTATATATCTGTGTATGTATATATGTGCAAATAAACATATGCATATGTGTGTGTACATATATAAATGTATACATACACATACCAATATGTGGATGAATATATTGAGATCTAAATTAAGAGCTAGACATTTTGGTCCCTTAAAATACTATAATTTAGAAAGTTTTGTGTGCTCAGAGACCACACAATGGTATTCCCATTTGGATGGATATTCTACTAGAGCTGTGGCGAGAAGAAGATAGATTGGCACAGAAATCGTAGGGCTTGGGGTCTTCCACTTTGTCCTCATTGGTGTGCAACTTTGGGCAGTCATGTAACTTCTTTGCCCTTAGTTTTATAAACTATAAAGTCAGGGGGAAGGACTGCAGGATAACCAGTGTCATGTCCTACTATACTACTTTGATTCTATGAAGTCCTAGATAGCAGTTATAGTGAAAGTAATTGAGGTCTTTACATTTGGAGAAAGAAAATTGGCCTGATATTTTTCAGTCTTTCTAGAAAGCTAAAGACAAACATAGAGTATTGGCATATTTCTGCTAACATCAGGACCTGTCTTGGAAAAAAATGATGAAGATAAATCTTCCACAGTTGGGACCTTCTTCCTCCAGATGCCTTATTGCTTGTGGGGACCCTGGTTTCTTTATGCTTTTTTCTGGGACCTTCCTTCTTCCAGCTGTGACCTGCCCAATGGGTGGCTTGGGCTGGAACATTCCTGTCTCCCATCTGAAAACTACCACTTCTTCCTTTCTATCTAATTTTGCTCTCTTTTGGTGGGTGGCAACTACCGTTTCCGATAGATTTAATCCGTGCTGATATATTACTAGGTGCTAGGGATTAATGCACTTTATACATTCCTGGGAAAATTGATTTTTAACTTGGACCTTATGGAAATACTGCCTTAGTCTTATCCTGGGTTTAAATTCCAGCTTAGCCACTTACCACTTATGTTATATTTGGCAAGATGTTTAACTTGTCAGAAACTCAAGGCTTTTAATTTTTAAAATTTTTATTTCTGCAAGAAAGATTATAGCTCTACCTTCACGGGATTATAAACATTAAATGAAACAAGACATTGTTAACATGTGAAATTGTCTAACCTAGGTCCTGAAACTAAGTAACCACTGATAATATTACACAGTAACAAAAAAAAGTGTTAAAAAGAGACATTGGTTGTTCTGATGTGTATTTTTTTCATAAGCATAAATGTTTGTGAACTTGCATCCTTCCTCCCTGGTGAAGTGTTTGCCTTGGTCTACCACTGGATAAACACATGAAACTTTGGAACTGAAATCTATTATAATACCTTAGAGAGTTCCAGGCGGGGCTCCTATAGCTGAACACCTGGGTGTATCTTATTTTGGGGGTGAAGCATGGCATGGGCTGCTGTGGCTGCTGCCTGAAGTGTGCTTGTCTTGCTCTGAGTGATTGGTGTTGGAGGAACACGCCTGGAAAAGCAGATGGGAAAGGAAAAGGAAGAAAAATGGTAGCGGTCCAGCGACGGTGCAGGAAACCAGCACTGACCTGCCATGCTAGTCTTCTCTGTATGGCTTCTTCAAAATTCCACTCCTTTGTTTTCCAGTCATGTTTTAGCTCAGATTGCCTTGCTAGAATGGTTATGTAATGCACTGAAGCTGAAAATGATGTCTGTGGAAGGGAGACGCATGCCACCTTTAAAGAGGAATAGGTATTTTTGATGTTGGATGGTTTCTTTCACAACTCAGGGAAAGGTCAGGCAAGGAGCACTTTTGGAATGCTCAGCCGAGAGTACGCTCTGCACCTCTCCTCCTGGCCCGAGGTGCCCAGCTGGCAGGAGTGGTCTTCTGGGGAAGGTGAGGACCCAGCCCTTGTGTTTTCAGGACAATGTCCTGTCCCCACACATCAGAGCTGAGTGGCCTAGACTGCTGAGCCTTCCGGCCATTCCATTCTGCTTGCATCATCTCTGCCTTCTCCTTCCAGAATGTTCTTTGCTCTGATAAAGCAGATCAGTGCATGGTTATTGACATTTTCTCCTCCCTCCATTACACCAAAACCCTTGGAGCATAATACCTAACTAGCGACAATGGGAATGCTCTTTTTTGTAGATCTTAACTGACATGTAGATCATTGTTATTCATAATCACAACACCAGAAACAATCAATGCATTATTTATTAAACTGAGTGAGTGGCAGTTTTTATTTAACAGTATACATCAGTGGGAATCGATTCACTTTCACAATGAAGAGGACTTTGATTTTTCTTTCTTCTTGTTACTTTCCAAATGTGTTGCATAATGTGTTACTTGGGAAGCTACCTGTTAGTTTTTCTGATATGGGTTTCAAGTCCCCCAAAGAAGTTTCTCAGTCCTGCTTTCTGGACTCCTTCATTGACTGATGTTTGGAGGGAAGAATGGAACAGGCTCCCCAGAGTCACTCTTATTTGACCTGGGAGGTTTTCACTCCTCAGTTTTTGCCTGCCAGTCAGCATGGTCTCTGGACTTAGAGGAGCCATCCATCTGGTTTTCCGAGTGACTGTCAGGTTTCGGGACCAGTGCTGGTCTTCCCCTGTGATTCTTACTTACCAGGTTCTAAAAAGTTTTCTTGGCTTGCAAGCATGGCTACCTTCAATATCTTTACAGTGTTTGATTTTTTATTTAATAGTCACGTTTATTCTTTTAAAAAATTTTTCTTTCTTCTTCTGGGGGTGGGTGGGGAGTGACTAACTTGAATCTGTAAGCGTAAGTCTCTAGTTTATATATACCATCATTTGGGCCAAATTTATTAACACCAACATATGTTCCTAAAAGTTATTTCTTGAAAAGTAATGCTGGGTTCTTTTAAAAATCAGATCAGTATACTTTTTATTAGAATATTTACAAGACAATCACAGGGGTGCTTATGTGGTCATAAGAAAAGGCACACATGTATCTTTGTAGCTAATTTTGCAGTAGAAGGTTGTTGCCAGGGGCCACGTTTAAAAAGCCTTATTTGTGTAATGAATGGATTAGCTAGCATGATTACTGTCAAATATTCAAAATTATCTACAAAGTATTCAATTTGAAGTTACAGGTTTTATGTGACTACTTAACTTCCAAACAAGGTTGTGTTGGCTGCCATATTTAAATTCCATTTCATCAAATGGGTTTTTTTTCCAGCAAGATCAGAAGAGAGGAAAAACATAAACCCATCATTTGGGAGGAGTGAGCATGTTTTAAGAAAGTTAATGTTACTGGAAATTGTACTCTCAACCTACCATGTGCTGTGTGCCGTCCCCTGCTCTCTTCAGTTGCCCTGGCATTTCTTTGGCATCTGCTGAGCTTGTTCACCACCATCTGCCCCGTGTTCAGACTCTGTCCTCACCGGCCTCACTTGACATGTATTCTTCTAGCTCTGTATTTATGATGGTTTTCCGATGCTTTCTAAAGCAGCACTAATAATTTCTTCATGCTACTATGGAGATCTGTTATTGTGGTGGCAGATTCTACGGATAGAACTTCTGATGTTAAGCTTGTTGATCGATTCTTGTGTTTCTGGAATAAACCCTATCCCATATGAAACGGGGTGTGTGTGTGTGTGTGTGTGTGTGTGTGTGTGTGTGTGTGATTTGCTAACAGGCGTCTTCCCTTAGCCGTGTTCTCAGCCATATTCTTAAATGAGGTTAGCCAATGATTTTCCTTTCCCATAATGTCTTTGTGCAGCCTTACTGGCAAGATTATCAGGACCACAATCGCCTCAGAACTGCATTAGGAAGCTTTACCTCTTTGTCTCATCTCTGAAGTAAGCTGCGTAAAGTTGGCATTACATTACAGTCCTTAAAGGGTTGTTGAAATGTACATGTGAAACTGACCCTACTGCCTTCTTTGACAGACTGTACCTGAGCGTTTACTATACATTTTGTCTTGGGTGTTGGACACTGTCATAACAAGAGTGTAAGGAAAATGTATTTTAAAAGGTTTTTTTTTTTTTTTTTTAATGAGGGAATATGTGTATACTTCCAGACAGAGGGAAGGGGCCTTGTAACACGGGACATATTAGAGGAGAAAACAGGTGATTTAGAGAAGGGACCAAAGAAGAGGGAAGAGGTGGGGTGAGCAGAGGAGGAGAGGCTGGTCTCGGCACAGAGGAGAGAGCACCAGCCTCTGATCTTGCAGGGAAAGTGGAGGAGTGGTGTTGGGACAGGCACATTCTCAGTGAGAGCTGGGTTGGTGCAAGACCGTTCCCCCGAGGCCCTCGTGGTGTTCGGTCAGATAGAGGGCATGTGAGATGCAGTGGGATAGCCAGACCTGGAGGAATGCACAGGAAAATCAAAAAAAGAAGAGAATGTCCAGATTACCCAACTGAGATCTAGTGTTAACCATACAAATACACTGTTTTAGTGGGGTAGCTTTTTGGAAATTTAAATAAGGAAAAGGGAACAATAGTGACAGAACTATAGGTCGTTCACTTGTTTCTCCTGTCTACATGCCTCCTGTTATTATTTGAGGGCATTTTAAGAAGCAGTGTAGCCGTTTTCATCCCTCAGTATAGGAACCCAAACCAGAAGGATGTCTCTTCCTCCTGGTCCCCGTTGGCCACTCTCTTCCCATTTGTCTAATGGAAAAGAGAGATTAATTCGTGAGAGGCAAGTTCAAGGATTTTTTTTGTGATGTCTTTTTGCAGCCTTCTCTCGCCTTACGTGGCTCCTATGTCCACCCCTCTGACACAGAGGTCAGCCTGTGACCCTGTTCTCGCCTTCTGCAACCTCCTCATTCTCGCCGCCTTGAGTCCAACATGTGTGCCCGGCTCTGGGAGCTGCGAGTTTCGGAGAATAGACTCAGGAGCCGGGGACTCCAGTCCTTGCAGGGCTCCCTGGTCATGAGTTTCCTGTCTGTGTGATGAAGCTCTTGAACTAAAACAGCTCTCTGGGTACCTCCAGGTCTTAGCCATGCTCAGCGATGGCTCTGGAGCCTTGCTTCCCACGTGATCTTGACCTGACCTGTCCTCTCTCTCGCAGACCACGCTTCCCTCCTAAGCCCTGTGTCTCATCATCATTGCTTTCCTTTTCCTTTAGCCTGGGAATGATTTTGTTATCTTCCACTTGTTCCCTTAGCCTCACCTGCAGTGAGTTATCAGGCCCATGGGACGCCCTCACCACCTCTTCCTTCCGCATTCGCGTAGGCACTGGAAATAAAGCCACCACCTCACGGGTGTATGGTGGTGCTTTCTAACGTCTCACATTCCTGCCCCATCCTGCCCGACAGTGGCCCAGGCGCGTTCCTAAGGCACCTGCTTTCATGGGTCAAGTACTTGCCCAAGAACTTTTCAAAGCCTCTCTGTCACGGACGAAGCCAAGTCCAAATGTGTGACCCTGGGAGTGAATATATTTACAGTTATATTTAAACACACCTGTCAGTTATCCCTCCCAGTGGTTTCTTGACTTACTGTTGCTTTTTCCTTTCTCTCTTTTCTGTTTTCCCTCGTGCCTTTCATTTTTCATTCTCCTTATTCACCTACTGGTTGTTGCTCTTTCATTATTGCATCTTTTATGATTGCCTCCCCACATTCAGAGTACTGTGCTGTGGGCTGTCGGCACCTCAGGGAGCTTTGCAGACATAAGAGCCTTCGGCTCCAGCTCCCAGAAACAGAGAACTGATGGGGCCTGATGGGCAAGAAGGTGAGCAACACCGATTATGGCCCTCAGGGCACCATGGCATTCCGCATCGCTCTGTTCCCGTGGAACACATCTGCACTGTAAATACGCAGTCAGATCTTGCCTTTCTTCTTCTTTTTTTTTTTTTAAAGATTTTATTTATTTATTTGACAGAGAGAGAGACAGCGAGAGCAGGAACACAAGCAGGGGGAGTGGGAGAGGGAGAAGCAGGCTTCCCGCTGAGCAGGGAGCCCGATGCGGGGCTCGATCCCAGGACCCCGGGATCATGACCCGAGCCGAAGGCAGACGCTTAACGACTGAGCCACCCAGGCGCCCCAGATCTTGCCTTTCTTCTTACCTAGGGCCCTGTCCTCTCTTCCTTCTGTGTGTGAATACTTCCTATAACATTTCAAACGCCTGTAAAGATCTTCTATTCATAGACCCTGTGCTTAAAGAAGATAGTAGGTCTAGTTCCCTAACTGAATTATGAACTTCTGGAACACACCATTTATTAACAACTTCTATAGCTCCAGGGCTTTGTACCTACTTTACTATAATTAAGTGTTTTCTCTTAAATGACTTGGCTCTAAAATGAATAAAATTTATATAAACTTCTAAAAAGAATCCAGGCACACATTAAAATTTCAAAGCCCAAATACAGGTCTCCATAGACCTCAACCCTGGTTTCCTTTACGCGGAGTAGAACTTTCTGTTCATGACCTTCTTCCCCCGCAGTAACCAGTAGTAGAGAAGGGCTCTATTTATTATACAGAGCCATTCCTGGAAAATAATCCATCTCGACCATGTCAACAAAGGTGTTTATGTGGGATGTGTTATGGGACCTGGGCACATTTCCATATTAAATCTGGTTTTGGCATCTGCTTTCATTGAGAGACATTATTCCTTTGCTACACAGTGACTTTGTTGATGTGACATTTGTCATGTGCCCCTTTATTCAGTGTGATAGCGCTCAAAATAGTAAATCCAAGAAAAAAATGACAGTCAGATAACATGGCTAATTGTCAGGAATAATGATAAGGCAAGCCGCGACTGGCAGGCAACTCCCAGAGTATTTTTATGGTGTCAGAAATGTGCTAATAAAAGTTGCAAAAAAGGCGCATGGAGCAGCATTCTGTCCTTCTCCAAGGCTGTCATGTTATCATGAATGGACTCTAGGCTGAGGCTGGAGGCCGTGTCATAGGAGTGCACAGTCTTGTGAAAAACCTGCCTCTACAGAGTGACTATTTCCTGGTTTCCCGTAGAGAAAAAAGAATGCCAACAAGGCCTAGAAGTAACTGGATTTCTCATCTAGAAAGCACTGTGTGAGTTTAACACGCCTGATAGAATAGAATTGAAACCCAAAGGACAGACGTAGGGTGTCCACTTTGAAGGAGGGCTGCTGGTGCTCCCGTGTTTATCCTGGGTCCCAAGGAGGGCTTTGTACTTCTCAAGTCTTCAGTTCTTGCCGGTGAGCACACATAGGAAATGGTCCTGTTTGCGTTCAGTATTCCCTTGATGAAGCGTGTGAATGCTGTGTGATTTTTCTGCCCAGCCCAGAGCCCAGAGGAAAATGCACATCTGGTTTGTAAATCACACCCAAGCACGGATGCCTTGCTCACTCTTTATTGGGTGGCCGTTCTCTAGGTTTTACACATCCTCATTGGAACATTCTGCTGGAATTCTGCTGGAAACCTCCCGTGGCCCCTACGCGATCACATCAGGGGACCTCCAAATCCTCTGTGAAATGTAATGTTTGCTACCTGTTGTGCACATTTTGTGGTCCCTGGAGGAAAAATCATTCATTTTTATCTTCTCATTTATTTATTTTTCCTATTTAGAAATTGGCCCCTGGTTACGGGAGTTCAGAGCGAAGAATGCTGTGGATTTCTCGCAGTTAACATTTGACCCAGGACAGAAAGAACTTGTTGTAGGAGCAAGGTGAGAGATCTTATGTTTCGCCACTGCAGATAATTTTGGATTTCATTTGACATCTGTGCAGCTACATGTGAGCTTCTCTGCCGTAGTTGATGAGTGCCAAGTAATACTTCTAAGAATGAAATACGGCATAAGGTTGCCCCAAAGTCTGCTACTAATAAATAGGATGACGCCTGTTCTTTATAGCATGTGTTCGGGGGGCTCCCATGTGCCAGGAACCGTTCTAACATGAACTAATTCATGTTTTTTCGTGAAAGCTGAGAGGTAGGTATTGTCAACATCCCTATTGTAGAGATGAGGACACTGAGGCAGGGCATAGTCTGATGTCCAATAAAAGCTGGACTCAGGTTTCAGACCCAGGCATTTTGACTCCAGAAACCATGTTCTCAACTTCTCAGTACATTCTTCAGTAAAATTCTAGAGTCAAGAGGTTTTGACATCCATTCCAATGTCCAATCATTAACCGTTCTCTGTGACCTTGATTATACCATTTACCAGCCAACTGAGAATTCAGGGAAATTGTTATTCTATACCCTGCTTAAGGTGCATGTGCTCCTGTATCCAGGTCAACACTTGACGTTCCATTTGATGAGGCTACTAGAACACAATCAGAACAGATCTTGAGTTGTTTCCCTCCTCCTTATCATTCCTTCTCTAGAAAACAGGCATAATCCTTGCACTCAAATCACCTATCCTGCCAATGTATTTTGAGGATGATGTATAAAAAAATACTTCATACCAATCTCTTAGGAAAAATATTAATTTTGAAGAAAGGGGCCTTTTGGCCTCCTTTGGCATTCAAGGAAAACATTTGGGGTGCCTGAGTGCTTGTATCTCTTTTGGTCCAATTTACTAGATTATAAAGCATACCTTTCATAGCAAGAGAGGATATGCAGTTTCCATATATACCTGGGTGAAGCTAAATCTGGTTTATTGAATAGTTTCTAGAATCATTGCTTTGGCTCTCAGATCTCTAGGAGCCCTTGTGCATCCACCCAACACTTGATGGCATTGAGATGTATGGGCACAGCGTTAAATGAATAGACAGAAGTTGACTTAGTTCCTAGCATTGAACATGTCACCTGCATCTCTTCTGATATTTTTGAGCAGGCAGTGAGTACAGATTGGTTGGGCTTACTTGGTGTATTTTTACGTACTTCAGCACATGGGGAATACATGGGGGGCTTTGGATGCTGACTTCCATCACATTTCATCACGAGCCTGGACCGGATGTTGCAGGGGCTTTTAATTGGTCCTCTGGCCTCCAGATTTTGTCCTCCTTCTGTGTACCTTGGCCAACACCTTCTTGATAAAATGCCCCCCCCCCCTTAGGTAGCTCCCTTCGGATAAATGACGGTGCTTTGGTGTTGCCCATCACACCCTTGTGGTGCCTTGTGGTCCCACATCCCTTACAAATGGAGCTCTTTTTCATTCTCTCATAGTCCAGGCATGTAGAATTATTTCTATTGCCCACCACTGTCCAATGTTCTCTTTCTTGCCTCTGGGATTTGGTAACAAACTTCTTTGCTTTTCTGGAGCATTAGCTACCCCCTCCCCCAAGTTCTCTGCTCGGTGAGCTCACAATCAGAGTAAAGAGATCTGGCTCAAGGGCCCTCCCCTGGACCTGGGTTCCTCCTTCCCCTGCTCTGCATGGTCCTGTTAACATAATCTGTCATCTACCTTCCTTACTGCACTTACTGCATGATTTGTGTCAGGTGTCACCCCCCACCCCCCACTCTGCATTATCAGGTGGTGGAGGATATGCCTATCTTTTCTTTCTTTCTCTAGAAGGTAGCACACAGTTTCTCCCCTGGCAGAAGCTCAAAGATACCTGTTGATTCAACATACCTACTTCAAGGATTTGATTTGTATAGGTGCCCCTCTGCATCTGGGGGGACCCTCAGGGGAAATGGGTTGGGTTTTATAGCAGATTTATTCCAAATTCCCACGTTTGGGCAAGGACACAAGGCAGTGGCCATCTCTAACCCCAAAGCTAACCCTTAGGGAAGATGAGCTCTTGCTCTTAGCCAAAGGGAAGGAGCCACCTGCTGGGGTAAAAGGTACAAATATGACCTCGGTTGGTAGAGCTGAGTCTTCTACCCTTCATTCAACCCTGAAGGACTTTGGAAAAGGTTTGCCTGTGAGCTTGACTTGAAAGACTCTCCATTGTTTCTGGAAGTCCGGGGTGCTGCATGAATAGGACGGCACCACACATGTGCATGCATGCTGCAGGTGTTTGGCTTTTGGCGAATGACAGATTCTCTTAATGGATGTGAAAAGCCACTGAGCAAATTGGCACTGGGAAGAGATATCTCGTGGTCCTGTCCTGGTGGGAGAAACGAGGAGAAGGAAGGGAGAGGTAGACTGGACTTGCTCAGCTGCGTGACCTTGAGCCTGTTTCAGAGTCGAATTTTCTCAACTTCAAAATTGGTGTAATTATTTGTACCCCTGTCAGCTGATGTGAGGATTTAATAAAGTAATCCATGAAAAGCGATTGTCAGTGTTAACAGGCACGTGGTAAGGGCAGTGGTAGGGTAGCTCTGCAGGTAACTCTGGATTTTGGCATCCGTGTGCAGGTGCGCTTCTGGTGGTCATCACTGATTGAGGCGAATAGGAATCTTCCTAGGAAACTTGGTGGGATTAGGCTCAGAGCGTTTAAGAGGGAGTGTGAGCCAGTTGTAAGACTTTAAAAATAACCCAGCCCTCAGCTTCCTGTTTGGGAGGGCTTGACCTAGCAAAAGAAGTTTGCAGAGCAGGTGCTTATTTAAGAAATCTGTAATGGTTTAAATATGAATGGTAGAAAAATGCGATGATAGGCTTTCTGTTTTCTTATCGTTAGCACTCAGCATCGTAAAGCCATTTATTGGATGGTTTCACTTGATGCCAGTGATACTTTATGTTCTGGAAATTGAATTCACTTAAAGCTTCTGTGCACCCTTCACAAAAAGAAGTTCGTTGTGTTGCAAAGGGAGAGGCTCTCTTTAAACAATTTGTGGTTATATAGTGCCAGAAGGTACTTGCGTCTTGAATTCATGGAACTTCTGGAAAGATACCTAAACTTAATATTTCTAAGGTGCACATTATCTTTTATATTATTTTAAAGGCATTGGCATTCATAGTTTGTTTCACCACAGGGTTCTTTAAAAATTAAAATAAGGTTTGTGTTTTCAATGATGACACTGAAGCATTTGCATTTTAGAAAATGTGGAAAATACAGTTAAAGCATTAAGAAAAAAACACAGTTTCAGAAGTAATCAGTTAACCTTTTCAATTATTTCCCCACATTATTTGATTTCTTTTTGTTTATATGATTGGGATACTATTTTATGAATGATTTATGTATGTCTTTGTCAGAAAACCTACTAAAAGCAGTTACCATTTTGTTTTATTTTATTTCTCATGACATTTTATATATAGGAAGAAAAATTCCAAAGTGAAGAAATATGTCATGGTGTAGAGGTTTGGTAGAGATAACTATAAAAGTACTGATACTGATTCTAGTTCACAATGTTGATGTACATGTAAGTTTTGTTGCAGATGGGATTGTAAAGTTGAATGTAAGAAGGTGATTCTACTTTTATTCTCCAAATGAATCTGTCTGTCTTTAGTGTTTCAGGTTCACTGTAAGGATGACAAGTGATTCTGTGCTAAATTCAAATGTTATTCCAAGTGGCAACTAACTTGGCTTACATACAATGTACTGTTTGATTATAATCAAATAATGATTGGGGCATTTACAGATAAGCAATAATTTTAGAAAGCATAAAGCCATTTAGTAGTAATGAAAAGAGCCTCTCATCAAAGAGAATGTGGGTTTCTTTCCATTCTTTTTGTTTGTTTCTTGGTCTTTCGGTTGAATTCTTTTTTTTTAAGATTTATTTACTTATTTTAGAGAATGAGAGAGAGAGACAGAGGGCACGCAAGTGAGCAAGCATGGTGAGGGGGGAGGCGGGGCAGAGGGAGATTAGAGGATCACAAGCAAACTGTTCGCTGAGCGCAGAGCCCAACGCGGGGCCTGATCTCACAACCCTGAGATCACGACCTGAGCCCAAACCAAGAGGCGGATGCTTAACTGCCTCTGTCACCCAGGCACCTCTCAGTTGATTTGTGATTATCTTACTCTTCTCTAACCAGCTTCAGTGCAATATAGGTATATGTATTGAAGGGCATAGTCTCACAACCTATGATATTTTACTAAGAACACTCACCCGTAAGCTTTCACACAAGGACCTTTGAGTCCAGGAGGAACAGCCCTCTGCAGGTGACTAAGGTGGTGGGATTGAAGCATACAGACTCAATATTCATGTCACCTAACAGTCATAATTGATGATAAATATAACAATTTAGGACCTTGGAAATTTCAAATTTTAATTCTATTAAAATTTAATTCTATTAAATGGGAGCATTATGGAGATATCAAGAGAAAGGGTAAATGGGGATGCATGAGTCTCCTTGCACACCTGACCTGATGTGAGGACCAGCCCAGAGCTTTGTACCTTGCCCAAGCCCTTTGCCTTGCCCATATAGTCAATGGACTCTTTCCATATGTGGGAAGATCTTTCTGTACATATGTCTGTACAACAAATGTATAGATTTCCAGCCAGCGTGTTTATTACTAAAATAAAAAACTACAACCCTGGTGCTTCCAAAACAGAGTTTGATCTTCCTTATAATCACAAAAACCAGCCTTGAAAAATATTAGTGTTTTATTTTCAAGCATTGTTCTGTCCTTGGTTTGAATCTGCAAAAGTAAAAGTAAAAAGGAATGATTAACTTGCTTTTGTTATGCCGACACTGAATTTGCTTTAAGTATTTAAAGCATCTGTTCCCATAAGATCACATTGAATGAATGGGCAGGCTTCTATTTCATCAGACTAAGATCCTCCTTTCAGAATGATTTTGCTACTGGATCTAAACAAAGAGCTGAATTTTAGATTCCTGTAGTCATTTTTTTTCCTTAAATTGACCAATGTAATTTACTCTTTTTTTTTTTGGTGGTGGTTATTTTTAATTACTGTTTTTATTTTAGAGTTGTACCTTAGAATTAATCTGTTGGAAGCAGTATATGATTAAACGGAAAAATGGAGATTTTTTATAAGATCCAGCAATTCTGCTTCCAGTAGCCACTTGGTCCTTCTGTTTTCCAGAGGAGACATTTTAGTCATGTTTACACAGTTAAAGGTACCTCTTGCGGAGTGGAATGAAGTCAGCAATTAGGAGTGAATCCAGAAAGTGGTAGACCCCCATAGTGCAAAGAAATCCAGGGTGGTGATGATGTTTACCTTCTATTTATATTAATTATGATTTAGGAAAAACAGCTGGTGATGAGGAAAAGGATGGCCCTTTTCATTCCTGCTCTTCACCTGGAATTTTTTTTTTTTTAAGATTTATTTATTTGAGAGAGAGAGAGAGAAGGGAGGCGGACATCAGGAGAGAGAGACTCTCAAGCAGACTCCCTCCTGAGCATGGAGCCCAATGTGGGGCTCAATCCCAAGACCCTGAGATCATGACCTGAGCCGAAATCAAGAGTTGGACGCTTAACTGATTAAGCAGCCCAGGCTCCCCCTGAAATTTTTCTTTATCCTTGAGCTTATGCGTTAAGTATTTTCTCTTCTCTATCATTTTTCTTCTCAGTGTTGGCACTGGATTTATAGAGGTGTGGTTCTCTTAGGTTTCTCTTTGCTTATCTTCTGCCTTCTTGCACCTATTAATCTCCTTTCTTCCAGGAGGCCTACTTGATTAATTAACCTGATTTGTGTTAAAAAGTCCCACTCCTTGTCTGCTGGCTTTGTTACGTTTTGTCCAATATCTGCCAGACATCCGTGTACCTAAGCATCACCACTGTTCATTCAAAGTGAAGCTTCCTCTGTCCCTTGCTCGTGGCTCTGCTGCTTCGGTGGGATGGAAGGGGTCCAGGAGTGTGAGCTTTTAAGAAACAGGTGGTCTACAGACACTCTTGTGGGAAAGACTTCTGCACATCGTGTTCCTTTTGCTGTTGTAAAAAAAAAAAACAAAACAAAAAACCCAGAATAATCTCTGCACTTTCTTCCCTGCTGGAACTGGGGAGCAGATACGTCTAGCAGCATAGTTATTTATTTAGTTATAAAGTCCTTTTTTTCCCAAAATGCATGAATGAGCCAACAAAGCACAGTAATAAAAATTAATCAGCCTCTTTACTTTGAGTGTATGGGTACGCTAGTGTTCGAGTGTTGAGAGCTTTGTTCCCAGCCTGTCCCACATAGGGTCCATCAGAGTTTATTAGTTCACTTAGTTACTCTTTCATGACTGTTCATTCATCATATATTTATTGAACCTACATTATGCCAGGAAGTATCTAAGGCATTGGGGAAACAAAGATGAAGTGTAGTCTCTACCTGACGAAGACTTCATAGCCTAGTGCAAAC
Organism: Mirounga leonina; assembly: GCF_011800145.1. Taxonomy (NCBI): domain Eukaryota; kingdom Metazoa; phylum Chordata; class Mammalia; order Carnivora; family Phocidae; genus Mirounga; species Mirounga leonina. The sequence goes on along the minus strand of NW_023270865.1, from coordinate 6,932,657 downwards.
CTAGCGCAAGGTTGGCAAGCTGAGGCTCCAGAGTTGGCCTCCTGTTTTTGTAAATAAAGTTTTATTGGCATGCAGTCACACCCATTCAGTTGCATATTTCCTGTGGCTGCTTTTGAGCTTTACCTGCAGAGATGAGTAGTTGCAACCGAGACCGTCCTTTAAGGCAAAGCATTTGCTATCTGGCCCTTAAAGAAAAAGCTTGTGGGCTCTTGGCCGGTGGCTGTCGGGGGAACACAGGCAATGAGAATTTCCCAGGGAGGCCTGGGTCAAAGGTCCTGGAAACCCCAAGAATAAAGAAACATGATGGTTTTTGGGGCTGGAAAGGGTGCACCGAGAAGGTGCTCTTTCAGGTGGGCCTTCGAAATGCATTAGGAGTCTGGCAGATGGAAGAGTCTTCTTGCTGGAAGGACCGTACCTTGGGGAACATCAGAGATCCTGATGAGGCTGAGAAGAGCTCAGCTTGACTGGACCAGTTGGTGACTGAGAGTGGAAGTTGTTGCAGGGGAGGCAGGAGCTCTAGGTGGGGTCAGATTATGGAGGAGCTTGGACTTAATCCTCCAGACCAGTGATTCCACTTTTGGCAGTCATGAGAGGCCTTACAAAAATGCAGATGCCCAAGCTTCTCTTCCGATAATTGCAATTAGACTTTCTGGAAGTGATGTTGGAATCTTTGGTTTAATCAAGTTTCTGAGGATATCCTGGCCTGGCAGATTTGGGAACCTCTGCTAAAGGTATTAGGAGTTTAGGACATTTTTAAGCCTACATATTTACATGCTCAGATTTGCAATGGGAAGGTACTTCTACCATATTGTGTGCAGAGTGTTCTAGAGTTTGAGGAATTCAGAGGTCGGGGCGGTGGATCAGGTGACAGAAAGAACTTACACTCAGGCCATGATGGTGGAAATGAGGAAGAGAGTCAGATTTGAGACATATTTCAGAGCTGGGTTTGACAGTGATTGATGGCGACTGAAATGGGGTGGCAGAGGGCAAGGGTCAAAGGTGAGATTTGGAGCAAGATTTGGGAATGTGGTTTGTTGTGATGGCATTAGCTAGCCCCGAGCATGTGGGGAATAAACTGCAATTCTTTGATTATTTGAAGATACATGAAAAAAAAATTTAAGGTTTTGCTAACTCTGACGATAACCCAGAAAAAGAATTATATATGGAGATCTCTTGAGGAGTGAATATTCCTAAGAAAGCAGAGGTTAAGGGAATTGTAAAATGGTTCAGTTGGTATTTTTTCAAATGAAATATGATCTCTATTAACTGAAAAATGGGAAGGAATGAATCAAATACCCAGTGGACCCTCAAAAGCAGAAGCTGTAAGTTAAATTTGGAGCAATAAGTCATCATCTGTAATCCTTAAAGCACTGAAGGATTTGCAAGTCCTATTTAGAGCGTAATAAAATTTAAATTATCAGTGTGATTATTAACAATATTGATTAATAACTTTGACCCTAAATATGCTTATGGGAGAAGGTTTTTCTGATTTTACGTCTCTGCAGTTTGCTAATAATATTGATCTTAATTATTGCATGCCTCTCAGAATCCATCTTTGTTATTTCATTTTACTCGCTAATAATAAGAAGCTCTCCATCTATTTCTGTGCCTTTTAATCTTGGTGTTTAAACATACAAGAGTGCCATTAAAATGATTTGTTCTTGGTTTTGATGTGTTCTTTGAAACATTCCTAATAACAAAGACTTGTAAAGGGTTTTTTTTTTTTTTAAAGATTTTTTATTTATTTATTTGAGACAGAATGAGAGAGAGAGAGAGCTCATGAGAGGGGGGAGGGTCAGAGGGAGAAGCAGACTCCCCGCCGAGCAGGGAGCCCAATGTGGGACTCGATCCCGGGACTCCAGGATCATGACCTGAGCCGAAGGCAGTCGCTTAACCGACTGAGCCACCCAGGCGCCCCTTGTAAAGGGTTTGAAGTAATCTTTTGGGGATAAGGAATGAAAAAAGCCAATACAATTTTGGGGGGAGTTTCTCCTGGACACATATGGTCATGGCAACAATAATAAAATTGGAATTATTTTAAAAATTTCATAGCCTAAAGTACATATATTTACTATTTTTGAGGAGGGTAGGAACAATTTTGATGAGGGAGTAGCTCATGACATGAGCATATTATTTGAAAACTGGGATCTAAATGTGATCTAACTGAATAACTAAAAAAATGAATTAAGTCCCGAAAAATCTGTGGAAAAAGCCCATGAAAGAGATATTTTTGGAATGGTTATAACCCCAGAGAAAATAAAGGCTCCTGGAATTTTCTTGGAGTCAACCAACATAATGAAAGTCTCTGGAGGGGCACCTGGGAGCCTTCGGCTCAGGTCATGATCCCAGGGTCCTGGGATTGAGCCCCGTATCGGGATCCCTGCTCGGTGAGGAGTCTGCTTCTCCCTCTCCCTCTGCTCCTCCCTCTTTCTCTTTCCCTCTCAAATAAATAAATACAATCTTCAAAGAAAGAAAGGAAGAAAGAAAGGAAGAAAGTCTCTGGAACAACAGTTATAGATAGGTTGGTGAGCTCTCTGAGTTGGTTACAGGATGAAATGAAATCTTCACATTCTTTAAGCTTATTGATAAGATTGTTGTATTATTTATTTACATTTAGATAATAAAATAATTTTTTATAAAAGACTTTTTTTTTTTTTGCTTTAAAGGATAGTTATTACTTTTCCTTAGCTTTGAGATCATGAACTTACATTTTAATATTCAAGTCTATCAGTGCAGTTGACAATTTGGGTGTCATGGAGGATGTCACTACTTCAAGCTCTGCACGGTCACATGCTGACGACAGGTAGGAGGGAATCCTGCCATGAAGAGAAATCAGGGAGGACGAAGCTGGCAGGGGTACACGTGAGGCTGGCCTCTCACTTGACGTCCGCTCTCAGATTTCCCCAAATGGTGATGATTTCTCTGCAGTGTGTGTTTTGTCTTCAGATTGTTTTACGATCGACCATGGTCTAAAGCTTTTATTAAGTGGAAAGAGAAGTCACTGTCATCATTGTTTAAAACAGATTTGATAGATGTACTTGTTCTGTCTCTGTCTTCTCTTCATGCAAAATGCGTATCTGTCTGTCTTAATTATTCGTTCTCCTGCCCCTCAGTTATGAGCAAGCCTCTCACCTACATGTTCAATAAGAACCCAGGCTTTCTTCTTTGATTTTATAGCTATATTCATCAGAGACCAATTGAGTTATTCTAAGAGAATGTCATTTTGAAACACCTGTGTCTTTCATAATTAATGGAGGTCAGAGTTAAGTTTTATAGAGTCTCTAGATAAAATGAGTCATTTAGTCAATATGCTCATGATGGCTCAACCTTTTCTTTAATGCCGGCTGAATTTTATTACTTTACATGAAGACACAAATGAACTTCGTCTATTAAGGCCTGCATTGCTCCCTCAGAGAATTTATTGTTGTGCTTAGTGATTTGTTGCTAATAGGCCACTGGGGAACATGATGGGACGCAGGAATGAGTTATACAATCCTACAATCAATAAAAAATAAATTCCAGTGAGGAGGGAGAAAGCGCACTCAGATGTCTAGTGGGGAAACTGTCAGTTTGTGTCTGCCAAATTTAATGGCTTTGTGATTTGAATTATTCAGTCTGTTGGATCTATGTGTCCCTCATATGTTATTACTCCTAACATTTGAATGCACAATGTCAAATTTTATTCCAAGATATGTGAAAAAAAGGAGATCCATACCAAGGGAAGAAAAACTCATCCTTTTGTTCACTCTCATCGTAAAACTGACCTTTACAGCATGGTAAACTCTTGCTTTGTACTTCTGTAACGAGAAGGGGCAAATAGAAATACAGAATAGTTCCCCTTGAGCTGTGCAACTAGTACATTCTAAAACCTATAATCTCTTAACCTCTTGCACCACTGCCTTTGTCCCCGAAGAATGGCAATATTCCTTATTACTACCTATTTACATCTCAGGGTGTTATGAAGATTAATGAGACCACTTAAATGCTTCGGCTTGCTCAAAGCATTGCCCTATGAGAGAAACTGACCCTGTATGAAACATTTGGTTAACATTCCCTGTTGGTGGGGAGCCAGAACCATTACTCCTTCACGTTGGAAAGGTTGGTAGCCTTTCTCGTGAACCTCACATATATTGTTTTCCCTCCTGTGTGCTCAGGATTGCAAGATAAAGTCATTGCCCCTCTCTAATGCCCTGGAGAACAGCCACTTTCAGGGACCATAGATCTCACTTTAGTGTGTGAGTGGCCCAACATCTGGGAATATCAATTTTTTATTCCCTTTAGAAGATTTTCTTTCATTTTGTAATCTTTAACTTCGTAGGTCGTTGACCTCAACTGTGATGGATCAAGCTGTCTTGGGAGATTTTGGGTCCCTCACGTTGCTAGCTGGATTGGAATGTGTCCAATAGCAAAAATGGACTCGAAGTTGTACTTGGAACCAAATAGTTTGAGGGAAGGCGTTTGAGCATAGTAGAATCCACACTGTGTTTTGTCAGGTTCTTAGGTTCCAGGGAGGTGATTAGGGAATTCCACAAATGTTTTGTTTCTACTTAGTTTTTTAAAATATCTTTTAAATCATTGAAAATCATGATAGATAAAGTGAATACTGAAAGGTGCCATATTACTTATTTCTACTATTGAAAGGTCCAGGGAGGCATTGAACTATCTACTTGGATTTTGTGTAGACCACAGTTGTGTATTTAACAAATTTTTGAAAGTCCCTACCAATTCTTTGTCTCTGAAATCAAACAAAAAATAGCAACAAAAATGTAACCAACCAACTGATGCAAAGATTGACCTTAAATAGATGTTGAGGCTGTGCGAAGTTATAGGTAACATATTTCGAATAATTCTAGTTTAAAAATTTTTAAGTTAGCTTAATCAATTGACTATAATTAAGAAATATTATATGTAAGCACTTGTTGAATGAGTTTTTGTTAATAAAGAATTATCTTTCTGGGGTGCCTAGGTGGCTCTGTCGGTTAAGCATCCGACTATTTTGGCTCAGGTCTTGATCTCAGGGTCGTGAGATCTAGCCCTGTGTTGGGCTCTGTGCTGGGCGAGGAGTCTGCCTAAGATTCTCTCTTTCCCTCTCCCTCTGCCCCTTCCCGCCCCCTCTCTCCTTCTCTGAAAAAAAAAGAAAGAAAGAAATAAAAAGAATTATCCTTCCTCTCTTACATGCTGAGATTTCACTTAAAATCATTTTGAAATTTGGCACTGAGTTCTAAAAAACAAAAACACTCAAAGTATTTCTCATAATTTATTGAAATATGTCAGGATAACAGGTCTTTCATCCGATGGTCACATATTCATGCAACTCTCTTGGCCATCTCGTATCTAAAAAGAGTCACGGTCTTTTAGGAATTTGTGTGACTCGAGTATACTGAGAAATGTTATAGCGTAGCTCTCTCAGTGTCATAAATGAAGAGATGTGGGCTCTCTTAAAGTACGGGCAGGCAGTTTCAGGAAGAATTTGTGGGAAGTAAGGAGGGAGAAAGGAGGCACCGTGTAATCAGCCAGACCAGTAGGATTAACACGTTCACTTAATGGGGAGACATATAGCATAGTCAGATCTCAGTCCCAGGGGTGAGAATCAATTACCTAGAATCAAAAGCTTGCCATTAGCAGTGTTGAGACTTGAATCATCTCAAAACGATATGTAAATGCACCTGTGGATTGAAATGTAGACATGAAATATTCGTGCTGTAACAACTATTACTGTGTGTGGGGGGGTGGGTGTGGGTGCTGGTGAAATTAGGAAGGGGTCATGGGATGACTGGCTGGTGAAGCTGAGTGGCACGGTGGGCCAAGAGAGAGCACAGCGTGAGAGGTCTTGATACTAATGCTGGGACTTTATCTGATCCTAATAATCTCGAAGAGGTGCATTGCACCTCTTAATTTGCAGACTTTTCCTCATCGGCACATTGAAAGTATATACCTTCTAATGACGACTCAGCTTTAGGGTTCCTGAATTCTCTGCCTTTTTTTTTTAAGATTAAAACAAAACAAAACAAAACTGAGGATGGTTTAAAAATAATGACTGGTTTGCATCTTGTAACCCAGAAAATACCAAAGGAGAAATTCCAGTCCTTTTTGATGCTTCTCTCCACTGGGGCTCTGGGCATGGCGGTGGTGGTGGTTGTTTGTGGTGGCCTCTCATAATTACCGTGGCTCTTTCTCTGTCCCCTTCCCTTCCGTTCCCCTCCTGCGTGTCTCCACCGTCCTGAGGTATTACTGACCAGGTGGTAGTGAGGGCACCATAGCTGTGAGGTGTTCAGGGGAGTAGGAGTAAATGGTTGAAATTCACCAGCAATGGTGGGGGCAGGGAGGGCTACTTTTACAGACTGTCACCTGCCAGTCCGCGGAGTGAGTTTTGCTTGGGGACATGTGGATTAAGAATGTGGCATGTTTCTTATCATAAATTCGCGTCTTCTTGTCTTGGTCTCTTGGGGCTGCTAGAACAAAACTCGACAGACTTGGGTGGCTTATAAACAATGGAAATTTATTTCTCACAGTTTTGGAGGCTGGGAGTCCAAGATCAGGGAGCATGGCTGGGTTCTGGGGAGGGCCCTCTTCCGGGCTGCAGAAGGCTGACGTCTCACTGTGTCTTCCCATGGTAGAAAGGTGACGAATCTCTGGAGCCTCTTTTATCAGACCATTAATCCCACTGATGAAGGCTCCAACCTCATGACCTACTCATCTCCCCAAAGTCCTGCCTCCTATCACCATCATCTTTGGGGGTTAGGATTTCAACGTAAGAATTTTGGGGAGGCACAGACATTCACACCATAGCCCTTCCTTCACGGACAGCACCTGAAAACTGGACCCAGGGGTCTCAAATAATGATTTCTATACCTCCTCTGACCCACTCCCCAAGTAGAGAGAGGTCTTTGAGCTTTTCTCTCCAGTTGTCCTGTCCAAAGCTCTACAGAGCATGGTGGACACTACCATCCTCTTTCCTCAGTGGTGTGAAGGAAACTCCAGCTCTTAGTTTGTGTGTGAGAAGTGCCTTTCTAGAAAGTTCCCAGTTGTGGATATGTGTGTGTGTGCGCGCGCGAGTGCCCACATGTGTACCCAGCAGGGGGGGTGGGTGTATGATGGGAAGGGAGAGAGAGATGGGGAGGGGGGGTGGCCTTGCAACCTCATCAGAGCCCTTAGGTAATTAATTGATTAAAAATATGAATTATTTCTTTTACTGTAAGTATTTACAGAAAAAGTCTTTCTTAAAAGAGCTAGTGAGTGTGAAGAGTGTGAAGACTATGTCCCAGAACCATAAGCCAAACAGTGCTGTCTTCTGTTCTAAAAAGCCCATAGGGCCATCCCATCCCTACTGACAGCAGCCCGCACTCCTGAACACACAGTCACGCTGCCTTATGCCTAAAACTGGGAATGCCTGGACAGCAGAAGTTCTCTGTCCTTCTCTGTCCAATGGAGAATGTACTGAGAATTTCGGTGTGTCTGGAAATTTCAGTATTTTCCTCAAACTGTCTAGAAGTGGCTACAGTTGATGGAGTGCTTGCAATGGATCAGACCCCATTCTGCACGTTTTCCTTGGATGTAACCCTCCCAACAGCCGCAGGGCGTAGGTAGGACTCTTAGCCCCATTTTACAGATGAGAAGACTGAGGCGCAGAGCGCTTAAGCTTCCTTCCCGAAGTTGTGTAAGTGGCACAGCTTTGGCTTTTGCACGGATATTCTTTACCACGGTGTGATCCCACCTCCCGGAGTCAAGGCACGGTGACCACCTTCAGCATCCCACAGGCAGGAAGCCGGTTACGAGACCGGTGCGAGGGTGGGGAGCCATGGTGCTCATAAAGGCAATGTATGTGTTACGGCCCGTTAATGGCCCCGCTGCCACTCGTAGGCCTCTCATCTGAAGGATTGATCTCTGCAGGTGTCTCGATTTCTAGCTTCTCTTGGAGGAGTCATGCTGGCCTCTCTTTCACGTCAGGTGAAGGCTTGGCCCATCTTCCGAGGCTCACCAGTTCCAGTGGTGCTTTCCGTGGCAGCTCAGCAACGCTCTTCCATGCACGCGCCGGGTTCACGTTCCTTCCCCTGCAGGAAGATGTTTCTGTTGGAAACCTTGCCTCTGCGTGGTGCCCGACCAAATAAAAATAGACTCTGCTGTCACATTCCCTCGTCAGAGGCATCCTTAATCTGGGTCCGCAGAGAGGGCTGTGGGCTGCCTGTAATAAAAGAGAGGGGAAGTTTTCCCCAAATGGCTTTGTGGCATGAGCCAAGCAATGCTTCTGGGAGCTTCTCTGGCATTATTTCAGAGATAAAATTGGAGGTTCGGAAAGAGTGTGGTGAAGAGGCTGCTGAAAGGCTCAGGAGGTGGCAGCGTTCGCTGAGTGTGGGACAGCAGGGCTCCCCCCCCTGCCCCCCCCCGCCGTGCTGGGGGACAAGCCGGGAGATAGCAGAGTGCCCGGGGGCGAGTCGCTCGGAGAGTGAGCTTGTCCCTTTCCTTCCTCCAAGCAGTGCACACACACACACACACGTGCTGCTGGATGCTGGCTTCCCTCTTGGCCCTGCCTTCCCATCCCTGCCCACACAGTAAGGCTGTTTCTCAGTCTCCCCAAGGGCATGCCCTTGGCCTGACTTGGCTGTCGCTTGTCACTCCCACCAGGACAGCGTGGCCACTTCTGACATCTGCCCACCTCCCCGGATAGTGAAAATGATGGACTTCAGCTTCTGGCTGGTGTCGAGACACTTTCCTTACTCTCTTAGTGCCGTGGAAATCATCTTGGGGCGCCCGTTACACGAAAACAGCGGCTTCTTGGAGACCCTCCCCCACTCATGTGTTCATAGCATCTGCTTTCCATTCTGCGCCCGTTCTCCTGCACTTACTGTTCACACCTGGGCTCACTTTCTCCTCCACGGTGCCCCATTCCTCGTCGGCACGTGGCGAAGGGGGCGCTCACGATCTGAGTCCGAGGCCAGCGCGTCGCCCCCGAGGGAGGCCAGTGTGTTTCTAAAAGCTACAGCGATCAAGTGCAAAGCCTGATGGTGACTGATGTTAGTGTTTCCCCCCTGCGATGCCGATCTCGACTGCATATTTCATTGCTCTTCGCCTTCATTGTTGAAAACAGATAGTTCCCTTTTCTCTGCTTTCTTGCTTCACACTTGGGCAGCCAGAGGGGGGGACCCTTTCAAACCCTTGATGGCAGACTGACGAGCTTATGCTTCTAAACATGCACACGCTGAATCCATCCAACAAGAGAGAACACTGTAACGCTCAGACTATGGTTGAATTCAGAAGCTGGACGCGTTGTAATTGTAAATCGTGGCGAATGTAGGTGATCTTGAAGAATGAAGACTCGTGAAGAACGGTTTTGTATTCTCTTACTTAACTTAAACTCAGTTTCAGAATCCATTGCCCGTGTCCTTTGGTCCTTTCCACGTAGAACAAGAGAGTCAATTAGTAATTGAGATTTACCTTAGTCACACACCAAACACACACACACACACACACACACACACCTTATTTCTTAACTTTCTTGCCATCCCAAATGTGCACCTGTTGACATATTGAATGCCTCTCTGAACTCCGAGGTGCAAGGAAAAACATGCTAAACACATTCTTAGCAGGAGAAGGCTTAGGAAGCCAAAAATCATTACTTTATTTTCCCTTGTTCTCATAATTTTTATGACCTGTAATATTTTACATCTGTTAAAAATAAAACTCTCTTTTTGTATTTTGTAGAAACCACCTCTTCAGGTTACAGCTTGAGGATTTGTCTCTGATCCAGGTAGGTGCAATTTATCTTTCTCGAGCTTTCATTTTCCATCCCAATTAGCTTACCGTTGGAGGGCATGAAGACGGATGTCTGTTAAGGTACCAATCACGGCAGAGCAGGTGGTGCATTTCCCCAGCGGGCCAGGCTGCAGGACTCCTGGCTGCCCTGTGTGACATGACTCATCACCTGCTTTCCTTCCCCACTGGCCCTTTTCTCCTTCTGGGCAGCCTTCCTTTCATGGGCATCATCCCGATTTATTCTGTGTCAAATGGTAGATAATTCAAAGGACACCTCCTCAATGTCTGGGAGCACCCTTCCCCCCAGTTAGAAGAGTCGCTGATTATTTACTTTGCTGCCTTCAGCCATCAGATTTTTGTAAAAGGCGGTTTCCTTAGAAAGACATCTTTGTTTCCTCTTTATTGCTTACAATGATATCGATATGAATATAGGGGTTAAAAACCACATAGAGCAAAGAATAAGTGATAAAATCCCAGATAAAAATGCAGTTTATCTACTTCCGGTTTCACTGTTTGAAGAAACAGCCTGAGATCCTTCTGCCTGAAAAGAATATGTATTTTAGTGGAAGTGTCTGGTAACCAGGGTCTCCTTCGACAAGGGGAGAGTTAGGAGGACATGAATATCTCCCTGGCCGAGCATCTGGAACTCCTCCACGGAATGTGCCAGAACTCCTGGGCGCTGTGCAGCTTTGGAGAAGTTCTTCAACCAATCTTATTATCGCCCTCCTGTACTAAAGCTCTAAGAAGTAGTGGACAGAAGTTGATCCTAGTTTCTTCTCTGTGTAATGCTGGTATTTGTGAACATCCAGGAAACTTGAGAGCGAGGATTTAATATTAGACCTATCTTTTATTCACCAGGGCCTCAAAATAAGCCAGAGCTAATTTTGGTAAAAAGCAAGGGCTCTGAAGATCTATAGACCCGGGTTTAGGATACAGCTTCATGCGTCCCAGCAACTGTGTGTTTCCTCATCTGTGAAATGGCCACAAGGCACTAATTATCCTCACAGTGTCACTGCTAAAATTAAATAAAGGAAGGTGTGCAAAAGGGAGAAGGCGTAGTAATTTCTCAGCAAATGTTAATTGCTTTTGTTTTTAAAAGTGATAATGACAAATGATGACTTATTATCGTAATCATTTCAACACACCAGCCGAGAATTAATTGTCTTGCCACTGCAATTTAGTATATAAATCTTGAAATGAGTCGATTTGTTGGTTGAATTCATGAATGTATTAATAATAAGTAATCAAAATGATCAGCAGTTTAACCAAAATACTGCTTTAAAACTCTGATTTTTCAATGGTCTTTTATAAAAGGCATAGATCTTTCAGTAGATGGGAACTATATATTATGCTCATTTTGATTCTCACGGTATACTAGATTATCTGCCACGGTGTGTGTGGGAAAAAGTGGAGCGTGTAGACGTGGGTACAAACATTTGTTGACGTGTGCATACTCATTTCCTCGTCTCCTAGTTGTCTCGGCTGAGGGGGTCTGGAAGCATTGGCATACTGGTAGCAATAAGCTCATTTAATGTACAGTTCGCAGTTCTTGTTCTCTTTTCCTTAAGGCTTTAGGTATGTGAGAGAGAGAGAGCGCCCATAAGTGGGGGGGAGGGGCAAAGGGAGAGGGAGAAGCAGGCTCCCCGCTGAGCCGGGAGCCCGATGTGGGACTCGATCCCAGGACCCTGGGATCATGACCCGAGCTGGAGGTAGATGCTTAACTGACTGAGCCACCCAGGCGCCCCTACAGTTCTTGGTTTCTAAATTTAATTCTCCACTAATAGGAACCAAAGTTTCTTGGAGAAGTAGCCGGTTCCAGGCCCTGGGCAGTGAAAGTCCCAGAGAAGCCTGAAATATCTTGTTGTTTCAGGAATTAAGGACCTATTCAAAGCATGATGAGGGCAGGTCAGAAGGTCCTAGGAGCCAGCTGGAAGTGGGCTCACTGAAGAAATCTGGGATAATTTGATTGTTAAATCATGGTGTATAATCAGTCTCAGTTTATAACATGTTGAATAAACTAAGTTGAATCAATGAGAATATACTAACATCAAAATAACTGAGTAAGTACACAGATGAGGCAGAAGGGACCGTTCTTCCTTCTTAAATGCCAGCTGACAAATATTGAAGGAATGATTTAATTACAAAATTGTTACTTGGCAACCATGATACTAAAAATTGATTCAGGCACAAATGATCAATGGCTGTGAAAATGTATGGGTGAGACTTTGATGATGACCAAGATATTTATGTAGTCTCAAAGTATTTACCTATAACATATTTATTCATTATAAAAGGAAAACTATCTTTTGATGGTGAAGAAACCCAGCCAGTCTCACCGTAACCAAGTAATCAAAGGTCCCTTCACCCGTAATGGGACAAAGAGCCAGCAAACGTGTCCTGATAGACTGTAGAGAAGGACACAGCAGGATTTCCTTGATGTTTGAACTACAGATTATAACCAGTTTCATCAGGAGGAACATCACACAGACCAAAACTGAGGGGCATTCTATAAAAAATTGGCCTCTACTCTTCAAAAATCACCAGGCCATGAAAGGCATGGAAAGAAAGAAGGGCTAGTCCCTCATCAAGGAGACAAAATGGCATGGCAATCAAATGAAACACTTGGTCCAACTCATATCTTGGAACAGAAAAAAAATTTTTTTTTTTTCTTGCTATCAAGGACACTATTGGGACAACTGGCAAAATTTTAATGTCTGGGGAAGCCTGGGTGGCTCAGTTGGTTGAGCATCTGCCTTCAGCTCAGGTCATGATCCCAGAGTCCTGGGATCGAGTCCTGCATCAGGCTCCTTGCTCAGCGGGGAGCCTGCTTCTCCCTCTCTCTCTGCTGCTCCCCCAGCTTGTGCTCTCTCTCTCTCTCTCTGGCAAATGAATAAATAAAATCTTAAAAGAAATTTTTAAATGTCTGTAGATGAGATAGTAGAAATGTATTTATTTTCTGATTTTGATAATTGTGATGTGATTATGTAGGGAAGTGATCTTGTTCTTTGGACAAACCTACTGAGATAAGTAGGGGTGAAGGGTATGGTTTTTCCAACATATTCTGAAATCATTTAAAAAATTATAACACGTGCACCCAGAGAGAAAGAAGCAAATGTGATAAAAATAATTAATGGGGAAATCGAAGAATTTAGGTGAAGGGCTTATTAGAGTCCACTGTGTTTTTCTTGCAAATTTTCTTTAAGTTATTGCAAAATAGAGAGATGCAAAGAATCGGACCATGCCTTCGCCACGGACGCGTGCCTGCCATTGCTGTGGGGGCGGGAAACCAAGTTGCTCTTCCCATCATTGCTTACCGTTGCCGTGATGTCCTTTTGGTGGAAATCAAGGGTAGGTCATTGATGGAGCTGAACTGTGGAAAACCCATCAGCATCACCACCTGGTGAGAGAGAGCACAGAGGGCCCAGCAAGAAGACCGTGACTTCCTGAACGGGGGCTTTGACAACAGAGCCCTCGTGACAGTCGTCCGATGTCACCTTGCCTTTGGTGCAAAACAGTACAGCTCTCCTCTTGGACATTTTGTGGTTGTGTGTTCTGCTCGGGAGCCTACTGTTTACTCAGTGTGGAGAGAGATAAAGCTTGAGGTTCTTCCTGACAGGCTGTTCCTTCTTACATGTCTTTGGTAAAGCGGTCTTACTGATTTCTATGAATAATTTATTTTAATTTAGATGACGATTTCCAAGGGTGACCAAAAAGAGAGGCGTACGGATAAGCAGAGGGTTGTGCTCATGTCATAAATGGTATTGTCCAGCAGAAACATAATGCAGGCCTCATGGCTAGTTGATTGAAACTGGTGGTCACATTCAACTAAGTACAGAGAAATGGGGATTATTTTTAATAATATATTGGTCTTAACTCATCGTATCAAAAATGTTATTTCAATATGAAACTCATTACAAGGAATTAACGAGATGTTACGTTTCTTCTTCTTCTTCTTCTTCTTCTTTCTTTTTTTTTGCATTGAATCTGTAAAAATCTCATGTGGATTTTACACACAGAGCACGCTATGATTCGGACTAAACCCCGTGCAGGAGCTCAGCAAGGCAGGTGCTACGTAGTTGACTGAGCCATTCTAGAGAGGGTGTGCAGAAGCCTTTATGACTTGAATGCATTCAGTTATGTCATAGAAATGTTATTTTCTACAAGGATCAACTGGATTAATTTGAATGTCTCAGGCTAATAATTACCTCCTTCCTTCTCTCACTAAAGATAAAAAAATGATTGTTTAAACACGAGAAAGTAAGGATGCTGAGATAAGGGAAAAACAAATTGCAACGAAATGGAGAGAATCAGAGTTGAGATTCTGCAACAGGCCTTGTTTCTCACCCGACAAGGCTTCGTTTGATCTTGCCCCCCTCTGGGTGACAGCGGGGTCCACTTCCTGGTGGCCATGAGCTTTTTTCATGTCTCTCCCCATCCCCTTGAGGCACCTCCTCCTGGTAGGTCATGTCAGGCTACTTATAGCTTCCTAACCTGGAGGCTCTTCCCCAACAGCAAGCATTTGCTCTTGCTGTCCTCTCTGGTAAACACTTTTACCCCATCCTCTTCTTAATCTCGGAAAAGGTTACCGATCCTGAGTCCCCCAGAGCCCCAAAGGCGCCTGATCCCGAGTTACCCCCTCTTTGTAGCTTATCCCGAGTCAGTTTGAGTTGGTGACCCTCTGATGCATTTCACAGCCTCACAGCCTCTATTTCCGACGAGCCCTTACTGTCTCACATGGAAATTCACCCTGTGTCGTGAGGAGCGTTCTCTTTCTGTCTCCTTGGTGTCGGTTGAAGTGGATCACTAGATTAGGTTACCTGGCAAGTGGTAGACTCAAGACAAATATCTGTTGATTTCGAGTAATATGTTCGCTCTTTAATTTTCTAAACTTCTCATTAGTGGGGTGTAGGTAAGCTTCATAGTTTGTCCCTAAATTTGAGGAAAGGAACACAACCGAGAGACTAGAGCAATGAGCAACGCTTGCTGGAAGAGGCATCCAGCAACACGTGTATACACCCTCTCTCCCCAAAGGATGATTCTAGGACGAAAGGGCTCACTGCTGGCTCTGATTCCTTCCTTTCTGACACGCCAGTCACCTCTCTGCTCAGTCCTGCTCTACACTGTTCCTCTGCCCCGAATTCGTCTCCTGCCTTGACAGTGTTTTAGGATCAGTAACGAGAAAAGATGCTGATTAATGTTCCTTCTTTTCCTCCTACTGAGTGGTAGTTACGGAATTCTAGAGACTGTCCCCTGTCAATGTCCCCCAAATTCAATGTCCTGCATTACATAGAGTAGCCAGCAGAGCTCTTGGCCAGAGCAGGAGCACAATGAACGCCTCTCAGTGGACCCTCTCCCTCTCCCCTTCCTCAGGTCCCCACACTGGTGATGCCAGGTTATGCTGTTTGGTGAGAGGAGAAGCGGAGGGACCAGGTGTTAGTCCTCCCGGAGCAGTGAAGGGAGGACGGAATGCAAGGTGTCGGCATTACACATGGGAGTCAGAGCACATTGTCCATCCAGACATGGTCATGACTTGGGGCTCAGCTTGTGGAACTGTGCCAAAATCCCTTGGTGAGAAAAATGGACTTTGGTGATGGCCTCAGAATTCGAAAACTCAGATTGCCTGACAAGCCCAATGCTGAAAGCATTCTGGAACCGGAGTCAACAGCACCCCGAGTCCGAGTTCTTGTTCCCTTTGCCTCTCTAGCAAGGGTGAGACATCACTGGAGGGGTTTCTAGAGCAGAAAAGATTTGAGCCGGGATTGGGTTGGGGCAGAATTCCTCTGTTACCCTGAGTGAACATGATCTGTTTGAGGAAAGTCTCTTGGCATCACCACAAAAATATGCACATATAAATATACCATGAGGTAAAATGCCTATATGCAGGATATTTGTTACAATTTTCAAACAGGCATACCTTTTGTATTAAAGCGAAAGATCAAGCGTTGCTTTGATTTAAGGAAATAAAACCTGTTTTTCATCAGTGTCTGGAGAATCAGATTATCAATGTGATATCCTTTCTAAGGCATCTTTCCACTCAGAGGCTGTGATAAGTTTCCTTGTGGCCCCCAAGTGCTGAAATTTATCCATGGCATCTTGAAAACCAGTCAGGCATAGTGATAGAAGACGTGGCATTCACCATTATGCATCTCTCCTACTTCTTGTCATGATAACAGATTCAACTCTTCAACATCACTTTTCTTCTTGCCTTGATCACAGCAGTTACTTTTCAAGAACAAAGAAGCTTTTTGAAAAATATAAAAATGCAGCTGGCTTTAAGACTAATTGACAACATTTTCCCATCTAGGATCGTGCCTCGGATGGCCCAAGGTAAACACTCCTTGAAGAGCGTCCTAAGAACACAAAGGGGCTGCAGCTCATTTAGCCTCCCTATCTTGCTAATATTCTTCTGGGAAATGGCTCAAAATCCATTTTTCTATTGTTTTCTTACTGAGGGAAAGGGATTCACAGCCTATTTCTCACTTACAACTGCTGGAATAAGCAGAAAAATTGAAATCTGTGTTCCAATTTGCCACCTGCCTCTCCACGATTTGTGAGTTAAAAACTGTTAAGTCTCTGACAACCTGGTCAATATTGGTAGAGATTTCTCTTGGAAGTTAAGGTAGATGTTGACTTTGTTTCCTGAATCTTTAGGTTTGGGGAATTGACTTTCAACTTGAGACAGTTTCTAAACCAGTGTTGCTCAACTGGGGGCTGCTTAACCCGCTGGGAACCTCTGGTTTTCGCCACTGGTGGGGGCCGCTACGGGCAGGCGGTGGGTGGAAACCAGGGATGCTGCTCTGTATCCTACAATGCACAGGGCAGCATCTCCCCACTCCGCAAAGACTATCCTGGCTCAGGGCGGTAGTAGCGCTAATGTTGAAACCCCACATTAGATCATCGCTGCCTCTCTCCTACATGCTTTGATGAAGCCGCTTTCCTAGTCTGTGAAGTGAAGATTACTTCATTGAATCCGTGAGATCTTTGATGTGCTTAAGGAACTTTTCTCTTTTGATTTCTTCATATACTTAACCAAACACATGTATGAAACCTTAGTGGCCATTTCTAAAGAAGCTGCTGGAATTCTTGAGTTTAGATGGCTTCCTTTTGTCAGTATGCGATTAAATTTAAAAATAAATTCAATTTATAGTGCCAGTACCTCTCTGATAGGTCATAACAATATGATGTAACTACCCTCTGTTGGAATTCTTTTGTATAATTTAAGGAATGATGTATTACTTAATAATTTAGAATAACTATTCAAATGAGATATTCATATGGACTAATTGTTTAAATCAAGTTTTATACTTATATCGAATAAGGAGAGACCAGTCTCTACTGTAGTCCTCAGAAATCATAATTCTAAACTTTATTTTTGCCTTTCTTTATCAAACATGTTCCTAAAATCATGGTATTGTAGAAGGGGAAGGAATCATAGAGATCATTGTTATTAAAACCTTTCAGGGGTCTGCAAACCAGGGCTTGTGGCTCATAGTTAAAGTTTCCTTGGAACACGGCCACACCCATTCATTTGCATATTGCCTGCCTGGGATTATAGTTCCTGATGTTTCTTGGAGCGCAGACACACCCATGTGTTTCATATATTGTCTACCTCTGCTGCAGAGCAGGGTTGACCAGTTGTCACAGAGACTGCTCTGCCTACAAAGTCTAAACTATTTGCTAAGTGACCCTTTAAGGAAAGATTTGTTATGGTATCTGGTACATAGCAAGTTCTCAGTGTTTCCTGAATGGATGAGTGAACGCAATATGAGGCAGTGTATTTTGTTTTTAGTTTTTCAGATGGTATTTGGTTGCTGTGTTTATTTTGAGTCCATGCCCAATGCCTTCGTGGTCCCAGGTGACCTTCTTCCCCACATTCTGGACTCTTGGGGAGCATTCCCTGTTCAAGTGCTGTTTATCTACCCATGTATTCAAACATTTTTACTTTCCTTTTCTCATAACTTCCTGGAGGATTTGTGGTTGTTTATGTGAATTTTATAATGACAACTAGGATTTTACGAGTTTCAGAGTCTCGGTGAAGGTGAGCTAACTGCTGTCTACAGACAGTCCTGTACTCTCAGTGGCTGAACACACACACACACAAAGCCTATTACTCACTTGCATGACAGTGCAGCACAGAGGCTGTGGGGGCCCCAATCTATGCTGCCATCCAAGAGCCCAGGATGTTCTGCCTTATGTGCCCCCATCTTCAACCCACATCTGCAGGAGCAGCATGGAAGGAAGAATGGAAAACCACACAGAGGAGATCATATGGGCCATGCCCGGAAGTGGCACATCTCCCTTCTGCCCTAATTCCAGCGGCCATCACTCAGTCACATGGCCTCTGTCAACGGCAAGGGGGGATGGGAAGTATAGTTTGCCAAACCAGGAAGAGGCACAAAACTGGGACATTAGGATAGTGGCAGGCACTAGCATTTTCTCCCAGACAGTGCTAGGAAAAACAAGACTAGCCCCTAGGGATGCCCTTACTGCTCCCTGTTCTCCATCGCCCCCACTCCATCACTGCCGTTCTACTTTTCTACTATACACAAACAGACTCATTCACACTTTCAACATTTCTGTAAACGACAAAGTGGAGATACCTTGAATAAACCACTTTGGACCTCAGCTTTCTCCATGGTGTATTTTGGAGACAAGAGCCAAGATGAAGAGTGGAGTAACCCTGCCATTCCTTTCAGCATTAATATCTCCGTGTCCGCCATCCTTCTACTTTCTCTTTATTCTGTCATTGCTCAAATGACTCCTGGATTCCTCTTCTTTAAGGACAACTTTCCCCACAGTCGGCAACGTGGCATTATGCTTATTTGAGGCAACTGCAGTGACCCAGTTGCCATGCAGTCGTGCTGACGACAGTAGTAGCAAGAGCAGGTGGCCCTTGCTCTACCCTTACTGTGTACTCAGCTCTTCACATGCATTGTCTGTCTCGACTTTCACCCTCTCAACATCATTAAGGTTGAAGTTATATTATTTTTAATATTTTTTAGTGGAGGAGTTGAAGTCAGGAGAGTTTCTGTGGTTTAACCAGCACTGCCTAGCAGGCATGTGACTGAGCTAAGATACGGATCTGGGCATGTTGGACTCCAGGGAACAGGCTCTTTGTCACTAACCAGTATGCTACTTTCTTGTACTCATTGGTACGGGCTGCCGTACCGTCTGTGGTTGACAGCTGGCTTACAGGGAATGCAGTGGGTAATTTATAATGACGAGTTATACCTGGATTTTAGGTTGGGTTTCCTAGAAGTCAGAGACAGGATTCCGTATGCTTGTGCTCTATTGAGGGCATGTTCTTAGCAGGTGGGGAGTGAGGAATATAGCAGAGAATGGAAGTAGGCAAGGATTTGCTCTGAGCTGGAGTCTAGCCTCAGCTTGATCGCAAGGGAATTCTGGAGCCTGGATGGAATCTCAGTTGGTCCCCTTTGAGGCCAGGGGGGATGATGATTTATGCTCAACTCCCACTTGTCTTTCAATCATTAGCTACTGATTTTAGTGTTGGGGGGAGGTGTGGTGACATAGTCTCCTAACGAGGTAGCTCTCATCAGCCAAGAGCAATTTTCAGAGAAGGGGGCAGCTGTGAACCAGTATGGGCCAACGCTCCCAGTAGCCGGTGGAAGGGCCACTGCTCTGCAGGGAGTGCTGGGTAAGGCACCAAGAACACCCACTATAGTGTGTACTACTCAGGAGGTTTGCATATTTTACTTAGGCTTGTCCTGATATTCTAGACCTTGCCTGTGTAGGTGTCAGCCCCTGTCACCAAAGAAGTGAAATATTTGTATGTCTTCGAAAAAAGAAAGTAATACATACTTGATTACTGAATGCATTCTGTTGTGTTCGTCTTTAATGATTTTCCCTATCCATTTCTGAATTTATGCCCCAGAAACTGATTTGAAGATGCATGAATATTTTTCTTAGTTGTGTGTCTCCTTTAGTTTCCTGAAATAAAGTCAGGAAGTTTCTGTGAGCCAGCAGCAGATACTGTCTGGCAGTCGCAGGCTGGTAGATAAACGGAAGGGTCCATTTCATTTATCTAAAATGCATTTCTACTGCTATTGCAGAAGTGGCCCCAGCCCCTGACAGAGCCGCTGAATGATGGGCCTGCTTAGATTCTCTGCCCTGCTTTCAGTTTCCTTATTTGTGTGCCTCTCCCCAAATGCTGACACAAATAGATAAGCCAACATACCAGAAGCACCCTTTGTTTCCGAGATAAGTAAAGGATTTCTTGTTTGGGTAAGAAATTAGGTATTCGGTGACCTCGGGGCCAAGTGAAAATGCACAGCAAAGGAGAAATATAAATGAAAAACATGTGAGTCACATGGGCCTACCATTCTCTATAGTGACCGGACTGAATCTCCTGATTTGGTGATTCTTTAGCATAGGGGCTGTTTGTCATCCTGAATTTATTCAGTGATAGAGTTGGATAGAATAAGTGTGAGTAGAGCTGTGATGGGCACTGCCTTTGTTTAATGTATGTGTATCAGACTCTCCTTTTGCTGTTCTCTAATAGCTAACCCTTTAGAGTTGAGATGTTACTTTGTCATTAGGTCACAGTCCTTACTCTGTGTGCATCAGTTCTTATGGGCTTAGGGGCCGGCCTCTTTCAAATGACAGGATACGATCTCTGCTATGACTTTATATGGGTTGATTGTACAGTTTAATTCTTGAAGTTCAACCCTGTTTTCAATTTTGGGGGATACTCAATTTTTATTTACATGTTTTCTGGAAGGCACAGAGGCAAGTTGCCCACTCAGATATTCACTATTAGAAGGAGTCTACTTGGGGTGCCTGGGTGGCTCAGTCGTTAAGGTCTGCCTTCGGCTCAGGTCATGATCCCAGGGTCCTGGGATTGAGCCCCGCATCAGGCTCCCTGCTTGGTGGGAAGCCTGCTTCTCCCTCTCGGACTCCCCCTGCTTGTGTTCTCTCCCTCGCTGCCTCTCTCTGTGTCAAATAAATAAAATCTTAAAAAAAAAGAGTCTACTTAATAACAAAATAGGTATGGGTATGTATGAATTGAAGTCCAAAGACCTTGTAAATTTCTTTGCTGAAAATTTTTAATCATCATTTGGGTAAAAGAGCATTGAAATCAAAAGTAGTCTTCAAAGTATAGACATCAGTTTCTGGTTCAGGAAGGTGGAGACACCCCGCATACTGCTCTTCCACCCATAAAAATGTAGCATTTAAATGACAATAAAGATATGTAAAAGGAAAATCTCTATGAACACTAGGAATGGAATCTTATATGTATCCCAAATAATTTGAAGACATTTTTTGCAGGCACCCTTTATTTGGAAATTTAGAAATATCCAAGAACAGAGAATACCAAAACCCAGAACATGGTAGTAAAAGCCAGATGCCAACTACAACTAATTACTTCAGATGATACAGTAATAGTCCAAGGAACACAATATGACATTTAAGAAGTTCCAAATATTATATTTAATGAGATTCAAGAAAATATTATAGTTATTCAGTAAATATGGAAGACTGAACACTAATGATTACCTCAGCTCTTTCCTGACACACAATTTTGAAGACGGGGACAATATTAAAATGTTACAAGTTCACAAGAACAAGTCATATGTGAAAGAAGATGAATCTGTTTTGGGTTCAGGTAGAGGTTAAGCCCCCAGTGGATTGCTGCTCAGAAAGAGAGACGCCAACAGACATTTGGCTCTCACACAGCGGTGTGGCCAAAAATTAAGGACTCGGTGGGCTTCAAACACATGGCCAGTCTTCTCCCTGAAGGCGATTGCCAAAATGTGACGGTCCTGTGGCTGAAGATCTAAGTTAAAGCAGAGTGCAAGGAATTTCCCACCACGTTCAAGGACCAAAGAGCTAAATAGCCAGCAGGTTCCTGACTGAAAACTCTGGAAGACCATACGCTAGAAACAAAGATGAATCAGAAGTTCATTGAATCTCCCCTGACCACACTTCGGCCCTGACTCAGCTCCGTCCCTGCCTGTACCTCCTCCTGCCCCTCATCTGCTTAACAGAAAAGCAAAGCAACTCTCTCTGAAGGAAGATTCTTTGGTGGAAGTAGCATAATTCAGAGTCTCTGCAGTTGCCTTGCAGTAAAATATTCCGGATGTGTGAAGAGGCAAGATTTGTGACAGATAAATTAGGTAAAAACAAGCAATAGAATTAAACCCACAGATGATCCAGTTAGCACAATAAACTGGGAGATAAGTTGCTGGAAAATATCTAGCCTGAGGTACAGAGAGTAATTAGGGGAGAAATGCTAAAGGTAAGAGACAAATATCATACATTCAAAATTCCATCTCACATATAATTCGAGCCTCAAAAGGAGAAGAGGGAAAGCAAAGCAGTAGCTATATTCTCAGCAATATTGCTGAGACTTTTCACAAATGATTAAAGACCTCATTTACCAGGGTTAGACGTTCAGCAGGGACCAAGAATGATAAATAATATAAGACCACATCTAGACACATTATGGTCAAACTCCTGAAAACCAATGGCAAAGAGAAACATCTTAAAAAGAACCAGAGTGGGGAGAAAAAAGACACACAGCCCTCAGTGGAGTAGAAATACGATTGACAGCTGATTTTTCAGTGGAAACCAAAGAAAGCAGGAGGCAATGGAAGGAGCAGTTAGATTTCCAGACCTTCCCTCCCTTAATACAGCAGCACAGGAGTCCTGTGTTGCCCTGATAGAAGATGGAGGCTTGGGTTTAGAACATAACAAACCTGGAGGTACCCAGAAATAGCTTAGATCTCTCATTTAAAAAATGGAAATTAAGTGTAAATCTGTATACAGTCTGTGTGAAAGTGGAAATTAAGTGTAAGTCCATGTGATCCCAGCTCCTCTCCCCTGTGTGTGGTGTTCATGCTGACATATACTTTACCTGGACGTTTAGAATACACATTTGTCAGTATTTAATAGGCTACAAGTTGAACTGTAAGGATATTGACATTAGTAGTTATTCTAACCCAAGAAAGTCACATCCAGCATAATGGGCACTGGTAACTCCTCGTCTACAAGGTAATTCATGTACCCAGCTCTATTTTTTTTTTTTTTTTTACAGTTCCCATTTTGAAAAATAGGTGATAAAACCAACTGAAGGAGAAACTTGGAGGAAGTAGAAACAAGAAGTTGCCATTAATGTTTTCTGAAATCAGAGAAGATACTGCATCCATGAAACAGGGAAAATAAAATGTGTAGTCTATTAAAAAAAGTCCTTCACAGATTATGTTTAAAATATGAGTGATAAAATGATGTCAGTGGTCAATTAGAAAATAAATTTGATGAAATCTCCAACAAAGTTGGCTAGAGTGAGAGATGGAAAGCGAAGGAACATATGTGAACAGTATATGATTACTACACCGGGCCTGCAATAGAGGCTCCTACAGGAGAGAGAGGGAGACAAATAGGATGAGGGCAAAGAGAGGTAGTTGTGGGATTATTGTGCTTCTGGCTGTAGGAGCAGGTTGGAGTAGGTAGAACGGTGTCAGAAGGTATCCTTCCAGGAAGATAACCATATTGGAATCCCGGAGGTGTTTGAATGTATTTGGAGAAGGGGCATCTGGATGGCTCAGTTGGTAGAGCGTCCAACTCTTTATCTCAGGTCCTGATCTCAGGGTTAAGAGTTCAAGCTCTGTATTGGGCATGGAGCCTTTTTTTTTTTTTTTTAAATAAAAAAAGAATGTATTTGGAGAAAACGCAAACTTATAGCTGGGCATTGGGGGATAAATTAGTAATAAGTACATAGAAAAAGAAACCAGAGTCCTACTATCACTGAATGTTCGTGTCCCCCCCACCCCAACCTCCAAATTCATATATTAGAACTTAGCCGCCAATGGGATGGGGTATTTGGGTAGTGAGTCAGTCATGAGGAGAGAGCCCTCATGAATGAGATTAGTACCCTTATAAAAGAGATCCCAGAGACCTCTCTTCCACCGTGTTAGGTTACAGAGAAAAGCACTATCTGTGAGCAGGAAGTAGACCCCCACCAGACACCCAATCTGCCAGCACCTTGATTTTGGACTTTCCAGCCTCCAGAACAGTAAGAAATAAGTTTCTGTGTTTTATAAACTACCCAGTTTATGGTGTTTTGTTATAGCAGTCTGAACAAACTAAGACAAGACCATTATTAACTCCCAAGAAAAACAAAACTGTTTTGAGAAACATTTCTTACTTTATGGCACCTCTGTGAATAGTATTGGCAAGGCATATATATGTAAATGTTGAATATCCAAGCAGAATTACGATAAAACAACACTGAGAAAATAGGAACAAGAAGTATATATATTGATGGGGGTATTGATAGGATAGGTTGAAAAAGGAGCCAGTTGGTGATATTTTCAGCTGAAAAAAATATTAAGAAACCATAGTAAAATTATATTGTTTAGAGATGTGGAGATAAATGTCAAAATAGACCATAAAAGAGTTGAACGTTCTTACTTTGAACAGTGTGTGGGACCCAACATAGAGGGCTTACTTGAGTCTTTTATTTTAGCTCTTGTAGATTTCTTTATAAATTAAGTGTATGTTTAACTTAAGGTAAAAAATAATATCGGGGTGCCTGGGTGGCTCAGTCATTAAACGTCTGCCTTCGGCTTGGGTCATGATCCCAGGGTCCTGGGATCGAGCCCCGCATCGGGCTCCCTGCTCGGTGGGGGGGCCTGCTTCTCCCTCTCCCACTCCCCCTGCTTGTGTTCCTGGTCTCGCTATCTCTCTCTCTCTGTCAAATAAATAAATACAATCTTTAAAAAAAAAATCAACATGATAATTTATTCTTAAGGCATGAGAAGGCTGCCACGGAAAAGAAAACAACAGAGGTCAAGAAAGAATTCACAGAAATAAAAGTATGAGGTCTCAACATATACAACTCATCAGAAATTATGCAAAATGAAATTAGAGGGTTCCATAAAAATGCCTTTAAGAAGAAAGTAGATAGTTTTAATTCAGATCACAAGTGGTTAATCATATGAAGATTATTTTGATCAAAAGGAAAAGTAGAAATGCAATTAGAAATTCTTTGGGGGAAACCAAGATAAATAATAAGTATACAAGTAAATGGTACTCCAAATATAACACAAACTTGGGATGATTTTGAATATAAAAAGCAAAAGCAACAAATGTGGGTGAACACAAGGGCCGCAGTTTTTATTTGTGCGTAATTTTTTAGGAGTTATTTATCGTTCACAATACAATCAATTTTCAGTGATGCTTATTTTATTTTTCGCTAACAAGTTTTTTGTCTCATGAATGGGATATTCTGCTGGATATTCATCTTCTCCTTTCTGGCTTTCTTTGAGTATCATGGTAAAAACAAGCTTAGATTTCAAAATTTGTTCCTTTTCAAAATATTTTATTACAAGACTTTGTTATTGTCTTTGTAAATCTTTGTTATAAACTTTGTTAAACTTTGTAATTGTCAAGGATTTTTTTTTTAATAAGTTTTTATCTAAACTCCCGTTAGTTAACATACAGGGTAATATTGGTTTCAGGCGCACAATATAGTGAGTCAGCACTTCCAAGCAACACCCGGTGCTCATCACAAGTGCCCTCCTTCATCCCCATCACCTATTTCCCCCCCGCCCACCTACCCTGTGAGACCTGAAATCATAGAAATACTAGAAGAGAACACAGACAGTAACTTTTTTGACATAGGCCATAGCAACTTCTTTCTAGATAGATCTCCGGAGGCAAAGGAAACAAAAGCAAAAATAAACTATTGGGACCTCATCAGGATAAAAAACTTCTGCCCAGCAAAGGAAACAGTCAACAAAATTAAGAGGCAGCATATGGAATGGGAGACGATATTTGCAAATGACATATCTGATAAGGGGTTAGTATCCACGATCTATAAAGAACTTATCAAACTCAACACTCAGAAAATGAATGGTCCAATTAAAAAATGGGCAGAAGACATAGACATTTTTTCAAAGAAAACATACAGATGGCCAACAGACAAATGAAAAGGATTGTTTTTTATTTGGTTCTTCTGATTCTTCTTAAATAGCCGATCTAAGTTTTACTACACGGACACATGAATGTGCTCTTTATTTTTAAAAATTTTTAATTTAAATTCAGCTTAATTAACATATAGCATATTATTAGTTTCAGAGGTAGAATTTAGTGAATCATCAGTTGCATGTAACACCCAGTGCTCATCATATCACGTGCCCTTCTTAATGCCCATCACCCAGGTATCCCATCCCCCCACCCACCTGCCCTCCAGCAACCCTGTTTGTTTCCTACAGTTAAGAATCTCTTACTGTTTGCCTCCTTCTGTTTTCCTCTAATTTTGTTTTTCCTTCCCTTCCCTTATGTTCATGTTTTGTTTCTTAAATTCCACATGAGTGAAATCCTATGGCATTTGTCCTTCTCTGACTTATTTTGCTTAGCATAATATCCTCTAGTACCATCCACATCATTACAAATGGCGAGATTTCATTCTTTTAGATGGCCGTGTAGTATTCCATTGTGTATATAGACCACATCTCTTTATTTATTTATTTATTTTTAAAGATTTTATTTATTTATTTGACAGAGACACAGCGAGAGAGGGAACACAAGCAGGGGGAGTGGGAGAGGGAGAAGCAGGCTTCCCGCGGAGCAGGGAGCCCGATGCGGGGCTCGATCCCAGGACCCTGGGATCATGACCTGAGCCGAAGGCAGACACTTAACGACTGAGCCACCCAGGCGCCCCATAGACCACATCTCTTTAAAGAAATGTGGAAAATTAAACAGCTGCATTGCTGACCTCATCCTTTACATGTTTACAACTTTTTTTTTTTTAATGGTACCTTTTAGGAATGTTTTGGGGTTTGTAAGTTTGGTAAAGAAATAGGAAGTTTGGGCATTCTTTCAGTTTGATCTCAGCTTCTTTTTCTTTTTAATATATAAATTAAATTTATTTTTTGAGATAAGTTAATTAGCAGTGGTGATCTTCATGTGGTAGGTGGTTTGGATTTTCCTTTTTATACTTTATTGTAATTTTCCAGATTGTCTGCTGTATATATGCTTTTTTTTTTTAGGGTGGGCAAAAGCTAATCAGTTTAAATAGACTCACGAAGAAAGCAAACAAAAAAACAAAAAAACAAAAAAAACAAACCCAAAAAGCAAAAAAAAAAACCATAATTTAAACCTGGTTTCAAAACTTCTTTCCATATTATAATTAGCGTTTGTTAAGGGTTCCCGTTCTGTTCTCTTGGCTTGAGCCTCCTGTGAGTCAGGGAAGACATGCTGAAGGAATGGGTGTTCCATCTTCTTTTTTACCATCCACACAGTTCCCTGCTCTCCTAGCAGGTACACATCAGATTTCTACACTTGACAGTAGCTGGTTCTGTCTTAGTTTTTAAAGCATTGTGTTCGTCTAAATTGGCTCACGTTCGTATCATGGAACCTTCGATGCTTCTTTGGTACCTGGGACCATACCTTGGTGATCATTGCCCATCTACTCTGAGAAACAGCCATGAATGAGCCAGGTTCATGAGCATGAAAGGAAGCATGCTCTTTTCAGCACTATCTGCCCCATAGCGTCACTGTGAAGGTAAAGCAGGGATGAGATTCAGTTTGGCTTCTGTGGCAGTTCAAACGTGTGATGACATCACTGTACCCAGAGGATCCGCAGCAGGGTTCATAGAGCAAGCTCATGCTCTAGCCTGTGAGGGGCCTCTGTCACTGCTCGCCTCTCTCTTTTCTTCCTGGGATTATCAGGGCCCCACTGTCTGTGATTCTGGCAGTATTGCTGGTGACATGGTGTGGTAGGTTAAAAATTGGCTCCCAGAAGATGTCCATGTTCTAATCCCTGAGTCCTGTGAATGTTACCTTACGTGGCAAAACTGTGGCTAAGAATCTCGGGCTGGGGCAGCTGTCTTGGATTACATGAGCACGTCCTAAGTGTACTTGCAAGTGTTACTTTAGGAGGGGAGTGGAGTGGTGTTTGACAACTGCGTGCAGAGGAGAAATCCCCGTGAACATGGAGCAGAGAGAGACTGGAAGAGACTGGCCTTGAAGACGGGAGTGATGTGGCCACAAGCCAAGGCATGCAACAGCCACCAAAGGCTGAAAAAGATAAGGTTCTCCCCTGGAGCCTCTGCAGGGAGCGTGGCTCTGCTGACCCCTTGATTTTGGTCCCGTGATACGGATTTCTGACTTCTGACCTCTAGAATTGTGAGAGACGAAAATTCTGTTGATTTAAGCTGCCAAGTTTATGGCCATTCATTAGAGCAGCCACGGGGGACTAACACACATGGCTTCTAATTCCTGTATCTCCCGGGTGGGCTGCTGACCCGGGAAGCCTAGTAATCGTATCCCAGGTCCTTGCCCAGGGTTCTGAAAATGACCCAGGTGCAGCTAATTAGTGGCCTTTCGGGACTTCGGAATATGCCCTGAGAGAAATGGGGGTAATTTCTCTTCTTTGCAATCATGAGCTGGAAGGACGGTGTCAGCTGTAGGCGGCTTGTGGCCGTCTTGTCCCTGTGCGGTATCCGCCCAAGATTAAGACCCAGCAGAGCCCATCATAACCAGGAACTGACACCATTGAATTCTTTTGGCATGCTCTGAATCTTTGGGCTAGTCTGAATCTGGTTTTCATCTTATACTTCCCAGTTACAAAATATTTGACAGCTTTAGCTCTAAACGGGTTGGAGTTGAGTTTTTTTTATCACTTGTGACAAAGACATCCTAAGAGCTTGGTTAAAATGATTTTACTTCTGTCTGCTGCTTACATTAAACCTTCTTCAGACAGATTTGAGTGCCCGGGCACACTTACTTTGAGACTCCTGAGTCTTATGACTCGCTTATGAGTTCGCTGCCTAAAATTAGTCCACCCTTTGGGAGAAGACGCTGTCTTTAGAGTGTTGGGTCTGATGCCTATATCAAGTGTGATTTTCTTCTGTTTAAAACAAACGTTACCATTGGTTGAGGGAGTCACTTAGCTCATGAGACACATGCTTGGCTTATAAAGACAGATCTCCCAAAATTCACTTGGAAGTCACATTTAAACCAGGCATTTCCGTCCATTAGAGAGAACACAAGTTAAGTCTGGCATATTATTCTTCTAGTAGCGTATTAGTATCCTAGGGCTGCTGGACAGTTCTTACATGTTTAATGGCTTAAAAAGTAAAAATTTATTCTCTTAGAGTTCTGGACGCCAGCGGTCTGAAATTGAAGTGTTAGCAGGACCACACTCTTGCCGAAGATTCTAGGGGAGAGTCCTCCTTTGTCTCTTCCAGCTTCTGGTGGTTCCAGGAGTGGCTGGCTTGTTGGTCCAATCTCTGCTCCATCTTCCTGTGGCCTTCTCTGTGTCAGAGTGTCTCAGATATCCCTTGCCTTTTTCTTATAAGGACACTTATCATTGGATTGAGGGCCCACTGGATCATCTAGTATGATCTCCTAGATCTGGAGATCCTTAATTAGATTTGCAAAGATCCTATCTCCAAATGAGGTCACATTCCAGGTCCCAGGTGGCTACGTCTTTTGGAAAGCCACCATTCAGCCCAATGCAGGTGGTAGGTGGGGACTCTTTGGAAGAACATCTTCCCTAGTTTATGCATCATGGTTTTGAAGAGGTTCTGCCTATTCGTGGTGCCACGAGGCTCTCCTTGTGTTACGACTGCAAGATTTAAAAAAATGACTGTTCCTCTTTTTCTCTACCTTAGGGTTTCCTAACCGTAACACCACTGACATTTAGGTCAGATAATTCTTTGTTCTGGGGGGCTGTCCTGTGCATTATAGGACATGGGACAGAGGCTGCTGCCCTGTCCTCTGTTCACCGGATGCCAGAAGTACCTTGCTCCCCAGCCGTGACACCACAAATGTCTACAGACGTTGCCCAATGCTCCTTGGGCAGCAAAATCACCCTCAGTGGCGAAACGTGGCTCTGTCCCCACATCACACAATGACGGTGATGAATGCTTTCTGACAAAAAGGCAAAGAGATACGTGAACAGGATCAGAGAAAACAGAGACAAATGTCAACTCTGCCTTTCCCAAGTCAGAAGTGGGAGGAATGGGTTTTCTCTGGCAAAGCCCATGGCCAGTGGTGTGTGGAAGGAGCTGCATTTGCCCGCTGGCCCCTTTCTTGAGTGCACGTGACCTTAGATGGATGCGGGGGTCGATGATGTCAGAGAGCTCCTTTGTCCTAATGCCATCTCAGTGCTCTCCTGGAGCATACCTCCCCAGGGCCCACACAAGGTGCTCGCAGCTCGGCTTGCCCTACTGTGCCAACAGGTGCTACACGGTATCCCCAAATCCCTAAGGCAGGTAAACACACGATCCTTGGCAAGTGGGGGGAGTGAGAGGGTGGGACTGCAGTTTTCTTTCTGTTCACATTTTGGAAGTCATTTTAGGATGGTAGTAATGTCCCAAGGTGAGAGCACTGGGAACTATTGGTTCTCTGGTGAGCTCGGCCCCTGAAGAAGGGCTTCCAGAGTTCCCCGCCTGTTGTAATTCAGCGGCGTGAGGACATCCCTGGTCCTGCCCCGTCTGGGAAAAAGGAAATGTGAAGTGTGGCTCTTGTCCACTCATAATCATCACTGCCAAGTTTTTCTTGTAAATATTCTCTGGCTTTTTATAGTTTCTGATAAGAAAGCGGAGAAATGTGTTACATTATTTATGGCCTCCTTTCCCAAACCTGTTCAAGTAACAGGTGTTTACAAAGGATGGAGTTCTGCCTAAGGCTCTGCCTAAAGGGGTGGTTCCACTTGGCCCCTGAGCCTCCCTGCCAAGGCGGCGAGGGTCACCAGGGCTACTCCTCTGCCCAGCCTCCCTGCTTACCGCCCTCCTTCCTCGCTCCACCACCGTGCCCAGCTGGGGACAGGAAGCTGACGCAGACACAAGGCCAGCTCTGAGAGAGTCCCCAGGATGTGTCCCCAACGTGCTTGCCCTCCTACGGCTGAACCCAAACCTCCCCCCTGTGTCTTCACTGGCTGTTTCTCCTGCTCTCATTATTTGTGCCTGTCTGTACTCTCCCCCAAATCAAATGCTGGCACTTTTATTTGAACTGTCCCCCTTCATACCAGACTGTTTCTTCAACGCTCTCCTGCCGCTATTCTTACCTTGCTTTCCTCCATCCCAACCGGATTAGACCAGATGGACAGATGGTCTCCGAGGGCCCTTTCCGCTCTAAGAGGCTGAGGTTTGCACGGCCAGTGGCTATGGAGTCCCCTTCTTCTGAACAGTTGGGCTCATTCTCAGCATTTAATTAATATTGAGAGTGCAGCAAATCTCGCTCACTCTGTGCTTTCAGTGGCCCACTGACTGTGGGCTTGGGTTGTCAAGCCTGTCCAGATGACTAGCTGGTTGATCCCACACTCCTAACAGCTCCATACGAGAGTATTTACTTAGGCTAATGGCCTCCATTCCTCAGTGGGCAGCACTGAAGGCTGGGAGAGCGCATTACTACAATATTCCGGTAATAGTTTGGAAATCATACAACAGTGGGGCCATTTCAGGGTGTTTGAGTATCACCATCCTTCTTTATGAATGTTGTCACTCCATATATTTGCAACATCAAAAATGTCAGCTCCTTTACCGGTCTTGAAAAATAACCTCAATCACAGATATTTTCCTTTAAACCCCTTGTTCAACATTCTGTTCCAAACAGAGAACAGATCTCCTATTTAATATTCTTTAAAAAAATGGACTCAGGGCAGCACTAGAAAATTAAGCTGTGGAAACATTTTTATTATTTATATGTTCATGTTTACTTGGGAAGGACTGTTCAACTCTTCAGAAAAAGCTTGGGTTGTGATATTTTTCTCTTAACCAGGCTGCCATGACAGAGTAACAAAAACGGAGTGGTTTCCCAGCAACATAAGTTTATTATCTCCCAGGTCTGAAGGCCAGAAATCTGAAATTAGGGTGTCACAGAGCTGGGCTCTCACGGAAGGTGCTAGGAGGATCCGTCCTGCCTTTTCCAGCTTCAGGTGTTCGAGCGGTCCTGGTCCTTGATGTTCCCTCAGAAATAACATCACTCCTGTCACCTGGCTGTCTTCTCTCTGTGTGTCCTCACACCAGCTTCCCTCTGTGCTCATTTGTCTCGGTTTCCAAAATTGTCTTTTTTATAAGGACACCTGTCCTATTGGATGAGGGCCCACACTAAGGACTTCATTTTAACTAAGTTCCTGGGCTTAGGATGTCAACATATCTTTTTTGGGGGGAACACAACTGAGCTTCTAACACCATCGATATAATTTTAAATCATAGGTGACATTTTAGTCACCTAAGTTCATGAGTATGTATTCTTCGCACACACACACAAGTACATGTATTTCCTCTCTTTGCAGAACATTTAGAGAAAAAGTATGTGTTTTTTGTTTTTATTTGTAGTTGAATTTGTCACTTTTCAACATTCAGCTGTTGTTAGATTTTCTTTCCTTCTCTTTTTTTTTAAAGATTTTATTTGTTTATTTGACAGAGAGAATGAGAGAGAGAGAGCTCATGAGAGGGGGGAGGGTCAGAGGGAGAAGCAGACTCCCTGCTGAGCAGGGAGCCCGATGCGGGGACTCGATCCAGGGACTCCAGGATCATGACCTGAGCCGAAGGCAGTCGCTTAACCAACTGAGCCACCCAAGCGCCCCTCTTTTCTTTTTTAAGACTTACTTATTTAAGACAGAGAGGGCTCAAGAGCGGGGGCGAGGGGCAGGCGGGGAGGGAGAGAGAGAGAATCCCAAAAAGGCTCCGTACCCAGTATGGAGCCCAATACAGGGCTGTATCTCACGACCCAGAGATCATGACCTGAGCCAAAATCAGGAGTTGGGCACTTAATCAACTGAGCCACCCAGGCATCCCTATTGTTAGATTTTCTCAGGCGACCCCCATGCCACCGTATTTCTTCGTCCTTTTCCTCAGTGCTCTCCTTTTCTCACCATGGAGCTCCAAGGATTCTGGTTGTCTTCTCTGGACTTTAATTGCACCTTGTTCTTTTCAATCATGTGTCACTTGGAGCGTGTTGTCTTCCAGACGGAGATCCTGAAGCTTCTGCCATAACACCATTAAAGCTCCCCAAGGAGAAGAGAGTGTTTTTACATATTTTTTGAGCCCATACGGTTTGAAGCATGTCTTACACATAGAAGATACTGTCTTTCCGTGCCCGTATCTCTCCTCCTGCCCCATATTGTTACTGTCCATAATAATCCTGAAATTTAAACATTATCAAGTATTACAGAAAATATTTATTATTTCATAAGCTGATCCT
Organism: Mirounga leonina; assembly: GCF_011800145.1. NCBI lineage: Eukaryota > Metazoa > Chordata > Mammalia > Carnivora > Phocidae > Mirounga > Mirounga leonina. The sequence goes on along the minus strand of NW_023270865.1, from coordinate 6,899,729 downwards.
TGAGTTGAAAAATCATAAGGTAACACATTTGGACCAGGTTACTCTCTGTGCGATGCTTTGCATTTATATGTGGCCCAAGACTTTCTAATGTGCAGATTTCCTTTTGTAATTAGAGAAAAACAAGTAGCTAAATTAACCTTGAGCATAAAAGTTGTAAAATATAAAATAAAATAAAAATAGTCATTATAACGATCTGACCAAGTACATAATATGATGCCTTTTGGCACTGAGTATAAAATGGAAGTATATATAACCATAAATGTAAATGTATTCCCTGAGTCAGAAAGGAATTTATAATTTATTTACCTTGGTAAATAGAGATTTTACATTGATGGCTTTTTTATTAGATTTACACGTATGGATAAAAGTATAGTTCTAATGGTGATTCCCCCCTCCCCGAGGAAATCATAAATAAAATGGACTAATCATTTTGAGTCATGATTGAAGCAAATATATATAATCTCAAACTCATTACTCATGGTCAAGGACCCAGGAAGGGTTCTTATGAAAAGATGAGTAAACTTGAAAAGATCGTATGTACTTGAAGCTAATTGGAAAGGAGGGGAAGGTGATTCAGTTTGAACGAAACCCTCTCTTATCCAGGGCATGTATGCAGTAAGTGAATTGCTGGTGAAATTATTTAATATTTTACTGTCGCATTGTTATCTTCCCATAAAGTTCAGTTAAATTGTTTTTACTCTTTTTTATTAGGTCCAAAGTCAAATTTAGGGCCCACATTTTTTAGCTTGTTTCCATAACATTTAAAGTAGGAGTGTATTCTGCCAGGAAAGGCCCATTAAATGTTAAGAAGTACATTTGTGGAAAGTACAGTTTGACAAATAGAACACAGAGACTTTTCTATTTTCATGCAAAAATGCATATTTTTAATTATGGGGTGTGTCACATTATGTACGTGCCCCCTGATGCTAGGAGAGCTCTGTATAAATGTACCACAATTAGCTTTTTTAAAAAAGAAAACGATTTTACCAGTTTTTGCCAAATTTCACCTTGTCACTGCTGTTTAAACATAGCCAATATATGTGAAGATTCATAGATCAACCTCGAAGGCATTATCAGCCTATAAATGGATGTACAGATAGTATATTAACTCTACGTGTTCTACACCAATAACCTTTTTTTCCTGACCTTCTTAAATAACTGGTGTTTTTAGACTATTCCTGCTCGTGGGAGTCAGCTCTGTATTTTCTTGCCCCAATTACATACCCCTTTTTAAATTAACATGGTAGCATTTGAGATTTTAAGTCCTTAATTATCATTCATCACATTAAAATACCCTTTAGATGATAAGTAGTAATCTGTTTGCTCCACTGGTTGATCAGAGTTGGTATTTGGCAAATAGAAATTATATTTTCTGCTCATTCTACCTAGAATCAAAGGGAGTGTTGAGTGATACAGGAATGAGTACATTGATTTCCAGCCAGATGTTTCAGATACATGCAATGTCATTCTTTGAAGATATTTAACTATAGGAAGAGGTTAAATTTTCCCGAATCTTAGAGGGAACAGTGATCTTAGGCAATATTGCGACATTGTATCCATCTGTATGCCTAGAGCATATTGGGCATGCATTGAATCTTATCAGAGCTCCTCGTTGATAGGCGCAGTCTTTATCCTGACTTTGCACATGAGGAGAGCTTGTCGGAGTTGCTAACTGTGGTGGACTCCAGGATATACCTCAGCCTTCCTGGCTGCAGCGCCCCTACTGGTAACCTCCTACCATAAATACTGAAGAGCCGGTTGGGGGGACAGTAACTCTTCCTTCTTCCCTATTGCTCACCTCTCTCCCTTGGAACTTCTACCTACCATCTGAACCGTTATAAAATTCATCATTAAGTCCAAACATTCACCATGAATTATCTGGTCTCTTATTTCTCTCTGTGTTCACTCAATTCTAAAAAGCTGGATATCCTTGGGGCGCCTGGGTGGCTCAGTCAGTTAAACGTCTGCCTTCAGCTCAGGTCATGATCTCAGGGTCCTGGGATCAAGTCCCGCATTGGGCTCCCTGCTCAGCGGGGAGTCAGCTTCTCCCTCTCCCTCTACCCCTCTCTCCTGCTCATGCTTTCTCTCTCTCAAATAGATAAATAGAATATTAAAAAAAAAAACCAACATTATAAAAAAAGGAACCAACAGCCAGGTATCCTTAACTAACAAAGGAAAGTTATTTCTCTGTGCTGCCTTTTGCAATAGAATGAATATTACAAATGTGAGTCAGGACAAGAGGCTTACTGACTTTTTAACACAGTGGTTCTAGAATCTGATAGATCATCAGGTTTACTTGAATAGGCTTTTATAGATGGAAATCCCCAAATCCCTTCCATCTCTACTGAATAAGGGGATCTCTGCCCTGAACACGAACCCTGGGAAATGAGAGCACACCTCATACTGTGTGGGGGCCGGATCAAAGCACGGACTGTGCAGACAGTGCATCTAATCACAGACCTGCTGAGGGCGACGGGGAGAGGGGGGTTTTGAGGAGTACATGGTTAGGTGGGTCGAGGGGATGGAAGACAGGAAGGTCTGCTCTGACCCTGGTGACTCTGAGTGATTGTGTGGTATCCAGTTCGCTGTCCTGTGGGTATTTGAAAAGGCAGTTTAAACTCTTGGTGGGGGTAGAAGAGGAGGAGGGATGGTAGGAGGAAAACAGAGCAAGTGGTAGTGAGAGAGTGATGGAGAGAATGAATGAATGAATGAACGAGTGGATGAATGCACGAGTGAATGTGGAACCAGGAAGGTTTGGGAACGGGGCTAGACTGCTGGGTCATTAGGAAGCCACTCCTGCATTTCAGCCTCTCAGTTTCAAGGAAGAACGGGTTGTCTGCTCTGTGGGGGAAGTGTTTAGAGTCCAGGTCCTTGGATGAAGCAGATGTCAGGTGTGAGGTTTGGAGTTCAGAGAGGTGAAGCAGGTAGGCTAGTTGGGGATCTAGGGAGCGCTTTTTATGTCAAGGTATGTGGACAGCACCAGATGTTCCGATATTCCAGGCGGGGAGTTTGGCACCAATATAGGTATTTAATATGAAGGAGGCGTACTGTCACTCTTGTGCGAGGAACAGCGGGAGGAATCCAGGAGACAATGGAAGGAACCGAGTTTATATCCACCTCCTGGTGTCTGGTGGAACTGTGGCTTTTGAGCCCAAGGCAAGGGTCTGCTCCCCCAGTTTTGGGCAAATGTGCTGATGTGGAGGGAGAGTATCTCCGGGGTGTGTGTAGCTTTCCGAGGTGATACAGGGCGCATCCCTGGTGCATTGTGGTGCATACCCCGGGCGATGTGCCTCCGAAGAGTCGTGGTGCTTATAACTCTCCAGCCCTGAGCAGCTGCCCTGGAGATGAGCTAGGAGGAGATTCTGTGCCAGAGGGCGCCTGCATTGCAGATGTGTGGCGGGAAGCCCAGGTGCTGTCTGGCCACATTTCAAAGACAAATAGACAAGATTTGGGGATTATCCACTGTTGTCCATGATCTGAGCTTCTGTTGCCCATTTCATTTGCTTGTCTCTCCTCTCCCTTCAATTATATGATTAATTAAAAGCCAACATGTTTTCCAGCCACAGATATTTCTGTTGGCCAAGGTACTACCAGGTGATAAGACAGGAGGTTGGAATATATAGACCGTAATTGTGATATTGCAAATAAAGGAAAAAATGGCTCTTCATTTCTTTTCTCTTTAGAGAACAGTATAGAGCTAACACAGTTAATACAGAACTAACATAAGATGCCAATGGCATTAATCTTTGTATTTACTTCTTTATTGGTTTTTGCAAAAAATACTAGTATCCTCTCACCTGCACCTGAATATCAATTGCTAATTTGCGTGAACAGTTTCTCAACTCCAAATACTGGGAGTAGTAGGGCTAATCTAGGCGTATGGCATTGCTAATTGATCTAAATAAACTTAAATTTTAGAGGAAGAGGAGAAAGAGAAGTGAAAAGAAAGTTAGATGAGCAAATAGTACGGGAGAGGTAGATGTGAGAAAAACATTCTATAAATGTGTACTGTGACGGGGGCGCCCGGGCGGCTCAGTCGTTGAGCGTCTGCCTTTGGCTCAGGTCATGATCCCGGGGTCCTGGGATCGAGCCCCGCATCAGGCTCCCTGCTCCGCGGGAAGCCTGCTTCTCCTTCTCCCACTCCCCCTGCTTATGTTCCCTCTCTCGCTTTGTCTCTCTCTGTCAAATAAATAAAGTCTTTAAAACAATGCATATTGTGACACACTAGGATCAAGAACAGTGTAGAATTTAACGACATGCTTTGGACGGTCCACGCAGTGAGTATAAAGCAGCTGGAACGTTCGCACTGACTGTTCAACAATTGGAGTTTGTGTTTCTCTTGTCATAACTTTCTCTTGCAACTTAAAATGAGAGGACGTTTGTTTTCCTTCTGCCTCTGGAGGGGGGAAGAGCAAAAGGACAGTGTCGTAAACCCTTAAGAGGTAAAAAAGACATTTAAGAAAGACATTGTCTCAGAAGGAAGCAATTACCTGAATTGCTTTGAGTCTTTCATTTCAGATTTTCAAGAAATGGCAATTATAAGGTAAATCATGTTGACAAATAGATATCAGGTGCCATTTGCACTACATTCTGCCGGGAAAGAAAGGGACCTGAGAACTCACCAGGAGCGTATGTGCTGGTTGACAGGATAAGATTTATGCTCCTGAAAAATTAATCGTGATAGTGGAGTGCTGTCCCAGGCACTCTGTGATTAACTGCTGGTGTGTGACATAAACCTGTGCTGACGGAGCTCAGAGCCGGGAGAGAAGATGCTCATCATGGACACGGGCCACCAGACGAGACAGAGCACGGCTCTGACCACCTTCGACACCAGGGTTTCTCACACTGTTCAAAGTTTGGGCCAGGTCATCTTTTTTTCTGATGCATGCCATGTGTGCATTGTAGGATTTTTAGTGTCGTCCTTGGCTTCTACCCACTAGATGCCAGTGTCCCCACCCCGCAATTATGACAACAAAGATGTCCCCACACATTTCCATATGTTCCTTGGAAGGAGGTGGCTAGATAGCCCCCGGTTGACAGCCGCTGGTCTACACCAGCAGCAACTGCTTAGCGTTTTGAATTACCCATATGATACACACAGTTGAATACCCGTTGTATTATTTAAGAATTTCAAAGGAATATTATTTGCCATGCTAGTTTTTGTTTAATAAAGCACCAGGAATACTGATTGTTTAAACTTACAGGGAATGCTAGAATAGTTCGTCTTCCTGTAAATTCAGCAAAGTTTAGTTATCTGATACTCTGTCTACAACTTCCGTATTAATAACTAGAGACGGGGAAGAAGAGTTTTGATAAATACTCTCTGGTTCCCACGGCCTCAGTTTCCCATGTGTGTGGCTTTGGGCAAGTTGCTTAAACTCACTGTGTCTCGCTTTCCTCTTGGGAATAATCATAACGTCTCCCCTCAGGTTTTCATGATGAGTAAATGAGTTCACGCAGATAACACTCGGTGAATGCAGCCTGGCGTATTGTTAAGCACTGGATGAACGTCACTATTATTTTATTGGTATATTGTGAACTTTACAGATCTCTCCCTCTCTCTTTCTCCTCTTCCCATATAATTCCTACTTGGCATTTTATCCTCCAGGGCCTCTCCTGCTGGTCGGGATAGTTGTACTTCAAGAGGCAGGAGGCTGAGCTGATAGGCCAGTTAGGGCTGAGCGTGGAGGTAGCAGGGACAGGGTCTCTTCTGTCATATTCCATTGGTCAGAATGATAACAGGCCTTCAGCGTTGCGGAGCGGTGAACTAGATTCAGTTCTGGACCGGGGACAGGCACGTCACCTTACAGAAGCAGGGGTGGTGCAGTGGGGGCCATCTGAGGCGCATAGCAGGCCAGGCCCCTGACCTTGTTGAAGCTGTGTGTTCTGTGACTTCAGCTCCCACCGATTCTGACCTCCTTGGCCAAGAAGCTTCGTTTTGAATGCACAGCCAGATGTGAGTCTGATGCAGGAAATCTGGAGTCAGAAGCAGTGGTTTCAGAATGGATGGGGGAAGATACTAGAATTTCTGTTTCTATTATTTTTATATAAAAGTTGGTATAAAATTTGCTAATGCTAATATGCAGTTGATGCTGGTGTCCTCGCCTTCTCAATATGTCATGCTTCTGCCACATGTCAGAGTCACTTTCTGGGCTATCGTGAGGGAGTCATGGACAGATGGGGATGGATTTTGGTTTATAAGTGCCACCACAGTGGAATTTTGCATTGTGTTATTTAATACAGTAGGATCTTCGTAGTGTTTTGTAATGAAGTGGGAAGGGACTGTTACTTTGTGTTCCGTAGAGAAGTTCTCTAGGTATCTAGTGGCAACATAGTTTAAAAATCATCATACTCATTTAACATTAAAGAGTCTCTTTTTTTAAGAGAGGTGATCCAAATTTGCTGAACTTTCTATAGTTTTTAATAGTATGATAAATAGTAGATACTTTTGGACAAAAAATAACCATTTCAAGAGCAAGTAAGATAAAAATAGAGCTGCCTTATGACCCAGCAATTGTACTACTGAGTATTTACCCCAAAGATGCAGATGTAGTGAAAAGAAGGGGCACATGCACCCCAATATTTATTGCAGCATTGTCCACAATAGCTAAACTGTGGAAGGGGCCAAGACGTCCATGGACAGATGAATGGATAGAGAAGATGGGGTCCATATATACAATGGACTATTACTCAGCCATCAGAACGGATGAATACCCAACTTTTACATCAACATGGATGGGACTGGAGGAGATTATGCTAAGTGAAATAAGTCAAGCAGAGAAAGTCAATTATCATATGGTTTCCCTTATATGTGGAACATAAGGAATAGCATGGGGGACATTAGGAGAAGGAAAGGAAAAATGAAGGGGGGTGGAATCAGAGGGGGAGACAAACCATGAGAGACTATGGACTCCCGGAAAGAAACTGAGGGTTTCAGAGGGGAGGGGAGTAGGGGGATGGGTTAGCCCGGTGATGGGTATCAAGGAGGGCACGTACTGCATGGAGCACTGGGTGTTACACACAAACAACGAATCATGGATCACTACATCAAAAACGAATGATGTACTGTATGGTCACTAACATACAATTAAAAAAAATTAATTAAAAAAAGGAGTAAGACAGAATCTGTGTTTTAAAAACCCTCTTGCAATGGAAGTTATTTTTTCATCAGACACTTCAAAATATTTCCATCCTTACACGGATTTGCTGCTGGAAATGATATAGGTGTCACTGTAATAATGCCTTGCCTATATTCTAGGTTTGAGAATTTAGAAAAATTTTTAAAAATATTTTAACATACACTTTTAACTTGGTGATAAAACTTCCAGCTGGAGGGTTCCAGTGTGTTTTGTGTTCATTTTAAAACTTTCATAAGAGTTTTCAAGCATGAGATTTTGACACCAGTCAGGATGGAAATGTACTAGGCAAATTCCAACAACAACAGCAAAAATCATTTAATTGGAAACTAGGTTTGAAAAAAAATAGCAGATCAGGGGAACCTGGGTGGCTCAGTCGTTAAGCGTCTGCCTTCAGCTCAGGTCATGATCCCAGGGTCCTGGGATCGAGCCCCACATCGGGCTCCCTGCTCCGCGGGAGGCCTGCTTCTCCCTCTCCCACTCCCTCTGCTTGTGTTCCCTCTCTCGCTGTGTCTCTGTCAAATAAATAAATAAAATCTTAAAAAAAAAATAGATCAAAATTTAGTAAGAACAGTCAGAGATACAATTGGATTTATGTATCTGTTTTCGATGCCTACTTTAGCTGTAACACTTTTAAACCAAAAATCAAAATAAACTGAATATCAAAACAGAATCCCTAAACAGTTTTAAATCACTGTATCACTGTATCATAAATTACTGAACCAGGATTTAAAAAAAATCCTTTCGTTCAATTAGAATATAAAACAACATTTATTCTATAGTATCCTTCATTTTATCTTTCTGCCATTCTTTTAAGATGTAATTAAAATATGCATATCTACATGCCCAGCTCTATGTGTAGATAACACATAAATGAGGAATTACACGTTGATGGGGAGTAAATGCTGAGTCTTACTCATCAGTGTGTACAAGCAAAGCATTTTGAGAAATACTAGAAGAGTCCTATTAAAGATGTCTTGTGAATACCACAGTCGTGGTTTCCAGTCAGTTTAAACAATTGAATAAAATATTACTGTAGCTAAGATTCTCTTTCTGGCAAAAAAAAAAAAAGGCACTGGATTTAAAAATATTTTTTGGAGAACGAAGCCTTTGTTTGGAGAACATGATTAAATGTTTTACTGCTTTTCGCTTGTTTGTCATGACTATGCTTTTCAATATCACATGATGAGAATTAGACGTAGTTTAAAACTTGCACATTTAGCTACTGCCTGGTGAACTGTTTTCTGATCGAGATGGCCTTTTGATTCTAGCCACTTCGTCATGATACCAGTTTTTAGTGAAGTTAGTTTTTTAGTTTAATGTTGGAAAAAAAGAATCCCCCTCAGTTCTTAACTTTGACTTTTTAGAAAAGGAATTTCGTTCATGGGACTGTACTTGCTGGTTTTCACATTTGTCTGCTCCTGTTCCATCCCCCTTGAGAACACATGGTCCTGGGCTGGGCACCCTCGCTACTGTCTCCTAGTACGTTTTCCCCTTCTCCGGGGGACCCTGCAAGAGTCCAGTTGGCTGGGGCAAATGGAGAAGGCACACAGAAGGGCAGGAGGGAAGAGAGGGGACTGGGGTTAAGATTCCCTTCACTTGTGCTCACAAGGTCACCTCGGACTGGCTGTGGCCCTAGGTCAAAGGTCAGCTGCACCCAAAGACTTGCACTACAGAGCTCCATATGACCTGGCTCCATCTTTGTGGTCCCAGTCTCCTTGCACTGTGCATCTGGACTTCCTGGGAGCCACAGGGGACTCTTGTGTTTCCCTTCACCCACCCACATCTCTGTTCATAGTCCTCTTATTAAGCCTTCCTCAAGTTTCTTCTGTGATGATATTACACACTGTTTCCTAGAGGACCATGGTCTAATAAAGGATCCTACAGATTTATTTTAGGATTTTCCTAGGCTTTGGAAGTATCTTTAACTCTGTTTTAAAACCACAGTATATATGTCATTTGTTTCTTTTAAATTTGTCTTATATTGCTTGCTTATGCTCTTTACCCATCAATGATTTTAAAGATACAGAATTTTTTTTTTTCAACTGAAGCTGTCAAATCTTTATTGAATATACTGTATCCAAGTACCAAACTAGGCTTTGAATAACTTTGCCCTTTAGGAGTCCATAACTTATGTGTTGCCCTAGCTTGAATGATTTATTAATTTTATCCTGTCTTAATACGATTGTTTTTATAAGAGATATATTCATTTCTACTTTGGTCAGACTTATAAACTACTTAAGATAAATTTAAGCCAACTGTATTGTGTTCATGTATATTTAAAGTATGATCGATATAAAAATCAATGAAAATTTGAAAATTTTCAAGAGTTAAATGGCCTGAATGATGCTACTGTCTATAACAACATTTTATTTTATTTTTTATTATTAGATAGTTCATTTGTTTATTATTTTTTTAATTTAAATTTTATGTCAACTGTATGTAGTTAACATACAGTGAAATACTGGTTTCTGGAGTAGAATTCACACAGCAAAGGAAACAGTCAACAAAACAAAGAGGCAACGCACAGAATGGGAAAAGAGAAATTTTAAGAATCCACATTTTTTTTTTAAGATTTTATTTATTTGAGAAAGAGATAGAGAGAGCGAGCACAGAGTGAGAGTGAGAGGGAGACGCGGGCTCCCTGCTGAGCAGGGAGCCCAATGTGGGGCTCGATCCCAGGACCTGGAAATCATGACCTGAGCCGAAGGCAGACGCTTAACTGACTGAGCCACCCAGGCGCCCCAAGAATCCACATCTTTTAACTGAGTTTGTTTGAATATGATGGAATTTTATTTATTTATTTATTTATTTATTTATTTATTTATTTATTTATTTAAGAGAGCACGCATGTGCTTGCATGCTCTCCAGTGGGGAGGGAAGGGGCAAGGGGAGAGGGAGAAAGAATCTTAAGCAGGCTCCACACCCAGCATGGAGCCTGCCATGGGGCTCGATCTCATGACCCTGAGATCATGACCTGAGCCGAAATTAAGAGTCAGACGCTTAACTGACTGAACCACCCAGGCGTCCCACATTTTAATTTTTTAAGTTAGAGTTTGAGGAGAGGGATTTTCAAACTGCTTTGCTATATTTGACTAGAGCAAGGTTAGCAAATTCGTTTTCTGTAATGGACCATTTAGTAAATTTTGAAGCTTTGCAATCATGTGATTTCTGGGGCCAATGATCAGCTCTGCCATTTGGTGCAAAACTGGCCCCAGACAAAATGTAAATGAGTAGAGGTGGCTGTGTTCCAATAAAACTTTATTTATAGTAATAGGTGGTGGGCCAGGTTGGCCTACTGGTTGTCGTTTGCCAATTCTTGTAGGAGACTAACACAGTGTAAGAAAATGGATATAATTTCTTTTAAAAGCATGACATTTTTAGAGGTGGATAGATTATAAATCTTTACAATGGATGAAGTTATAAAATCTTTGACCTTTAGATCATTATTTAAATTCTCTTTATTTTTTATTTTTTTTATTATGTACACTTAGCCAGCACATAGTACATCATTAGTTTTTGATGTAGTGTTCCATGATTCATTAGTTGTATATAACACCAGGTGAGAAAACTTCTACTTATATTCATCTAAAAATAGTTATAGTGTACAAAGAAATACTTGGCTGTAAGAATTACATATGTATTAAAGAACTAAGCATCTAGTCTTTTTGAGTAAAATAATATTTAGTGTATTGTGTGAAACCTAAGAGTGTAGTATTTGATACTTTTTCTGACAACAAAATCACTTAATAGATATTTGATTGACCCTAGTGACTGTTGAAAGAGATGGTATTTTCCAGATCATGCTGATGTCTGAGTTGAAATAAAAATGAATGCCTTTATTTGTCTTATACATGTGTGCATGTGTGTTTGTGCATCCGTCCATATTTGCTTGTCTTCGTGTGAAATCGAGGTGGAGGAGGGAACAGGAAAACGGATCAATCCCTCCATGAGTTCTGGGTCTTCACACTGCTGGCTGGACCAGGGCATGCGCTGTCCCCTCCTTGCATGCGTGCATGAAGAACAAAAGCAGAGGGCTGAAACTTGCTGTGATTGTTTTGAGTGCAATTGAAAAAGGACAATGTGTTCAAAGAGGGAAGTGTCCAATGTCAGTGGGTGCCAGGAGGCAGGAGAGAGAGAGAGATAGACCTGAGGAGACTCCTGTAAAATAGAGGAACAGATAAAATATGAACATTAAATAAGTGATTATATGGGGCATCTGCCTGGCTCAGTTGGTGGAGCACATGACTCTTGATCTCAGGGTCATGAGTTCGCACCCCCGGTTGGGTGCAGAGCTTACCTAAAAAATATTTTAAACAATAAGAATGGAGGATCCTTTATTAAAAAAAAAAAAAGTGATTGTATGAAAACAAGACCTAAGGAATATCTTATTTGGACTGAAATGGGTTAGCTGTCCATCCCTGGTCCATCTGGCTATGACCAGGAGGCAGGCCACAGCAAGACGGTCTTTTGGGGCCACTCCTTGAAGGGGGTGCTTCTCAGGCAGTGGGCGTGGTGAGCTGAGGAGAGGTTCACAAATGTCTGCTGTGTTGCCCAAGGCAGGAGGCGAGAATCCAGAATCAGGCAGCAGAGAAAGATCGCTGAGCTTTATTAATATATTGGCCTGGGAGATAGAAGGGCGGGGTGAGCACCAGATTCTATGAGAAATATAGCTATCAGTAAAATGATAGGAAAACCCAGTTTGTATAATTCTTATCTTTGTTAAATCAGTGCCTTAAGCATTGTAACGATTTGAAAATTTGACTTTTTTGTTGGCACTGTCAGGTGAGGGTGACCCACCCACATGTAACGCACAGGTGCATCTTCAAACACAGCCTCATAAGAAATCTCTTTGTAATTTCTTTTTATTATAATATTACAGATGGAGTCGTAGCACCTTAATTTATCATCTGTATTTGGTCAAGGTAGTAGAACAAACCCCTACTATTCCTGGAAGCTTTATGCAAAGGGATCAATATTTCTAGTTCAGCTCAAAGCTCGTGCTTCTTGATCAGTTTTCTTGGAAACATCCATACTTCTTTTTTTTTAAGATTTTATTTATTTGAGAGAGAGAGAGAGAGAGCATAAGGGGGCGGGGAGAAGCAGCGGGAGAGGGAGAAGCAGACTCTGCTGAGCAGGGAGCCCGATGTGGGGCTCGATCCTTGGTGTCCGGAATCATGACCTGAGCCGAAGGCAGACGCTTAACCGACTGAGCCAGCCAGGCGCCCTGGAAACATCCATACTTTTTGACAGTATTTTGCGATTCCCCATGAAGCAGCCACCAGCAGAGCACTTGGGTCAAGATTCATTGTAGCATGCCACCTCCAGGGGGGAGAAGGTTGCTCTGAGACCTCCCTGGAAGTGTGCTCTTCCCCTGCGCACTCGTGAATGGCTGCTTGGCTCAGAGACACGGGTCGGGCATCTGGACCCAGCTGTTGTGGAAACTTGTGAGCTCATGTTGAAGTTTCACTTAGAGAAGAGGAAGGACTAAGCCTGGCTGCTTTTGAGTCTCCTGACTCATGGCTTGCCCAGGGCGACTACAGTTTGAATTAAAGGACGTATTTGATTTGAATGTTAATATGGTGAAACACTAAGTCAAGAGTTCCTTGTTAATCCCGTGCTTCTTTGGGGAGGAAGAGCTCTAGGCATTTTTGGCCTTTGTGGCTGACTCACAGAAGCACTGTCTTGGCTGGTTCCCAGAGCAGAGACTGATGCTCAGAATTCCTTGCAGGCCCATTTGCAGAATGAAACACAGCACCATCAAGTTAGGTCAGTTTCCGGAAATGCAAGCATTTTGTGGGCAGGGGTGCTTTCTAACAAGAAATGTTCCAAATGCTTAGGAGGATAGAAGGCATCCCGGACAGTAGATGGATGGAAAAAGCACCCACGGTGATGTATAGATGGTTCTAGTCGGAGGGAGGGGACCTGAACTGCACTGGAGGTGTGAGGAATTCTGCACACACCCCAGATGCTTCTCCCTCACTTTGTTTCCTTTTGTGTTATTATTAGAATAGGCTTCGAGAGTTGTCCTCCTGGGCCCACTGCCCCAGACTGGCAGGGTTTATCTGGCTGGCCAAGGAGGTGCCTTCCTCCCTGTGCTGTCATCACTTTTCCCAGGGCTGGGACCTGGCTGTGAAGACCGCTCCTTCCCTCCCCCAGGGCTGGGGTAGAACTATAATCGAAGCAACATGTGACGCGTTGGCACAAGGAAAGTTGTTTATTAAAGCGCATCCTGGTAGGTTTCTTCCAGCTGAATCCTGTAAGAGCGAATAAGAGGGCTGTTCCTCATTTTACGCAAAAGCACCCAAGGTGCACACTAGCTCGTGATTTCCATTTGTGATTTCCTCAAAATTTTACCCTGTGAAAGAGTTCTTGAGTTGGGATTTTGAAAGAAATCACCATCCCTGGTGATTGTTAAAAATAATTGATAAATAGTGTTGCATTTGAATCAGCCCAATCTGTCATAAAGACGGAATGGAAGTAATTATATTCTCGTCTTTCCTTATTCACTGGTTCAGTGTTAACTCCCCCATGGCCGATTTCCCTTCATAATTCATTCAGGATGTGTCTACGTTGATACATCTCAGGCAAGCAAATCGAGGTTTGAGTTTACATTATGAAAATGAAGGTCTTTTGCTTTCCCCTTGTCACTATTAGTTTCTTTCTGAACACTGTATTAGTTTCTGTGTTATAGTCCTGTGAAAATTGTTACATTGCTGGATGTTCATTACAATGTGGTTTCATTTGGATTTGGAACATTCAGTCAGGAAAACATAGTTGATACCGACAAATTCATTATATACGGATTTCTGATAAAGCCATGGATCATGTGCATTGAGGTGCATAGCAATTAATTCCATGCGCCCCATGTTCTGTGTTAGGTACTATGGTCATGAAAATGAAGTGATGTTTGGGCATTCTTTGAGACAGATAAGAAGGACTGGGGGAACAACTTGGAGGCAGTCATGGACAGAGAAGGGCATGCCTGAAGTTACACGTGTTCTCTGTAACAGTGAGCCTATTCAGGGCAGTGCCTACAACTCACTAACTGGCCTGTGTTGGGGGATTTGGTGAAAGATAAGCTGACGGGCAAGCTGACGAAGTATTCCATTTTCTCAACCAAGGAGTGTGAGAGACAGAATTCTAATATGGTGCCCAGGATTCTGCCTCCTGGTTTACTTGTCCTGTCTCATTCTTTCTTGCTGAGTGTGGGCAGAGCTGGTGGTGAGAAGGGGTTCCCTTCCATGATGGGGTTGCCTTATGTGGTAAAAGTGGGGCAGAGCTGGTGATGAGAAGGGGTTCCCTTCCATGATGGAGAACTGAGTATAAGTAAGCAAAAAGATTATCCTAGTGGCCTTGACCTAATCATGTGGGTCCTTAGAAGAGACTCCCAGCAGAAGCAGATGCTCTGCTATTGACTTTGAAGAGGCAAATTCCCAAGCTGTGAAGAGGGCCACATGGCAGGGATTGATGAACAGCCCTTATGAGGAGAGAACCTCAGTCCTAAAACCACCAGGAACTGAATTTTGCCACAACCAATGAGCTTGGAAGAGGATTCTGAGCCTCAAAAGAGGTCTCCATCTTAGCCAACACCTTGACTTCAGGCTGGTGAGATCCTAAAGAGAGGACCCAGCTAAGTAAGACACAACTGGACTCCAGACCCAAGAGAACTGTGAGCTCGTAACAGGTATTGCTGTAAGCCTCTAGGTTTATAGCAACTTGTTGGAATGCGATAGAAAACGGAAATCGGAACACATTAGTTTCCTGTTGGTGCTGTAACACATTACCGTGTGCTTACTGGCTTGGCACAATGTACGTTTATTACCTTACCCTCCTGGATGTCACATGTTCAAAATGGGTCTCACCAGGGCTAAAATGAAGGTATTGGCAGGGCTGTGTTCCTTTGGAGCCTTTAGGGGACAATGTATTTCCTTGCCATTTTCAGCTTCCAGAGACCAGCGCTGCATGGCTCCTGGCCTCCTTCCATCTTCAAAGATAGTGATGTCATCCTTCATCACTCTGACCTCTGCTCTCCTCATTATACCCCTGCCTTCCTCTTTTACTTATGAGGACCCTTGTGATGACATTGCACTCACAGGGTGTCCCAGGATAATCTCCCCATGTCAAGGTTAACTTATGAGCAACCTTAATTCCATCTGTAATTTAGATTCCCTATGGCCAGGTAAGATAATGCGGTCACCAGGTCCACGGGATAGGACAGGGACACCTCTATTCTGCCTACCACTAGGAACTCAGGTTTTAGGTTTTGGAGTGGGGAGGTGCACGTGTGACATGATGGAATATGTGTTTCAGAAAGACCATTCTGGGGGCACCTGGGTGGCTCAGCTGTTGGGCGTCCACCTTCTGCTCAGGTCATGATCCCCGGGGTCCTGGGATCGAGCCCCTCATCGGGCTCCCTGCTCAGTGGGAAGCTTGTTTCTCCCTCTCCAGCTTCCCCTGTTTGTGTTCCCTCTCTCACTGTGTCTCTCTCTGTCAAAATTTAAAAAAAAAGAAGAAGAAGAAGAAGAAGAAGAAAGACCATTCTGATGGCATGGCCATGGGCCTGGGTGGAAATCCCTTTCTCCTTCTGGTCAGATACGGCTTCCAGGGAGCGGGGAATGCCTCAGTGGACCCACAGCACTTCAGATTCCACTGTTCCTTTTCTCATATTCTAGAACTGGAATTAAATTGATTAAGTGGATTTCGCTGTAAATAGTGTTGTGTCATGTTCATTTCCTTTAGTGTCCATTTCACAGGGAGGGGGAGTGTGCCATTTAGTGCATGTGTATTACTGCGATTGAGAGTTGTGGGGACACTGTAGTTGCCACTTGCCCAACTCCTGCCTTCGGGACGTCCGGGTCCTCTTCCGCAGCGTTGCTGGCAGCATTGCTGAAGACATCAGAGACAAGTTCAAGGTCGGCTGTCAGCCCGTGCACAGTCCTCGCTCCTGTATCAGTTCTGGCTCCTTGTTTTTCCTTCCAGCCTTTACTTCTTCTTTGCTCCTTCCTTCCTTCCTTCCTTCCTTCCTTCCTTCCTTCCTTCCTTCC
>NW_023270865.1:6789698-6883536 GCF_011800145.1 Mirounga leonina | reverse complement strand
TCCTTCCTTCCTTCCTTCCTTCCTTCCTTCCTTCCTTCCTTCCTTCCTTCCTTCCTTCTTCTTTTTTTCTTTCACTTTCCTCTATTTGTCTGGTCTTCATAATTTTATTTGTAGTCATTATTTTGCTTAAAGGTGTGCCCGACATTACTCTGTTTGCTCCAGAGAGTGGACCTTGTTTAGTCTGAATTCCGGTGATGCTCTTGTGTTGCACTGGGAAGGGAATGAGATCTGAGCCAACCATCCCTCCCTTTACTCAAGAGACCGCGGTGTTCCTGAGACATGTGGTGGTCTGACATGGTTTCTCTTCTGTAGGGGACAGTAGTATTTCTTGGCCTCTTACAGGCAGGTTTCATGGTTCTATTTACCCTACCTGTTTGGTGATTTGGAAGTCTGTAAGATACATCTCAGTATCCCTCTGTAACTCTGTCAATTAGTAAATCAGTAGAAATCAATAAAATAATGTGGATATGGGACTTACTTTTCATATAAAGTAGGATTTCTCAAGTCTGGTACAGTAGACATTTGGGGCTGGGAGAATTCGTCATGGACAGACTGGTCTATGCATTCATTCTAGGGTGTTGAGCGGCATTGCTGGCCTCCATCCACCAGACACCAGCAGCACCCCCGTGCCCCTCAGCAGTGTGAAAACAAAAATTGTCTGTGGACATTGCCAAATGTCCCTTGGAGGGGGACATTCATCCCCAGTTGGGGCCACTAGTGTAAACCTATCTGAAAATGGTAGGGAAATATTTTCTGAACAGGAGCCAGGGCTGAATTGAATCTGATGTTTGAATGGGGTGAAGACTATTTTAATTCCAGTAGAGAAAAATTCGGTGCTGGAGAGAAGATGGAGATCTTACTCTTAGAGAAGGACATGTGCCATGGGGCGCCCGGCTGGCTCAGTTGGGGGGAGCGTGTGACTCTTGATCTCGGGGTCGTGAGTTCAAGCCCCATGTTGAGTGTAGAGATTACTTAAAAAATAAATCTTTTAAAAAAAGAAGTAAATGTGCCATTATCAAAGTACAGTAACTGTCGATTTCTTTTTTGAGTTTTGTTAATCTTACCAGTTTTTAGAAGTTAAATTTTGGACAATTCAACTTACTTCAGTGACATTAGTATATTTAGTTTTCTTGTCTATATAATGGGGATGTAATGGTACCTAAATCACAGGGTTATTATGGGGATCATATGAGACTTACAGAGTGGCTTTTATGGTGCCTAGATGCTCTCAGTTCATGCTGGCTAGTAGTATCAGCAAAGAACTGGGTTAGGTTGATGAAGGGATTATTTAAATGATACAAACACAGACATGCATGCTGATTTCTTTATCTTTTGAACAACAGCTTTGCCTTTCCTAGTATCTTCTTTCTAACCAGAAGTTCTAGATAAAACAAAGTTGCCTCACCTTGGTTTGGAGAAATCTCTTTTCTATCAGATTAGAAGGAGTCCAGGCCGATGTTCTCCTGGCGTTCACTGAGAGCCAAGCCAGGCAAGCCCTCGGGCCCACCTGAGCACATGTTCTGAAGGGCACGCTCTGCATCTGATCGGCCACCACATCCTCCTTGTCATTACTGCCTGTCACACTCTTTTTCTTGGCCAGAGTCTAGAGACATGTGATTGCTTCAGGCTAACTTGTGAAATCTTACACAGGTTTCTGGCCATGGATTCCTGAAAGTTTTCACTTCCATATACATTTGTAAAATGAGTTGGGGCGGGGAGGTGGTCTTCAAGACCCCCTGAGTTTCATAGTTCTCTAGAAGGATTCATAAGACTCACAAATGGTCGTGCTCATGGCTGTGGTTTCTTTTTTCCTTTAGTTTTTTAGATTTATTTATTTATTTTTGGAGAGAGAGAGAGAGAGAGAGTGCAAGCACAAGCATGGGGAGAGACAGAGGGGGAGGGAGAGAGAATCCTCAAGCAAACTCCCTGCTGAGGGCTGGGCCAGAGGCAGGGCTCAATCCCAGGACCCTGAGATCGTGACCTGAGCTGAAATTAAGAGTAAGGTGCTTAATGGACTGAGCCCCCCAGGTGCCCTTCATGGCTGTGGTTTCTATTTGTGAAGCATATGAAGCCAAACCTGCAGAAGAGGGCACATGGGGGAAGGTCCAGAGGCAACAGGTAGAAATTTCCAAGCGTCTTCTCATGGGGGAGTCACAGAGGATGAGCTTAATTCCTCCAGCAGCACCCAGTGATGACACATGTGTAGTGCGGTCTACCAGGAAAGCTCACTGGACTCAGTGCCCATGGTTTTTACTGCAGGTTGGTCACGTGGGGACCCTCTGCCTGGAACATTCTGAAATTCCACACTCCTTGAAGCAAAGCAAGTTTCAGCATAAACCACCTTGTTACATATGTGGTTTGGGTCCAGCGAGCATTCACAATGGAGAATGGTGGAAACCCTCCTGCAATCCAAGCTCCCAGCTAATGCTAAAGACCGACTTTGCAAGCAGGTCCTTCTAGGGATCCGTCTCAGGCCTGTGCTGTGTGGACTCTTTTCTGTGCAGTCATTAAAGGAGGATAATTGTCAGATGGGGTTTAATAGCGCTGTTTTTCTGGGTCAGAAGAGACCCCTAGAACTAATCCTTATTTTTTATTTTATTTATTTATTTATTTTTTAAAGATTTTATTTATTTATTTGACAGAGAGAGAGACAGCGAGAGAGGGAACACCAGCAGGGGGAGTGGGAGAGGGAGAAGCAGGCCTCCTGCGGAGCAGGGAGCCCGACGCGGGGCTCGATCCCAGGACCCCGGGATCATGACCTGAGCCGAAGGCGGACGCTCAACGACTGAGCCACCAAGGCGCCCCAATCCTTATTTTTTAAACCATTATATTTTAGTACTGTATAAGTAGAAGTCGGGAGTATAATTTGAGAAATTCTGTACACATTTATAGAAACCTTAAGATCTCCCTTTGTCATACAAAATCTTACATTCTCTATTTTATGCCCTTTTTTTGGCTACCATTCCACAAATAATTATAATGGAAATGTTTCTATTCCGTTTTAGTGTTAACAAGAGTATTTTCATTATCTCTTTGGAACTCTGTATCATCATTTTTTTTTTTAAGATTTTATTTATTTATTTGAGAGAGAGAATGAGATAGAGAGAGCATGAGACAGGGGAGGGTAAGAGGGAGAAGCAGACTCCCTGCTGAGCAGGGAGCCCGATGCGGGACTTGATCCCGGGACTCCAGGATCATGACCTGAGCCGAAGGCAGTAGCTTAACCAACTGAGCCACCCAGGCGCCCTGGAATTCTGTATCATCATTTTTTAGTAATTAGGGCATTTATTATTAGGCATTTATTATTTTTTTTTTCCATATTTCCAGACGAGCAGACCAACTTAGGTTAGGTGCTTTGCTCAGGTTGCATAGCTAATAAAAGCAAAGCGAGAACACAGATAGTGTGCTTGTTTTCCTTCATGAATTCCACAACCATCTCTAGTGTCTTGTTACTGAGTCAGGTGAGGTAAGAGTCACAGCTCCAACACCCAGAGGCTGTTACCAGCCTTGAGATCTACTTTGATTGCTTCCATGCCCTCAGCGGATAGTATTAAACTCTCCCTTATGTGTTGTCTACCTGGCTACCCCCTCTCCTCCATCTGCCACCTCGCCATCTCTGATTGAGGGTGGGGATTCTAGTCTAGGGAACTTGTTGCAGGTGGGGACGTTGGGTGACTCTGTGCGGGGATGAATTATAGACACGAGGCTCTCAGCTTTCCAACCAACAGTTACTTCTTCAGTATAGTCTTCTCCCGTATGGCTTTCTGTGATGATTCCAAGGGATGCACTTCTGGTAGTCTCTTTAGTCTAAAGATCTGATCTTATAACCTGAAGGGGAAAAAAAAAAATGTATTTCTGCTTAGTCTCAGAAGGCAACTGTATGATGCAAATGTGTACTCCTTACATCCTTATTTTTCACGAAATTATCATCATTTCTAAAACAAATGGAAATATACCTATTTCTTTTTTTTTTTTTTAAGATTTTATTTATTCATTTGAGACACAGAGATACACAGAGAGAGAGAGCATGAGCAGGGAGAGAGGCAGAGGGAGAGGGAGAAGCAGGCTCCCTGCTGAGCCAGGAGCCCGATGTGGGGCTTGATCCCAGGACCCTGGGATCATGACCTGAGCCGAAGGCAGACGCTTAACCATCTGAGCCACCCAGGCGCCCCGAAATATACCTATTTCAAAAATAAATTAGTATGTTTAAAACAGATAAATATAATTTATCCCCAAATTATTAAGCAATTACAAATCAAACAGTTGGTGCTGATTAATTATCTATATGCAAAGTAGCGTTTTAAAAATTCATGATAAATTGCAGCAATCTGTTGAAGTGTTGAAGGTGATTATTTATAAAGTGTGATGTAAATGAAATTTGTCACAGCGGAAGGAAAATAAATCCTTTATTAACATCCAATTATCTCTTTCTCTCACTTCTGGATTCAATATGTCCTACCTCTACATCAACTCTTAACCGCTCTGGGACAATGATATTTATTAAGGTGGCATTTTTAATGCCATCATCACTCATGTTTTTCACGTCCAGATCGGTGTCATCACATTACCAACAAATTCCAAACTTGATTGCAAAAAAAGGATGCAAAAATAAGCTTTACATTTCCTTCCCCAAGAGCTCCACAACCTCATTTTTTGGGTTTTTCTCAATGAGTGGACGGTCTTATCACTGTTTGTCTGGTCATCCTTCCAGACTGAATTGCTAACTGTGAACATCCTCCACAAACAGGAAATGCTTTGCAAGTTCTTTCTCTAGACTTTGAACCTCAGCCTGTCTCAGTGTTTTGTTGTCAATGATTCAGATTAGGATTTAAAGCCTCTGCTAAAAATATTTGTGCATAGTCCCGAGTGAATAAGTTGATTGGCAGTTTTAGTGTCTATTGGATCTTTATAGATGAAATCTACCAATATAATATTTTCAAAGGCAAAATAATAAGCTCTCCAATTGGAGCTAAATCCATCACCAATAAAACCAGCAAGAGCCAACTTTGTTAATCAAGAATGAGAGATAGTTGAGTTGTTTCAGAAAACACAAAACAACAGATTTTGGTGGCTTTAAAAAAGGTAATCATTTTTCATTAATCACTGTACAATATTATGATTCAGAATGTGGTGTCTTAGCTTTTTCTAACTAATCCTATCGTGTCTGAAGTATTATGCATGTTTTTGGAAGTTTACTTCTAAAAAAATTTTATTATGTAAAATGTCAGATCTAGACAAGGGTAAAGAAAATTCTGTGAAACTCTGTATTCAGGAGTCAGTTAAAAAATGTATCAGTATTTTTGCAAATCTTGTTTCTATTCCCTTATCCACTTCCTCTATGAGCACCCCAGCCCCAGATGATCCTGAAGCAAATCTCAGAAAACAGGTCATATATCATCTTTCAGTATGTAAGTTGAATTCTATACTTATGCCTATTCTAGGCAATCATAAAGAGGAGAGAGGAAAAGGGCCGGAATAGTCAGAGGAATCAGATGCCATATTATCTCAGAAATGAGAAAAGGAACTTGAGCATACTGGTCTAGAGAGGAGATGACCCAGGAGGACAATTTAGGGGTTCATAAACAAGAAAGGAGCAATAATGTGGAAGAAGGCAAAGGATTTATCTCAGTGTCTCTGAGGCGTAGAACCAGAACTAATGGGTAAAAGCTGTGGGGTGATAGATATCAGCTCAGTTTAAGAAAGAGCTTCCTAAAGTCAAGTGGGTCAGAGAGACTCAATGGATGGTTACAAGAAAGTGGTGTTTTCAACCAGCTGGGTTTATCAAGCAGACAGAGCCACAGCGCTGGCACCGAGAGGGGGTTAGGTGAGATTTGATGTCACGTGACTCTCTCCAAAGAGCCCTAGGAAGTGTGGTTGGATTCTCAGCTCACCCTTCTCTTGGTTTATAGGAAATAAGAATCTGATCTTTTCTGAATATGAAAACCAGATATGAGCTTCAGTCATTTGTAATGTGGTTATACAGGGCCATGGACAGATCCTAGTGTTTTGAGCCAACAACCTGGGGATCCTCCTGGATTCTGCCACTTTCTAGCTGGGCAGAACTCAATGAGTTATTTACCTCCAGCTTGAACCTGAGGCTCCTCAGCTGTAAAATGGGGTTTTTAAGGAGGTTCCTGAGAATTACATAAGGACCCATAATTTAATTCTGTTTCCTTTAATCTCTACTCAGTTAGGTGCTTGACTTTAGTGAATATGTGTTTGACTTTACTGTTCAAACGCCCAGAGCCTCCCAAACTTCCATGTTAAGATTGTATTGATGGAGTTGTATTTGTATTAATTTGTTCAACAGTCTAGCTGGGAGTACAATGACGAGATGCACATGATCTTTTCAGAAGGAGGCTAGACTCTGGTGGGCATTCTGGGTGAGGTCAAGTTCTTTTCATTACTCTGGAGAAATAAGAATATTCTTAATTTAACCATGCTTGCTTCCTCCCATCAAAAGGGAATGTTTGCAATCATTCCATTACTATAATCTTCCCACATTCTTTCTCACAAGGGTGGGAAGGGGTTGATTTAAAGATAACATATTTTTTTCTAGTACTGTCTTAAGGGACCTGAAAAAAGTTTCCATTGTACCAAAAATCACACTAAACAATAATGGCTTATTTAACCAAGCATCACATCATTATATTGGTAGAGACTTTGTAAATCTGCAATAGTCCTTTATGGAACCTTCGCCTTCTAGAGGTTGCCACAGATAACAGGATGCCCCCAAATCATGTTTCTATTCCTTTTCTTTATTAATAATATTTACAAGGGGAGGTTTGCCAAAGGATTCAATTTATAGGATACCTAGAAAGTACAGAAATGTTCCTTGCTGTGAAATGTGCCCTTGCTAACTGACATGTCATGGTATCTGAAACATCAAAACAAAACACAGAGCTGTGGACAAGACTGTTCTCTCCTCGGAAACATGAACCTGCATTCAGAGACTTCTGGCATCCATGAGATCCTAAAATGCCCCGAGGGCAGATACAGCACCAGCAGCCTTTGGAGCTCATGCAGTGTGGAACTGAGCACTGATGTTCTTTGTTCGCAAACAGGTTGTTGGGAAATGTGAGATAAATGGGATTTTTTTGTGGTGGTGGGAGAAAATGTGGGAGAGGCTTGGAAGGAGAGGGTGCCGTGGGGCAAGGAATGTTAAAACTTAGCAATGCCTCTTTGGTCTTCCTCCGCAAAACATTGTCTTCCTCCTGACAGCATTTTTCAGATGCCATGCCCTCACCATGAAAACACGGCAGGCCAGCCAAGTGCCTGACATTCCCCATGAGCACGTGGTATGGAGCCAGCCAGTGCCTCCTGGATCTGGAGCCCAGACATTCAGCATGGGTAGAAACCAGTCCTGGGGTGGCCTGAAAGGAAGCTGAGGGGACAGCTCCCTTGAACTTGGTTTAACATAACCCGGGAGGTGATGACTGTTTTAACTGCCTTCTGTTCACCTACATGGTGAGACCGTAAGTCCTCTGCCTCAGGATTATGGGGACGTGGGAAATCCGGCACTGGGCAGATAGGATGACAGCCGTTTATTAGTCACATATACACAAAGCCAGGATAACATGGGGAGCAGAGTGAAGGACCCGGGCTGTGGGTACAGGCTTTATAGTATCAGGAGGTTGGGGTGCCCCTGGTGCCCACAGCAGCAGGTGCTGGGCTTGCTTGAAGAATTTCAGGAGCCGACAGCTGACGCCACTACTCGGGGATGAGCAGGAAAGGTGCCGGGTCCCGTGAAAAGGAGGGTCTTTGGGCTTAGGGGACCTCATCCATGGTGATGCAGCAGGGAGGGGAACGTGCAGTTTGGCCGTTTGAGACCCTCCCATCCCCCCAGGTATGGAGGCAACACAAAATAGTAGGCTTTGATTTTAGACCTTATGCCATCGTGACTGGAAGAAAAAGAGAGAGAAGAAAAATTGCACTCATTTGTAACCCCAGTGGGCCCCTTGCTCATTGTTTCAGTCACTCAGCTCACATATTAAGACTGTCTCCCTACCTTTCTTTTTTTTTTCTTTTTGAGAGAGAGAGAGTGCTAGAGAGCACACACGAAGGTGGGGGGTGGCTAGAGGGAGAGGGAGAGAGAAAATCATAAGCAGGCTCCATACTCAGTGCAGAGCCTGACGTGGGGCTCAGTCTCACAACCCTGAGATCCTGAACTGAGCCAAAATCAAGAGTCGGACGCTTAACTGACTGAGCCACCCAGGTACCCCTTCCCCTGACCTTTCTATTCCTAAATATTAACATGCATATACATTACAGCAAAAAATCCCAGCAGTGAGATAGAAGGAATTTCAGATCAAAGACAACCTTTATTCACCTGTTGGGGGGCTCAAAATAAGGGATACGTTAGGGAGTTGATAAAGATACTTGATTCTTGGCCACAGGGCACCCTCCCTTCCTCCACCTCCCAGCACCTAACAGGTCACACATTACATCTCTCCTGAACGTTCTTTGCTGTCATTGTCTTTCAAAAGCTATCCTCATTATTAAGAGGAGGATACCTTTCTTTGTCCTCCAGTAGGATGTACAAAAATGATAAAACTAGAGATGCACTTCCTGTTTAGTTTTCCATCCTCAGTCTCCCAGGTCCACTGAGGAAACAACTGGACATTACTCCCCACAGGCGAACTCAGAGGGAGTGTGAGTGTGAAGGCATCACCCTCCTGAACAGCCTCGGATCTCAAAGCTGAGAACCAGAGGCTAGGCTCCACCACCAGTGATTCATTTGACATCCAGTCGAATTCATTTTCTTACAAGATGGTTCCCTGAATGTGTGGCCGTATTTTAATTTCCAATGCTTGGTGCACTGCTCTGCGATTTGCTTGGAACATTATTGGAATACAATGCATCCTATCCTTGGAGGCTGGGTGGTTGAAGCTTTCCGACTTTCTCTTCACCCCTACCCCACTCCTTCCTTCAGTATACCCATCTCCCCTCTCCTTCTTGGCCTTTGCGTCCCCTCTTCCTTCCCTGCTTCATTGGCCCTGTTTATCTGTCCTCTGTCTTCCCACTGCACAAGTCCCATCCCTCTTGGTTTATAGACATGTGTTGGGCAAATAAGAAATGCTCTTCAAGAGGAAATAATAGACATAAACTCAAACTAAAGTGATCTATTTTAATGGTATGTGTTTTTTGTTTGTTTGTTTCTGTCCATTCTTACAACATAATTCCCCCAACAGACTTGAATTTGAGTTTGTTTACATCTTTCACGAGTCGGTATTTCCTAAAAAGAGACTAGGCACAAAGCCACCATTTGAGAGTTCCTAATCCTCCAATTAGTGTAAAAAAAAAAAAAAGTAGATTGACGAGCTAAATTCTTCTTATCAATCTCTGCAGGGGAGATAGCAGGAGATGAGGCGAGAGGGTGTTGGAGAAAAAATAAATCATCATAGCCCTTGTGGTTGGTTTCTTCAAGGAGGTCCATTGAGAAACACCCAAGTGTAAGCGAAAATGGGAGCCTGGACAGACCTCTTTAGACAGGTCCTGTGGTTAACAATCCAAGCGTAATTGGTGAGAATAACTGGATTTTTACCAAGTAGTCACATGTTGAAGAACGAGTACAGGTCACAGGCATTAAAGGCCATGGTTTCTTTCGTTTTGCAAGAACCTAAATTCAAGTCATAGAAAAAGGTTACTGGCAGTATGCAGGTGTCCTTGAACCGGGAGATGGAGGTTCTTGTCTCAGGGACTCGAAGAATGAATCCCGTGGGCAAAGGAGAGTGAGTAAAGCCATTAGAGTTTTATTAAGCAAGGATACAGAAAGAAAAAGCTCTCGGGAGTGAGAGGGGTCCCGACAGGGTTTCCACTGAGGGCTTTTAGGGTCTTTTATTGAAGGCTACCAGGGAACTTAAATCCTTTTAACGTCTCTACTGTTGGCATCATTGAGGAAAGACAAGCGATAACACCTTTAGTGGCTTACTTCCTTGTCAGGATCTGTAATTCTTTATTAGTCACAAGGGACTGTTATAACAAGACCCCACTTCTGACACCTAGGGCAGGGTGGTCTGGTTTGTTCCCTTATTTCTGGTTTCCTTACAAAACCTCCCTGTTTTGGGGATTTGTGTGAGCCCCCTACCTATCTCCCCCTACCTAGCCCTACCTGTCCCTTACTCAATAGGACCCTTTAGATGTATATCAGTGGGTCATATACTTGGGGGATAATTGCCAACATGTGTCCTGGGGTGGAGGGGGGGGTGGAGAGCAGAAATTTCCAATGGTTACAGCCCCACCCATGTTAGACAGGTGGTGTGGTTAACAATCCAAGCGTAATTGGTGAGAATAACTGGATTTTTACCAGGTAGTCACATGTTGAAGTAGACATATAGGATCCTGGGGGTCAGGCTAAGATTGCCTTTTGCCTTTAACGAAGTGTCAACATCCAGGCACTTGAGTCCCTAGGGGAATGTCACTCTGCCTGTTTCAAGGACTTGTCAATGGGCTGTAGGTAGTAAGGAAATTTAATAACTTTTCTTCTGCCTTTGTTTCCTACATCATCCTGATGGCTTCTGTGGCTCTGGTGGACTGGGTGGAAGTTTTATTCCTTTCATCATCAGATCTGCTTCTACTCACAACACTTCTGACATCAGTGGGGCTTTTCAACCACACCTGAGTCACACAAAGTGTGTGACACAACCAAAAACAAAGTCATTGTGGCTTTCTGAACTCCTAGATTCATGACTTCTGTCAACACATATTTAATTAGGATGTCCTGTGTGGCGGTCAGACTTCTAAGTGCAGGAAGTAAAATGGTGACTAAAGAAAAGGACTTTCTTCTCTTAGAAGTTTGATTATAGTTGGAGACAAACATTTAATCAATTCATAGTTAAGGGAAGGGCTAGAAAGTGATAGTACATGGGCCATGCATCCTATGGAAGCAAAAGGTGACCTGATTTTCCTCCATGGGGCAGTCTGAAAGTGTTTTTCCCACACCGACCAATTCAGCAACTCCCCGGACACCAACTAGGTATCCTAAAATTCAGTTTAATTCTGACACTAGCTTCCTGGAATTCCTCAGACCCCCCCAGAGTGAGGACTCAGTCCGGGAAGAGTAATCTCTCCTTCAGATGCCGGTCACAAGTCCTGATGGTCACCTATATTTCTGACCAGCTTGCTCTAAATCGGGGCTTCCCTCTATCCATTCCTCAGGTTCGATAATTTGCCCGAAATGGCTCATACAACTCAGGAAAACACTTTACTTAAACGTGCCAGTTTATTATAAAAGATACAGTTCAGGGACACCCAAATGGAAGAGTTGTGTGGGACAGAGTAACAGGGGCGGTGGTGCCTGTTGGGCCCACCACCCTCCCAACACCTCAGTGTGTTCTCTAACCAAGGAGCTATCTGAACCTCATCGTGTACTATATTTATGGAGGTTTCATTACATCAGCATGGTTAATTAAATCATGGTGATTGATGAGTGAACTCAATTTTCAGCCCTTTCCCCATTCCTGGAAGCCTATGGGTGGGGCTGTAAGTTCCAACCCCCTACTGGGGTGGTTGCTTCTCTTGAGAGCCAGACCCATCCTGAAGTCAGGTCATTAGCATCAACTCAGGTGTGGTTGAAAGGACCTTGTTATGAATCACAAAAGATGTTCCTCTCAGGAGTGTGTCCTAGGACTCCTGAAATTCCAAGAGTTTTCAAAGCTCTGTGTCAGGAACTGGGAGGGGAAGGGGACAAAAACCAAGGACATGTTCCTCCTGGTATCAGACATTGATAACAAATTTTCAGTAATCCCTTAACACACAGAATTGTTTGTTCCAGCTTTCTCCAAATATTGCAATAATCAGCTTAACATTCTGAACAGATTTTGTAGTGGGTTTTGTTTTTTTTTTTTTGGCAGACATCTGTATCTTTTTTTTTTTTCCCTCTGACTGAATGGATGAAACTTTTCTAAACATTTGGAATTCCTTAGACATTTACATGAAATTTTATTTTCAAATCGCCCCCAGAGCAAAAAAAAAAAAAAAAATCTCATCAACACACTTGGAAATACTTGTTACTCTGAACCTTTTAAGAATATTAAAAGCAAACTTCCGCCCAATAGCTATTTCCATTTCTCCCTTCCAATGTAGCTGTGTTTCCAAGCTACACACAGATAACCTGGAGGATTAGGATGGGATGAGAAAGGATTTTTAAGAAATAATCGACATCATTAAACATTTAACAGTTTTGCAGGCTTACTGTGTGCAGACCGTATATTCAATGCCCTTTAAAAATTCTCCTTCGCACTCGCCACGGCCCTTCGCCGCTTTAGTATTTATTATATCCATTAAGCAATGAGGAGTAATGAGGGAGAGAGAATGACAAAGAGTCTCCTAAATCACGCAGCCAGGGTTCAGCCCAGCTCTCCCTGCCCCCAGATAAACCCAAGGGTACCTGGAGCAGGACTTTCATGGTCTTTACAAAGGAAGAGAGAGAGACCTGTGACTTTGCCTTTGAGTCTGCAAGGGGAGAAGACAGACAGCCAGACCTGCTGTCTCCCTTCTGGATCAGCTGCCTGCTGGCCTGACTCTCTGTCTTCATTAGGTCACCAAACAGCATACCCGAGACTGAGTAGGTTCGATCAATACATTTTTAATCCAATAGTCAGGATTTTTGTTGCATAGGAGAATTTTGCTTCCCTGAGCCTTCTAATTTAAGAACTCAAATGAATCTGTAGAATTATGCCTCAGACTAGCATTTGAGAACCCAGTTGAAGGGAAGAGGGTTAGACTTGTAACTTCTCTGGAGATTCTTTCCAAATCAGCACGAATATTTCTATTTTATTTTCATGTCATGACATCTGACAACTCATCTCCCCAGTGTTCCTCCTCAGCCATTTTCGAGTATTCAGTCTAAATGAGCATCCAGTAGGTGCAAACCTCTGAGTTTTGCTCTGGGTGCAGGCCGCTGGTCTTTGGGCCCAGGGATATCGCCATGACCACCCTGACCTTTGACCTCTGGCTGCACTTCTGCACTCTGCCTCCTGGGGGCCTTGGCGGTTGTGTGCAGAGCTGTCCAGAGGCCACCCCCTCTCTGCTCACTCTTGTATATAACCCATCCCATTCGTGCCCCTTGACCTTGCCACTGGGAAACATCTGGAAGTCATGGCCAGCACCGGGATGCCAGGCTGACCATTCTCGTGCTTCGGTTCTGAATCACTAGGGCTGCCTTACCAGTAAAGTGGTGGAAGGAAGAGGCTGGGGGCTTCATTTATTCATTTATTCTTCAGTGTTCGCTGGCCTCATCTGCTGCAGGGAGAAATGATAATTAATTTTTTAGAGCCTTGCAGTCTCTGTCCATAATATTAACCACATGTTTTGTGATGGAGCTGGACCTTTTGATGGCCATTTTCAGGTATAATACCGAAGCTGTGATTTCGTTTGGCTGACTTTCAGTGAAATTTAATTTGGTATGAAAAAAGATTATGTGTGTGTGTATGTGTTTATGAAATTACATATATATGTATGAAATATATATCTGAAATTACATATATGTGTGTATATATATATGAAATATATAGTTTGTTTGCCAGGAGTGCTGAGCTTTACTTTTCCCCCGTTAGAATAGTTTTGTGGTCGTCTCTCCAGTGTGATAGTACATGGGCCATGTATCCTATGGAAGCAAAAGGTGACGTGATTTTCCTCCATGGGGCAGTCTGAAAGTCTTCAGCACAGGCTGCTGTGCAAAGGTAATAGTTGAGATGGTGTTGAAGGAGTTTTCTCTGTGTTTCTTACTTGGTAGAGGAGTCATTCTCTGGATTGCTGCCAGATGCAAAACTCTCCCTCCAGCCTGCATATGCCTCACCCACCCAATGGGTCAGCAAATCCATCAGTGAGAAGAAATGAGCTTTCCAGGTCCTGATGAAGACCGAAGACTCCAAGCCCAACTACTCCTACTGACTTGGTTTGCCCTAGAATTTACAGGGAGTTTCCACATACATCTCCTTTTATCTCCAAACACAGGAAGCATGGGGATTATTGTTCCCATTATGTGGATGTGCAGATTGAGTTTCAGAAATGCAAAATGATTTGCCCAAACTTCACTCATCTTGAACCCGTGGTCTTAAAGCCTGTGATGAAGTTTTGCCTTGAAATTATTGCCCACTGCTCAGAAAGTTTCTAAAGGCAAAGTCATTGTGGCTTTCTGAACTCCTAGATTCATGACTTCTGTCAACACCTATTTAATTAGGATGTCCTGTGTGTGGCGGTCAGATTTCTAAGTGCAGGAAGTAAAATGGTGACCAAAGAAAAGGACTTCCTTCTCTTAGAAGTTTGGTTATAGTTGGAGACAAACATTTAATCAATTCATAGTTAAGGAAAGGGCTAGAAAGTGATCAATGTGCTGCCAAGGATACAAATGCAGTAATCCAGTAGACAGCATCCTTATGGCTCCTGTATGTTAGGTGGGCAGCACAAGCCCACTCTTGGGGAGTGATTCTGAGCTAACACCTGAGCAATGAGGCATGGGGCAGGGGTGAGAGGAAGAGATTTCTGGAGAGGGAGACCAGGAAATCCAAAGGTCCAGAAGACAGAATGACCTTGGTAGGCTAAAGGAATACACAGAAGTTTAAAGGTGCTGGATCATAGTAGTCAAGGGGCGGAGGGATATTACACATGGTCTGAGAAATGGGGGCAAGATCTCATGACATTTGTGAACAAGGCTGAAGACCCCAGATTTTAAGTACAATGCTAAGCCCATGGAAGATATGAAATGTGATCTAATATGCATGTTAGAAAGGTACTTTGGTTGAGGTGTAGAGAAATGGTTATGATGGAGCAAGACTGGAAGAAGAACACCAATTAGGAGATGATTACAGTAATTCAGTCAAGAGATACTGGTAGAGAAATGGATGGGTTTGGGATTTTTTTTGGTTTGTTACCATCAAGAGGATTTGCTGGTGGATTGCATGTTGGCAGTGAGTAAATGAGGGGAATCAAGGATAGCTTGCCTATTGTTTTTACCTAAGTGGGTGGTGGTATGAACAGAACCTGGGGGAAAAGCAAGCTGGAACACATTGAGAGGAATCGTGTGTGGTGATTTGGGTACCATGAGATGCCTTTTGGCTATCCTGAGGGATGTGCCCAGAAGAGAGAAGAATGAATAGTTCCTGGCAATGGACAGAAATGGAGGCACAGCATATGGATGGTTTTTACCCTCATGGACCAGGTGATACTCCCCAAGGAGGAAGGGTTGAGAAGAACCACAGGAGTCTCAGGCAGATGCCAGAGGCATGCCACCATTTGGGGAAGACCTAGCAGAGGGGGGCTGGTAAGGAGACTGCGAAGGAGCAGCTAGTGAGTGAAGAAAACCTGGGCATTGTGGGTAGACCATGAGAAGTAAGTGGTTCTAGAAGGAAGGAGAAGTCAATGCTAATGCTTTTGAGAAGTCAGTAACAAAATGCTAGGCAGGTTGATGATTGAGCTATGGTGACTTCTTGTTCCATTCCCTTCCCAAAAAAGAGCAAAACAAAATCCAAAATAAAACATGTGGCCCACACTTGTCACTACACGCCCTTTGTTTCCAAGCAAAGATGAATATAAGGGTCCAGAGAAACCAGGCTTTGTGTTTACCTCCAAACCAGCTTCTTTCCTGGATGATAGAATACTTTCTCACACCACCACCACCACCACTGGAATGGAGCATCTCAAACTGACCTCAGAGAACAAACTCGAGACCATCTGTCCAGAGCGCATGTAGCGCTTTTTTTAAAGCTGCATACCTGTTCATGGTTCAATCTTAGATCCTTCACGTGCTTTCTGACCTCAAGCAGTTGTTTATCATGCTCCATGCCTCAGTTTCCCCACCTCTAACTATGGTTAATGTCTTAATGTAGGTAAACTACTGTATTACCTTAAGGCTTAAAATGCTTAAATGGAAAAAGTCCTGTTTTCAAACCACAGTATGTAAGAGGCTTCCTGGTCTGTCCTTCTCTCCCTTTCCAGCTTCAAAGTCTGCTAATCCCCACCCTTCCTTGTGGGCTTCAGCAGACGCATCTCTCACAGGTCCCTGAACGTGGGATGCCTTTTCACTCCTAACAGACCTTACACATGCGGTTACTTGCGTCCAGCAAGCATGTGCCCCTTTCATCTGCCCCGAGAAGCTCTGTCCTCCATCCCTCCTCACGTGGAAGCCCAGCTGAGTTTCTTTGTGTGGCTCTCCATCTTCGCTACCCAGGGTGTTCGCTTCTCGATGTTCTCATGCTATATACTCTTACTTCCCAAATTGTATTACTCCCTTCCTTTTCTCTCACCTTTACTATGCTGAGAATTTCTAAAGTGCAGGAGGCTTTAGGAAGAATCATGTTGTAACCCACATTCTTTCACATAATAGGTGCTCAGTAAATATTGGTTGAATATGTTGACAAGTTAGGATGGATCACATAGAAATATACTGGATAATTAGCATCCCCTGTTTTGGAGTGTTTTCTTGGCATAGAACCAATTAAAATGATGACGGGGCACCTGGATGGCTTAGTCAGTTAAGCGTCTGACTCCTAGTTTCAGCTCAGGTCATGTGGGGAGTCTGCCTGAAAATTCCCTCTGCCCCTCCACCATTCGCTTGTGTGCCCTCTCTCTCTGATAAATATAAATCTTTAGGGGTGCCTGGGTGACTCAGTCAGTTAAGCATCTGCCTTCAGCTCAGGTCACAATCCCAGGGTCCTGGGATCAAGACCCACGTCCGGCTCCCTGCTCAGCGGGGGAGTCTGCTTCTCCCTCTCCCTCGGCCTGTGCTTGCTCCCGTGCTCTCTCTCACTCTCTCTCTCTCTCAAATGAATAAATACAATCTTTAAAAACATTTTTTTAAACGATTACATAAGGATGACATAGAATTTGTCTGTATTTCATATGTGGTGAGTTTACCAATATTAAACTCAGACAAGCCTCAATGACTGTCCTTTGTGTTTTTACACATTGGAGGAGAAACTTTACTTTTTTGTTTTAGGATTATTATGCAGTAATGGTTTTTGTTTATCACTGATGTAAAGGGAGTATAGAAGCTATTCCCTAAACTATGAGTTTTTTTTTCCTGGGACTCATCATTATTTAAAGGAAAAGCAAATATTGGCAGAGAAGGCCTAGGGATGAAATCTTTTGGAAATGCCAAGAGTCTGGTGCCTAGAAAAAGTGAGATTCTGAGATTTTGTAGGTCACTTGTGGATTTGCCACATCCATTTTTTAAACAGATTCAATTATAATTGGGTAATTAAACATTATGTGTCGGCCGAATCACCCAGATTATGTATTAGTATGAACACAAATCTAACTAATTACGAATGACATCTGTCAAAATACCATAGAAGGCAAACCAGTCAAAATAGTTATAAATAGGCTGATAAGGTCTTTGAATATGCAACAAAAATGATGAATACACTGGAACAGAGATGGTTCTCAAAATCAGAAATCATTTCTAAATTAAAAAGCAATTAAATATTTTATAATTGCTATTTAGATGCATGTGTATGTGGCTTGATTTTCACCACTACAATAGTCCTTAGAAAATAATTAAGAGACCTGATTATCCGTCGTCATAATCTATTAAACCACGTTGCCCCTGAGAGCACATATAGATGTTTATGGGGAAACGTTATCTTACTTGGAAAAACAAAGAAGAAAAATCTACTTCTCTGAATATTCAGCTTAATCAAAACTGTAGGCCTTAGGAAGTGAGGATAACTCTGTTAGCATGATTTATTTGAGAGAGATTAGTGCTCTTAGGGTATGACTGTTCTAGAAAATACTACACTGAAAGCGCAGTGCTTGCCTACAGCCTCTGTGATGGCTTGGGGAGCAATGCTTGGCTTCCCTCTCTAATAGCATTGCTGTTGCCAGCCTTGAGACCATTTAGGGAGACTCCAAAAGGCTGGGTTCTCCAGTAAGAGGAGAGCACTGGGAATTGTGAGACTGTTTGGGGTCAAGGTGTAGAGACTGGGAAAAGGTAGGCTAGCTCCCACCAAGGACAGGAACCCAGGAGTGAACCAGGTCCCGCTGCTCCTTGTCCTTGTCTTTCTGGGGCCTGGCGGTACCTCTTCAATGGTCTGTCACACCTCCCCCAGTTCCCCTGCCATGTGCAATGAGGCAAAGGGGCTGGCCTCCGTGGTACACGTGGGGCGGGAAGGACCCACCTTTCACTGGAATGGGGGGACATGGAATCTTAGAATCTCAAATTGGAAATTCAAGTGTTTTCTTGGCCGTGCCTGTGTAATGTGTGGGTCCTTCATGCCATATCCAAGACACTGGGTTCTGTTGACCGTGGTGCTTTCCAGCTCAGCTTGCATGGTATCTCTGTGGGATGGCGTTTCCTTTATTCTCCCAAGTCCAATACATAAACTGACTTTGGGAATATAACCCAGTGTGAATTACCTGTATGTAGTTTAGTATCTTTACCCCAGTGTAATGTGCTGGAAGATGGGATTGTATACACACTGGCTGCTCATACATGCTCTTTGTCTTGCCTTTGATATAATTCCCCATGGGTTTGGATAATTCCACAGAATTGCAGAGTGATAGGCTATCCTCAATTAAATTTACTTTTGTGTTTTGAGGGCCCTTTCAGAACTCAGGGTAGGAGGGGTTGCCAGCCGAAACGTTCAAATGGATGAGTTCATATGGCATCAACATTGAAACCATAACAGTTTTGTCAAAAATCTCTGTAATGACAAAGTGAAGAGACATCAGCTGTTCAAGCAAACCATTTTATTTCTCTTTCCCCACCAAAGGTCTTTCCCATTTATTAGGAAGAGAAAGCATCATATTTTATTTCCTCTGACAAGTTCAAAGCAAGCCAACTCAGTCTTTCAGTAGGACCCTGGTGAGGCAGGAAGGAATTAGGAGTGTGGGAGAGCCTGGCACCCCACTCACTGAAAGATGGGGCCAAGGCACATGGGCTAAGACAATGGAAGCTGAAGCCAGATGACCTGAGTTCGAATCCTGCATCATCCACTTAATAGCTTGGTGACGTTGGGTGACTTACTTCCCCTGCCACCTGCTGTGTAGGCTGAATCTGATAGTAGTGCCTATTTCTAACGGCTCTTGGGAGGAGAATGTGTGTGTGTGTGTGTGTGTGTTTGCATGTGTGTAGTCCACGTATACATATGCCTGCATTATTTTTCTATCACTGCTGTGACAAACTAACACAAACGTAGAGACTTAAAGCAACAGAACTCCATTCTCTCACAGTTCTAGAGGCCAGGAATCCAAAATGAGTTTTATGGAGCGAAGATCGAGGTGTCTCATAGGCCATGCTCCCTCTGGAGGTTCTAGGGGAGAATCTGTTCTTTGCCTCTTCTGGATCCTGGTGGCTGCTGGCCTTCCTTGCCTTGTGGCTGCATCACTGCAGTCTCTGCCTCGGGGTCACACTGCCTTCTCCTCTGTGCATGCAGATCCCTCTCTGCCTCCCTCTGCAGGGTACGTTTGACTGTATTTAGGAGCCGCCCAAATAATCCAGGATAAGTTCCCCATCTCCAGATCCTTAATGCAGTCACATCTGCAAAGTCCTTTTTTTCCCATACAAGGTGACACATTCACAGGTTCCAGGGAATAGGATGCGGATATCTTTTGTGGGGCCATTATTCAGTTGACCGCATTGTCTCACTCTGACGCGCACAAGCATGTGGCTCTGGGTGCTACCAGAGCCCTAAAGCTCAGTTCCTTCATAGGAAGCTGGGTAAAGTTACAATGTTTGCAACGAATTGCCAGGTCTAGCTAGTCGGGTAGCAGAAAAGCTCCTGAGAATGGGCCGAATGGGGGAGGGGGAGCGTGAGTGACGGTTACTGGAATTTGTTGTAAAATTATACCAAAAAATTCCCATTTTCAAACAAAATATCCTAGACGTTACGTATATCAAAAAACCATCTGCTCTTGGGCGCCTGGGTGGCTCAGTCAGTTAAGTGCCTACTCTTGATTTTGGCTCAGGTCATGATCTTAGGATCATGAGATCGAGCCCCGTGTCAGGCTCTCTGCTCAGAGTAGAGTCTGCTTGAGATTCTCTCTCTTCCTCTGCCCCTTGCCCTGCACACACACACACACACACACACACACTCTCTCTCTCTCTCTCTCTCTCTCTCAAATAAATAAATAAAATCTTAGAAAAAACCCAAAACCTTTTATTCTCATATTTGAAACACTTTTGGACTTCTTTACTGGATAGAGCTCTTTCTCATCTAAGGTTTTAGGAATAGTTGTGATAATATTTTAGGACTCTCCTCTGGTATGTAATCTGATTATACTAGAGAGAGAGAGACAAATGTTTGAAGAAATAAATGGCAAACTCACAAAGTACTGTTTAATGCTAAATTATTTGATTTAATAAGTTCCAGCAGATATTCATAAAATTATGAGAATGTTAAATATTAACTGGGAAATGGATATATCAATAATGTTCATTAAGTTCTCATTTAACATTGTGATCATATTATAATGTTTTTTGAACAGAAGTATATCATCCTGTTTCACAGTTTATTTAAAATAAGAAAGAAATGTAACTGCCCAGATGTACACCAGAAAACAAATTTTAATGTTCATTTCGCTCAGCTGCAAACAAAAATTTATGGAAATAATGCTGAATAAAGCTCATAAAAAGAGTTTTCAATATATCCTGAGATTTGGCAAATCGATATGTTCTGAAACTGGGAGTAAAGTCATTCGTGGTAGTGGTAGGATGCATCTCAGGAAACAAGCATTTATAATGTGAATAATAAATAAATTCTGAGTGGTTGGTTCAGCGAATAAAAAATAATTTCCAAAGAAGCATCTATAATCTGGGCTTTCTATGTACTCCCGTGAATACAGTACACACATTCTAACTCAGAACTGCAGAGAAAAGTAATCAGGTATGAAGTGTTGTTTGTTTTCATGAAGCCAGTTTCAGAAAAAAATAGAAAATATTGATGGGAAAAACTAAAAGCAAACACTCATCTATTTAAATCTATATTGCCTGTTAAGCTGACAGTTTATGTAGAATGTCTTCATTAGGATTCAGCCAAAATATGCAATAATGAGATCAAAATTGATGAGCACGACATAGGTGACCTTACAGTTCTAGCAAGAGAAACCAAACACACAAAAAGTCACAAGTGGTAGGTAAGGTGTATAGAAATTATCGTGTCTCTGCATCATCATTTACATTCATGCTATGGTTGCTGGAGTCTTTTTCTACATCTGTTTCATGTTGTCTGAAAATAAAGACCTTGGTCCTTCATATTGCTTGTGTGATACATTCCCTTTGAACCCTTTGACTATATTTCCAAATGAAATCTCATTATAGGGCTGGGGCGCTCATTCCTGTACTCAGGCCATGATTGACTCTCTTCATTTTCCCAATGGTTCTAGAATATGCTTGCCAGTCATCAAGTGCTCTGTGTAGGAATGCTTTGGTCCAAGCCATGCTACAAAGTTATCTTTCCAAAGACATTTCCAGGACAGCCTTCTTTATAGCAAGTTGTTTGTCCCTAGAGTTCTTTTTTTTTTTTTTTAATTTTGATTTTTTAAAGATTTTATGTATTTATTTGACAGAGAGAGAGACAGCGAGAGCGGGAACACAAGTAGGGGGAGTGGGAGAGGGAGAAGCAGGCTTCCCGCCGAGCAGGGAGCCCAATGTGGGGCTCGATCCCAGGACCCCGAGATCATGACCTGAGCCGAAGGCAGACGCTTAATGACTAAGCCACCCAGGCGCCCCTAGAGTTCTGTATCTTACAAATAATCCCATGCCAGTATGCTGCTCATTCTTTTTTTTTTTTTTTCTTTCTTTAATTTATATTTGGCAAAGCCTCATGTCATTGTCAAGTAAGTCTTCAAATAGTGGTATGAAGCTCAGGATGGTCTGATAGTTTTCATAACTTTCTATAATCAACTCATTCCCTTTGGGGCACCTTTTTGCATGTACAGAATAAATGTTACATCAGATATAACATCTAATTTCAATTTGATTATGATGTATTATTTAATTTCTAGTGAGCATTACAATTTCTGTTAAACATTACAGATATTGTGGTGTTTGAATGGCATCATCTCTATGATGTATGTTTTTGAAAAACATACGGAGAGAAAATATGTTCAGAAGCAACAGTTTTCCCACCAAACACACTGGAAACTTAAAAAAGGCAATTCCTTGAAAAGTCAGCCCACTCTAATGGCAACATGCTTGACTGACTTTGAACTGAGTTTCTTATGTACTAATACTTCAGGAAATTTAAGTATAAAAATAGACCTTCCTCTAGTAGTTGGATTTTTTTCCACTATGGTTAGGCTAGCAAATTGTACAGGATGCCATTTTTTAAATCAGTCCTACTTGGATCCACCAAAATAATTTTTTTGAAACCCAAAGCAGCTTTTGGTACTAGGCTTACCTTCCAGTACCACTTTTCGTTAATAGCATCATTTTTAAAGTTAACAATTGTTTGCTGCCTCGGTGTCTATCATAATTTAAAATATTATACCATATATTACAGCATCCTTTGATATTAGGCTCATTCCTAAGGTACTTTTTTCACCAAATCGTCTCAGTGGGGCTCATCCGTGTTCAGGAATAGGGTTATTAGAGCTTGTCCTCCATTACTTTGTTTTCCTCCCTCCTCAGGGCCATTCCAAGCATTTAACTTGGGTGTCAGAGTTTGACTGGTACATTAAAACCAAATATGTTAAATATGCTTCCTGGAACCGCAGGATTCTAGAGGTGCTCAGGGGTTTTCTACATTACATATGTTTTAAGTCTGTTATTTAAAGATCGTTTATACTAATATACATAATATACACAATGTTTAGGCATTGGAAACCCTCAGTGAATTAACTTTTATTATAACATTACCTGGATTAATTGGTTTATTGTAGAATATAGAATAAATTGACTGCTTTTACTTCAGAATATACTCCACATTAACTGAACTTCAAAGGTGGCCTTATTTATTACTACTTAATTTGTATAAATCACTATTATTTCAAAAGTAGACAACCAAAACAAAATACAGAAATAATTAGATACTGAGTGTTGTGACTCAGTGGTCATTTGTTCTTACATTTTACTAATCATTTACTGCTGTAATTTTACATTTTATAAAGCATGAATTTGGTAAAGGCCACTTTTACTGTCTTTTATATGAGATTGTGCATAAGAATTAAAGAAATGAGCTTGGTCATAGCAACTCTTACTACACACATCGCCAGAGGCAAGGGAAACAAAAACAAAGATGAACTATTGGAACTTCATCAAGATAAAAAGCTTTTGCATGGTGAAGAAAGCAATCAACAAAACTAAAAGGCAGCCTACAGAATGGGAGAAGATATTTGCAAATGCCATATCTGATAAAGGGTTAGTATCCAAAATCTATAAAGAACTTATCATACTCAACACCCAAAAAACAACCCAGGTAAGAAATGGGCAGAAGACATGAGTAGACAGTTTTCCAAAGAAGACATCCAGATGGCTAATAGACACATGAAAAGATGCTCAACATGACTCATTATCAGGGAAATACAAATCAAAACCACCATGAGATACCACCTCACACCTGTCAGAGTGGCTAAAATTAACAACACAAGAAACAACAGGTGATGGTGAGGATGCGGAGAAAGGGGAACCCTCTTGAATTGTTGGTGGGAATGCAAGCTGGTGCAGGCACTCTGGAAAACAGTATGGAGGTTCCTCAAAAAACTAAAAATAGAGCTACCCTACATCCCAGCAATTGAACTACTAGGTATTTACCCAAACAGTACAAATATACAGATTCAAAGATGCACACGCACTTCAATGTTTATAGCGGCATTTATCCACAATAGTCAAACTATGGAGATTGCACAAATGTTCACTGATGAATGGATGAAGATGTGATACACACAACACACACACACACACACACACAACTATTACTCCATCAAAAGGAATGAAATCTTGCTATTTGCAATGCTGTGGATGGAACTAGAATGTATTATGCTAAGCCAAATACGCCAATTAGAGAAAGACAAATACTGTATGATTTCTGTGGGTCAGAAGACAGTGGTTTAGAGCACACAGGCTTCAATCCAAGTCACCAAGTTCAAATTTTGATGTCCCACTTACTCTTCTTGTCGCTTTATGGTAAGTTATTTAGCTGATGTCCTCATCCAGAATATTATGTTAATGTTATCTCCCACGTAAAATTATAGAGAGACTTAACTTAGAAAATGTATACAAAGCACCCAGCTCTGTAGTCAGCACAATATAAGAGTTTTGTAAATTGTTATCAGTATTTTGCCTAAGATTTGGCAGCTGATTTCCAGCAAAGCAATGGCCCTCATTTGTGTTCTACCAGTTGTCAATCTCAAACTTTTACTTTTATGTCACACTGTCTTGTACTGGGTTGAATGGTGTCCTTCCAAAATTCATATCCCCCCAGATTCTCAGAAGGTGACCTTATCTGGAGGTAGAGTGTTTGCATATGCAATGAGCTACATGAGGCTTTCTTAGACTAGGGTGGACCTTAATCAAAGACCAGTGTCCTTATAAGAAGAGGACATTTGGGCAAACAGAGGCAGAGGCTGGAGTGATGTTTCCAGAAGCCCTGGAACACCAAGGCTGCTAACCTCCAGCAGAGTTTGGGAGAGGGGCAGGGAACAGATTCTCTCCTGGGGACTCCAGAAGAACCAACCCTGCTGGCACTTTGATTTCAGACTTCTAGCCTTGGGAACTATGAGGGAAGAAGTTTCTATTGTTTAAAGCCACGCAGTCTATGGTACTTTGTTATGACAGTCCTAGGAATCTAATATACTGTCTACTCAAAAAACAACCCTCAATTTAAAAAGATCCAACCAGGGCGCCTGGGTGGCTCAGTTGGTTAAGCGCCCGACTGTTTATTTCAGCTCAGGTCGTGATCTCAGGGTCATGGGATTGAGCCCCGCGTCAGGCTCTGTGCTCAGCCCTGAGTCTACCTGTCCCTCTCCCTCTGCTCCTCCTCCCGCTCACGCTCTCTCTCTCCAAAATAAATAAATAAAATCTTAAAAAGATCCACTGAGAAACAAAAGGCCCAGTAAGCATTTAACAAGTTGGGAACTCCACTGTGCAGCTATCAAAAGTAAGTCTGATTTGGTATTCTGATGTGGAAGAAGATCTTGGGCTTTCCTGTAAGGGTTTTAAAAAAGGGTAGTAACACATTTTTATGGGATTTCCAAAGTAAGCTGTATCTGTAGTTTTGGATGATGCCAGTGTCATGAGAATCAAAAACCAGTCATTGGATAATAGGACTAATGCCCCCTTACAGTTCTCTGATTTGGAGGTCACCAGTAAGAGTGAAATGGACTTACATATTTGCCATGGACGGCAAACTATCCACCCCTTTGTGTCTTTCAATGCACACCGTTCCATCTCAAATTCCCGGTGTTTTGAACCTGTCACGTGTGGCCACTAAAGGTAATTTGCGAACATGTCTCTGCTTAAGGGTAACTGGATTAGCACCTTATTGAAGTAACATAAAAATCAAGTTATTTCAAGTTCCATCTCATTTGTGTTTTGCTTCTGTTTTGAACAAGGATATGGTCTCCCATTGCCTGACGGTGTGTTTATAGTTGCCACCACGATTTCACATTCTCTGGCATTTCACAGATATACATGACATAAGAATATGAATGCAATGTATA
Source organism: Mirounga leonina (assembly GCF_011800145.1). Lineage (NCBI taxonomy): Eukaryota > Metazoa > Chordata > Mammalia > Carnivora > Phocidae > Mirounga > Mirounga leonina. The sequence goes on along the minus strand of NW_023270865.1, from coordinate 6,857,940 downwards.
AAAAAAAAAAAGCCCTCAGGTGGTTGTTAATTTTTGGCACTGTGTAATTAAACTAGTTTTTTTAATGTTATCTTTTGCCAGGATCTAATTAGCAAAGCCATCTGTTGAAAGAGTAGTGGCCCATCTGCCTAGAATGTTGTTCTCTTCATTTTTATGAAAAGTATCTGCCTTTGCTGGTCCCTGTCTAATTAACTTCTCTCGCTGTGGAATGTGATAATACACAGCTTTGTTTATATACTTCTGAGAACTGTGGATTTATATGTATGTAACACGTACATAGAAAGAGCCAATCTTTTTTCTTTCCCACATTTGATTTACTCCCGAGATCGGAGCTCCGTTTATCATAACTTGAGCATATGTGTGTGCGTGATGGTGAGGTATGTATGGTGTCGTGCTTCCTTCCATCCAGGGCTTCTGTGGGTATAAAATGATACACTGTAAATCTACTCTATTTCCTTTTCCGTCTGTCTGTAACACTGTGGCTTCCTGAAAGTTGATGATGTTGTAAGTTCCAGGGTATCTCTGGATCTGAAATGAACATGGCTCTTGGAACAATGGAAATGACCATGATGAAGTTCTCAGAGTGAACAAGTTCTCAGAGTTAGCAAGATGTTGTCCAGACTAATGGAAGACACTTGTATGTTATCATAAATTAATGTCTGACATGTGCAAATATCCCCTATATGTCTGTTTCTCTTCCATCAAAATTATCTAGCACAGCGTCTTGCACTTGGTAGGTGGGTACTTCCTAACCGTGTATGACATGAAAGAGAGAATGAATGCAAATGCGTAAAGCAAAGCTTCTGTAGGTAGGTGAAGAGCACAGATGTTATTGGTATATATTTACATACAAAACAAAAATAAGGTTCTATGAATGGGAATCTTCTTGTCTTTTAAGATGTAGATGCTTCACACTCTTCGCCTACTGTGTATAGCCTTTGGATATCCAAGTAACCACAGTATTAGTTCTACGTGCGTGCTGCCAAAAAATATAATGAAGATTAAATGCAGAATGGAATAGAGAATTGAGATTTTTTTTTTTTTCCCTCTGCAGGGCTATTGTGCAATAGGAAAAGACAAGAGATGATAAAAATTAGATTTAAAAAAAAAACACAGAGACTCAGGAAATAAGAGCACGAGTGTTGTACTGAGATCTGAGATGTAGCATGTCAATGGCTTCACATTTGTTTTGACTGTCATAAAGATAGGTTTGTGTAGATACAAAAGTGTCTTGAAAAGAAGTCAACTGGAAAGATGGCTTCACGAATCAGTAGTGGGATTTGTTCCAAAATTATGACGCATGAAAGAATAACAAGAATCTCCTGTGAGAATATAGTGAGAAGACTTGATTAAAAGAAATTTAATTTATTGGAACAGTTCTTGTGGAATAAAGAAAGTTATGACCAGGTTAAAACATAATATAATTTCAAACAGGATGAGTAACTTTGAGAAATAAACTCTGGAGGATTCTACTGATACTCATATTTCTCTCTAATAGAAGTGGCTTTTTTTTTTTCCCCATAGTTGTGAAGTGGTCAAATAGATTAAGTTCAATACATTGAGAGAATAGAAGGATACTATGGGATCAACATCCTGTTTTAGGCCAATCTGGAGGCGACATGTTTTCCCACTGCATTCTTTGATAAATTCTGTGACATCCAGTTATATTTGTCCAGCCCTACGATAGGTAGTTCAGTCCATTCCTAATATAAATCTTGTCTATCCTGTCCTCTATTCAGGTAGGAAGTGAATCAACAGAAAAGCTGAACAGTCATGGTCTTTAATTAATTCTGGATTTGAATATTATTGGAAATCCAGTTATACTGTAATAAAAATGCCTCAGAAGTAACTTTGCTTCTTTTAATAACTGTCTTCAGAAAAATCTGTAAGATCCGTCCTATTTTCTATTGGTCTAATAAACTTGTGAGTGTAAGTGCTTTTTCTTGCCAAACTGGATAAAGTAAAGAAATATTCTTGAAAACTCTCCTTCTTTTTTCTATTACTTTCCGCATCCAATCCTTGGCCTTCAATTATCTTGAAAACACACAGGCTACTTGGGCATTACGCAGACTGGGGAAGCTATTTCTTTGTGATTGCGGTAGAAGGATTTGAACAATTCTGATGGCATTTGATAAATTTTCTTGCAACCCTGGGACTAACCATGCTCCTCATAGGTCTTATGTTTACTGAAAAGAGAATTACTATTTAACTTTCAACAAAATCACTGGACTAACAAGAGCCCCTACAAATGCCTCTTTACCTAAAGCTTTTTGCTTTGTAGTTGTCCTAGTAATTATATAACCAACCCTCCTGATGATAGGAGGTCAAAGTTGCGATAGGGTCGACTTTGTAAAAGAATGTATCGTAGTATATCAATTCTTTTTTAAGTTTAAGTAAGGGCAAAAATACAGATATCTTTGTTTAAATACAAACAACATAGTTTTATAAAGAGATCTAAGAAAGGAAAGGTCCATTTGGAACAATAGTAATGCACTTATTTTACGTGAGTCCCGTGGGGACACACGGATCTGCCATTACACATGAAGCCCTTATGTCTTCTCGGGAGGTGTCATCCCTTGTCACGAATGTATTTGTCATCCTAGCACAGAATTCAAGTCATTTGTTTGCATCACATGTTGACTCGCTGTGATTTTATTGCTGCCATTAATCATTATGAACAGGAAGACATCACAGAAAGAATTAACAAATTCTCTTATCAAATGTTGACACTGACAAAAATCGCTAAGTTGACACAAGGGAAAGCAGTTAGGATCTTGTTTCTGTTTGAAAGTCACTGAAGTGGTTCTCTTTAGAATACTTTTCTTATGGACTCATGTTTGCCAAGGAAGATAAGTTATACAAGAGGCAGGGTTTTGTGTTTTAATCTCTATTATGTAACCTTCTTTGGAGGACAGTAGATACGAGATTATGGTACACCATCACTTTGTTACTCTCCTAGGTTTAGGAGAATTAAAAAATACCTTCTTCCTAGAAGTGAGAGTGAAGCCATTATTCTCCTTCATAATGTTTGACAGTAGCTTGTTTTTGGCTTAGTTTAGTTTACTATTTAACATTAGTTCAGATTAGCAAAGAATTGTCCCTTGCTTAAATTATTTTTTCTGAGAATGGGGCATCTGGGTGGCTCAGTTGGTTAAGTGTCTGACTCTTTTTTTTTTTTTTTTAAGATTTATTTATTTATTTGATAGAGAGAGAGAGTGGGTGGGCACAAGCAGGGGGAGTGGCAGAGGGAGAAGCAGACCCCTTGCTGAGCAGGAAGCCTGATACTGGTCTCCATCCCAGGTCCCTGGGATCATGACCCGAGCCGGAGGCAGACGCTTAACCAACTGAGCCACCCACGCACCCCAAGTGTCTGACTCTTGATTTCGACTCAGGTCATGATCTCAGGGTTGTGAGATTGAGCCCTGCATCGGGCTCCACGCTGAACTTGGAAACTGCTTAAGATTCTCTCTCTACCCCTCCCACGCCCACCCCTCAACCCTGCTCATGCTCTCTCAAAAAAATAAAATTTTAAAAAACTTTTTTTTTCTGATAATGATTTAACTGATCCTTCAAAAATCCTAAATCTTTGGAAATCCAGCTCACAAATCCACATTCCATACAATAATACAAAAGATAAACAGCTCAAATTCTTACGTTTGTTCAAAAAAGTGATTCACAATCTCAGCGTATAGATCGTTAATATTGGCAGGCATCATTTCTTCCTGTGAAGTCAGTGCTGTGTGTTATCTCAGGTAATCACGGACAGCAGCAGATGTGAAAGAATGCACGTCAACTTGACGCCATGCGTTAGATTTGGAAAGTCTGGGAAAACATACTCGCAGGTTGTGGCTCTACCTATTTAGTCAGAGCTCCTAATGGTATGAAAATTACTGGTTTGGGTGAAGTAGTAGATGTGCTCTTTGCATGAGCTATTTCTTTTATTGACTATTCATCATTTACATATGGATCTTGGGAGTAAGGAGGTTGCAAAATCATCCTTGCTCCATTATCTTTGAATATTGATAAATGACATACTATGAACAGAAAATACAAATGTCTAAATGAGTATTTACATCATTTTGTTCCAAGGCTTGTCTTTTCAGTGTGCTGTGGATCTGTCCTGTGATGTCACTGCAGGCACTAGGTACCAACTCCTTGCATGTGCCTTTCTTATAGTCATTGAAATGTCACACTACTTCTGCTGAACTGTAGTTACTTAGGGGACAGGTCCTTTAAATGCTTTGATTTCAAAGCTAAATAGAAGCCTCTGTGAGTGAATTTCATGAATTTGGTGTAAATTCTGTATTAGTATGAAGGTTCTGTGGTGTGCCCACATTTCCTAATCTGATTACCAGTGCCTTATTATTCTTCCCCTTTTCTTCAGTCAAAACCGTAACAGTCGCTGTCATTTTGGTGTTTCCTACAGGCTGTGGAGTGGGAGTGTGATGAAGCCACCAAGAAGGCCTGTTACAGTAAGGGCAAGTCCGAGGTAAGGGGCATGCGGAAATGCATGGTCACCACTGTTTGGAAGGACTGTACGTGAAGCATTTTGATATGAAGGTTATTCCTGATGATGGTGCCTTGTAACTTGAAAAAACAGGATTCAGAATATACGTCGGACGCCTTGGTGGCTTGGTCATTTAAGCGTCTGCCTTTGACTTAGGTCATGATCCCAGGGTCCTGGGATCGAGTCCTGCGTCAGACTCCCTGCTCAGGGGGGAGCCTGCTTCTCCCTCTACCCCTCCCCCCTGCTCGCGGTCTCTCTCTTTCACGTTCTCTGTCTCACACTCTCTCAAATAAATAAAACCTTTAAACAAACAAACAAAACAGAAACAAAATATATGTACAGTAGATTCTCAAGGTTTTAACATTAAATCAAGATTAACCACAGTTTCCAAAAAAGGATTCAGAATAGGAGAGCAGATCTGATTTGCACCATTAATTAGGCTAAAATATGGAATCAGTTGGCTGTGATATCATTTGGAAATATATGGGCCTGAATTTTAAAAATAACATTTTAATTCCCCAATTATATCTTAGAGCTAATTCCATAAAGTGACTCTATGATAAATAAAATTATTATATCAAAAATGATGAGATTTCTTTATAATTCGTTTTAACGTATCTATAAAATAAACTCTTTCCCTCTCTCTCTCTCTCTCTCCTCCACCCACCTCCTCTCTTTCCATATGAAAATCAGCACCCCCAAGTTCCTAAGGAAAGTGCAGTTTCTAATTAAGGTTGGAAATGCATTTCTTGAGCAGCTTTGCCCAGGGTCGAACTGCCTCCACACGGTCGCTGGCTCAGGAAGAGCAGAATTCCTCCATCCGGGGGAATCTGGTTCTGAGAGTTATACAGGACCATCTTGAGGAAATTCTTTTGCAGCTGGTGCAGATGCTCATTCTGTCTCGTTCTGAGAGTGATAGCGTTACTTTATTGGAGCACCGGTCTTTCCAATGTGAATCCCACTTAGGGTCACAGAAGAAAGCAGATACACAGCGAGCAGCAAGTAGGGCTCCCTGTGCAAATGTGAGCCCAGAGCCAAGAGCTTGGGGGAAAAATCTAGCAAATGCAGTGAGCAAACACTGGTAAAAGATCCTCACACCGGCTGTGTGGGTAAAAGATGTTAGGCACTTTATTTTACCCAATTTCATTGCCCTTTTCCCTGTTAACTAAACAGTTTTGAGAGTCAGACGTGGAGGCCGGTCTCAGCAAACTCAGTCACTGGGTTTTCCAGAACTGAATAAAGAACCCAGAAGGAGGAGAGGGGAAGGAAGAAAATGCCATCTTAGCCAGGGAAACACTTGGAGACGAAGAAAGAAAAAAAAAAGCAGAAATTGATGAAGGCAATTTACTGAGAGATCTTTAACCTCAGAAAATGCTTCTGACATAAATCATCGGAGACACAAGAAGATGTAAAGATAGCACCAGGTTACGAAAAATATGAAAATGCCCCCACAAAATAAAGGAGAAGTAACTAATGAATTCTTCTTACTGAGTTTGGATAAATTATGTGCAAAACCTGAGAAGGGGGTGTCTCTGTGGTTTGCTTTCTCCTCCCTGGAATGTTTGCATGTCATGATGTACCAGAGGTATTTCTCCCTATTCACCAGAGCACAGGGAACTCTTCAAACAAAACCACCTTATTGCAGTGTGGAGAGGCAGAATCGTCTGGGGGCAGTAAGGGGGGGGGGGCACCGTTTTTATTTCTACCAGCAGAAAACATGGACCTTCCTTTCCAAGCTTCTAATGCCCTCCTTGTCCTCCCCTTTGCCTGATGACCCGGGCGCCTTCCAGGGTCTGCGTCCTTCTCCCTCTTGGCTTTTCCTCTCCTTTTTCTTTTTTTTCTGGTACTTTGGCTCATCCCTCTCCTCTTCCTTCTGGGTCTGTGCACGTGCCAATAAACATGATTTGGTTTTGGGCAGCCCAGCAACAAATTTTCTGGACCTATGGGGTGGCCATGGCTTCCTACCCGTTCAAGGAGCCCCATCTCAAGCATTCCCCCTGCTTCCACCTTGCCCACGCTCCCCCCTGCACCCCCCCCCAGTTATCACCCGGGACTTGTGTCTTTCTCTGCAGGGGCTCCTGCCCCTACTGCACCCCCACATTGCACCAGTTACCAGTAGCCATCTGTATTTTCCCTGTCATGCTGCATTTTCATTATGCAACCCATGCCCCTGGACTGGGAGCTGGGCCTGACGGTTTCACGTTGAGCCCAGGACACAGCCGAAGTTGGGAGTGTAACTCCACTCTCCTGATGAGTGACCAAACATGTGAGACCCACACCTGGGTGGTGATCTTTGTTAATTCAGGGTTTCTCGAGCTCCCCACTCTTGACGTTGGGGATCCGATCACTCTTAGTTGTGGGGTCTCTGTCCTGTTCATTATGGATGTTTAGCAGTGTCCCCAGGTCCCCACTAGATGCAAGCAATCCCTCTCACCCAGTCGTGACAGCCAGAAAGAACCAAAAATGTCTCTAGACATTGCCAGATACTAACGTGCTCAAGAATCTGGACTGTATTTCTCCAAATGATGAAAGCATTGGCAGTTCTTACATGGTCCATTTCACATGGTTCTCATGTTTCCTCTAGATCACATTCATTCGTTTCACAGACTATTTCAAAAATAGCTATTTCCTTCCCTCTCTGGACATCAGTCTCCTCTGTTCCTTATGTATTTTAGGAAAACATCTGATTATTTCGGTAGCCAGTGCTTCTCCTGCTGATAGTTTCTGAGTCAGTAATTTTATAAGAATTAGAGCGGTAGCCTTTTACTAGCAGATCATTACTGCTTGGAGTGAATAATTGCTTCTGCTGAATCAGAACTGACCCATGTTTTGCCTTAAGCTGTGACCATTTGTTGTTTGGTGCTTAGAAATTAGGCAAGTGAAAATCAGAAACAAATCGGAAAGAGCATCTTTCATTCCTTTAGGTAACATACCCTCAATTGACAGATGGGAGCGGTCCTCACTACCCTCCGCTGAGTTTTCTGAGACACAGAAGGAAAACGAGCAGAACAAACACGGTCAAATAAAATCAGACCTTCACGTTCCACGTGTTTCTGGTTTTGATGGGTTAAAAACAATGGCAAATCTCTGTCATTATAAATTGATTCAAACTCCATTTGTAGATGGGATTTTTTTCAGAAGAATATACCAACGCAGCTAAAGATGAATTTCAGGCACCAGTACTGTAAGGAGAGATGGCGTGTTCTTTGAGGTGGCATTAAGTATATTGATGGACCCATCTACGCTCTTGAACAACCCGTGCTCGGTTGAAATGGATTTCGGTTTTGTGGCAGCACTGTGTGCGGGAGAAGTTCATGTGCCCAAAATGATGTGATGAGTTTCCAGAGGCTTCACCCTAGGCCACACTGCCGGGTGGTCCGTGGGTGGGGAGCCCGGTGGGACATCCGGCTCTGCATCTTCCTCTCCTAGTTCCTTTTCCTTACTTAGCATCTCTGTTACGTTCTCAAAATGGCACCTGACCCAGTAGCCTGAGCCCAACCCCTGGGACACAGAAGAAGAAACAAGGCCACTTCCTATGAAGAGGAGCAGCGAGGCCAAATACCATCTGCCCGAGGGCCAGTCCCTGAATTCACAATTCAGACAACCCAAATTTCTCCATTCTGACAGTTCAAGGGCCCAAATCGGAAAACATTTTCACTGAGTCAACTTAACTAGAGCAGTCCCCTTGCTTCTGGAAGTTTCCATCGCCTGCGGTCAACCGCGGTCCAGAGGCAGATGATCCTCTTTCTGATGTCACGCCAGAAGGTCGGTAGGCCCACGCTGCGTCACAGTGCCTACATCAGTCACTCACATCACCGCATCACGTAGGCATCTCATCATCTCAGAACAGCACTCACAGAAGGGTGAGCACAGAAAGTAAGACATTTTGAGGGAGAGAGAGAGCACGTTCACAAAACTTTTACTACAGCATATTACTAGAATTGTTCTATTTTATTATTTGTTGTTGTCCTCTCTCACTGTGCCTCACTTACAAATGAAACTTTCTCAGAGGTATGGTATGTACAGGAAAAACCGTGGTATCTGTAGGGCTTGGTACTATCCATCGTTTCAGGCATCCCCTGGGGGTCTTGGAAGGTGTCCTCATAGATAAAGGGGCACGGCTATAATATCCGTTTAGGGAGTGGAATTCAGGTTTTTTTCTTAGTGGCCAGGAGTTTAGAAATGAGAATTCAGCGATTGTTTATTTTTTGTTTGTGCAGTAGTCTTAGGACAACTTTCACAGAATTACAAAGTTTCCCTTCTCCCTGAAATCAAAAGAATAATGCAAAATGTGACATCTCAAAAATGAGAAGAATGCCAGCCGTTTTGACTGAGCTCATGGTTTTCTCTCCCCGAAGAGCAGTGGTCCGTGCTGCCCCACAGAAAGCAGGATAAGCAGAGCCAGGAATGCTGGGCGCGGTGAGGGGGCTGAGCCAGCGGGGTGGCGTGCCCTGGGCCCCCTCGCCGCTCTGAGGGGAACATTCCTCAGCCGGCTGCCCAGCAGGGGAGAAGAAAGAGGACACATTTGCTCTTTTTCCCTGGTGGTGTTGGGACCGACACAGGCACCATTTCAAACGTGTAGTCCGTTAAACTGCCAGTTCAGGGAATCAGGTCAAGAAAATGTCATAGATCCTTGATTTGGGCCCATTTAGAAGAGAAAGGAGGTGCGGAGACTTGCCACTTCGCTGTGAGGTTGGAGTTCAATTGTATTTATAAAATTTTCAGCTCATTTTGGGGAAAGAGGGTGACTTTGCCTACAAAGGACTCAAACGTTTCCTGCGTTAAAGGGGGAAGAAGCGTCTGTTTTTATGTATTCTGAAACTTTTATAATAAAATCTGCCGTATTTAGTTCTTTTTGAAATCCGATGACAGAAGAATGCTTCAAGAGTTACTTAAATGTCTTTTAAACGAATATGATTTTAAACATAAATGGCCGATTCTCCTGCACGCGAACAAGAGTCCCTTGTCTGTCTGGGGTCACTGTGTCTGAGCCACAGCCCTGCCCGCTGTGCCCTTTAGGAAACGCACCGGCTCGCAAGGGGGTGAGGGGGCTGCTTTGTGCACCTCTCGGAGCTTTTGCTTCTCGTACCTTTCTTGCTTGTGATCTCATTTTGGTACTTTTGACACCAAGTGCCTAGAATTATTTTGCTCTTTGGTGGGAGAGTTTTTTTTTTTTTTTTTTAAAGATTTTATTTATTTATTTGAGAGAGAGAATGAGATAGAGAGAGCATGAGAGGGGGGAGGGTCAGAGAGAGAGGCAGACTCCCTGCTGAGCAGGGAGCCCGACGCAGGACTCGATCCCGGGACTCCAGGATCATGACCTGAGCCGAAGGCAGTCGCTTAACCAACTGAGCCACCCAGGCGCCCCGGTGGGAGAGTTTTGATTGGAATCCAGGGCTCCGTGTATTGTTCTGCCTGCATTTCTCCTGGGGCCCTGCTTGCCGTGTTGTCCAGCTGTGCAAGGAGAGTGCAAACTCCAGATGTTGGGGGGAAGCCACCATGACTCCATGACTCCATCCTGCCTGGTGGCATGGCGGGGGGTGGGGGGGGCCTGGACATGTTCACCGGGAGTGCCAGGATTTGGAATTCTTGAGTTAATGCATGCAGCACCCTGCAGACCTGAATTTATTCTATATGATTACTGCAAAAATTAAGGCTTCTTTAAATGGGACACGAACAACCTGTGTAGATTCTGTACAGGCAGTTTTATTTTTGTTTTGTTTTGTTTCCCATTTTTTTTTTTAAATCGAGGTGTCCCCAACAAGTTTTCCATGGAGTTCAGTTGAAAATAGTCACATTATGTAAATATATGCATAATAAGTATACTTTAATTTATCAATACACTATGTATTATATAGCATACAATAGATATGTTAATATATATTCATATGCATATGTGTGTATTTTTATCTACATATTTCTAGATATGTATATCTATATATTTAGGTATAAATATGACTATAACAGCATGTCTATATATTTATTTAAATTTATGTAACCTGGGGGCGCCCGGGGGGCTCAGTTGGTTGAGCATCTGACTCTTGATTTTGGCTCAGGTCATGATCTCGGGATCGTGGGATCAAGTCCTGTGTCTGGCTCCCAAGCTCAGTGTGGAGTTTGCTTGAGATTCTCTCTCTCCCTCTGCCTCTGTTCCTACCCCTGCTCATGCTCGTGGACTCTCTCTCTCAAAATAAACTATTAAAAAAAAAAAAAACTTCTGTAATCTGTATGCACATATATACATATGTAATACATGTGTCTCTTACACACATATATGTCTCCTATGTGTATACGCCATATATATATACATTTACATCTGATTGGGTGATGCAGTTTCTCAAGATTCACCTGGTAATCGTGACTTTCGGTAAGTATGCATTCAACAGGAGAGGCACGTGCAGTTACTGTAAATTGCTCTGCGGCGCTCTGGGTGCTCACAAAGGTGATGCGTCACTCAGGGAGACACGTTGTGTTCAGTGGGAGCGCTGATGAGCATGGACGCTGCCTGGCTCCCAGCCCTCCTCCCCCACCCCTAACAAAGATGGGCTGGCGTTGCTGAGCCACCTACCCTGTTTACGGATCGTCTTTCTGCACAGTTACAGTCTTTCTTCAAGCAGAACATACCTGTTTGGGGGAAAAAAATGATGAAACACTGTAAGGGAAAAACCAGTGAATTCATTGAGAGAAAGGTCCTGAAAACATGTGTTTTCTGTCCTGGGGTCAGGGCTGTGTGTCCTTGAGACCAAGGGGGCCTTGGCCTGCCTCTGTCTCGAAGCTCTTTTAGTGAGTCAGCAACTCTGCCTCCCAGCTGTCAATTCAGATAATTGCTTTGAAGTCAAGGACAGGTTGACCTGCCTGTGGGATCGCAGGCACCCACGGGTCGTTTTAAGGTTCAAGTGGTATTACCAAAAGGTAGATAGATGACTGTCATTATCAACAGAGAAGCCGTGTGGTGGCAGGCAGTTGGCAGCCTTGGAAATGAGCACTATGACTTCTTGGAAAACCAGAATTCATTAAATTCCCTTAAACCACTTTCAAGATACAGAAATGGGATAAAAGAAAATATTCTTAGATGAGAAAAGGAAACTCAAAGATATTTAGGTAAGTGGATTTATAAGACAAACCTATACCAGAATCTCCGGAAGGGACATCTATCTGCATCATGCCTGTACTTTAAATAAAACAAGCGATCCCAAGCAGTCCTTCTGGCACGTTTAGATAACCGGTGAAACAGCCACATTTGTAGCCGTGATCGATAACGCGATCCACCAGGAGATTTTCCATAGGAGAATTTGGGTCTTAAGCCTACCACCAGCCGGAGACTGATGATTACAGAGCCTGGCCCTCGGGGTCATTTCCTTTCATTCTTAATTTTGACTCTCTGATTTCTACATTTATCTGCTGCTCAAAAGCTAAGTACCTCTACTTTCTTCTATCTAATACGGTCTACGTTGTTTTGTCTGAACTTACCCCAATTTCTCTTAAAAAAACATTATTTTAGATGCATTTATTTGTTTACTATTCACATCCAGCCTGCTTCTAGAATCAGTTGAAGGAGTCTTTGAGTTAAACATGAGGCGGCTTTTAAGGGAGTGAGAACGAGAAAGGTCTGAGATGCACTGAGCCAGACTTTGGGCAAAGGAGTTCAGCTCTTGACAGTTAAGAAGAAACACAGAAGTATGCCCACCTCCGAAGGTTCCTCTTACAGGGCACAAGGAGGGAGCATGCCTTGTCCTAGTCCCATTGGTGATAATGCAAACCTTCTCCTCTTCTCCTCTTCTCTCCTCCTCCCCTCCTCCCCCGGTGCATCCCAGCGTGCATACTGGACTCATCTAGAACATGACTCTGGTCAGGTCCCATATGTCACAAGCAACTCTAGGGTCCACAGGGTTGGGTCTGCCCTCTGTCCTTGAGAAAAAGACTGTACGGGCCCCCTTATCTGATTGTCCTGATCCCTGAACTCTTCCTCTATCCTGCCCTGCAATCTCACTGAGCTGGGGAAGCTGATGGGTGGTCCATGGGCATGTGACCCTTCTCAGACAGTAGAGCCCCCGAGTGTGTTCTCATGTGGTCCTGGTTACTGGAACAGGCTTGTTACAATTCTCTGTTCCAATTGAAATATCATTGTGCCCTCCCTTGTTTACTTTTTTCCAAGATTAAAAAAAAAAAAAATCCAGCTGGATTTGTCCTGCCTCTCTGGTACACTTCTGCCTTCTGGTGCTCACCCTCCCTAACCATCCTTCCAGTTCTTCATCAAGTTTGTGATGGGCCCTCACAAAAGTTAATGACCTCTGCTCTTATTTTCAGTTTGTCTTACTTTTGGGAGATGAAGATAAACATTTTTGTTATCTCGATTGTTTCCCTTCCCATAATTGATGAGAAGTACTGGCTTTCTCTCCCCCAGGTCTGTAGACATCATCTTTCAGTCGGGATCTTGGAATAACTTAACCTTGACTGTGTTCATGGATATAGGCTTGCTTCCAGCGCATTTCTACTTTGTGTCAGTCTCTTGCTTTAAAACGACAACAAAAGAGTTCCTCTATGTCTTAGACTCCTTCTTGAAAGAGTTCTAAAAGCACAACAGAAAACAGGCAAAATCCCCACTTCTCCCACTGTTTGTCATTTCCCATCTCCTATTGGTTATAGTGTTACCTCTACGTCTGTTTTATATGTTAAGGCATCAGGCCCTCTCAGCTCCCTTGCTCCAGGTTATCTCTTTGGAGTATCCCTCAGACATGTTTAGTCCTCAGGCTTTCATCCTTGCCTTTATCCTGTCTTTGCAGACCCCCGTGCCCCACGCTCCCTGACATGGCCCGGCCACCTCGCCCCTCCTCTCTGTCCTCCCCGTGCTCCCTGAGCCTGGGAAGAGAGAACCATGTGGCTCTTTGAAGTCTTGTTTTGTTCTTTCTCTTTCAGAACTCTCTGCCCTTTCCATAGTCATAAAAACAAAGCAGAACACAACAAAACAAGCCTCCTCCCCATCTGGCGTACCTTTCTCAGCTACCCAGTACACTGTTGACATTCATTTCTCCATTCTCCTGATATCAGACTTAGAGCTTTCGTTCCTTTTGTTGTTTCTTTTCTCAAAGTGTGTTCAGATTAGCAGTCACTTATAATTTGTGCTTGCTATTCTTGCTAGGTATGGTATTGGGAGAATTATCTGCCCTTGACGTTTGACTTCATATTTAGAAAGCAGATCCCCAGACTTCGCTCTTTTCATCATCCTCATGGCCAGGCCAACAAGCAGACTGAGTTATGGCAAATCAGCAGGCATGGAGATTGGGGCTCCATTTGGTTGAAGAGAGCATTGCCAAATGCAGAGCTTCTTATGCAGGGCGGCATGCTATTTGGACCATCATGTATCATGAGATGTCGGCTCTGTCCACTCGGTTGGCTCCTCACCACATCCTGTTGGTTCACTGCGTTCTGGCTGTGCACGTCCACACCCCCCACCCAGTCTGGGCACGAAAGGACATGGGACCCAGTTAAGGAAGTGGTTCCCTTGTCTGTCTCCGGAACTGTAATCTCCCTATCTCAAGTTTAGCTTCTACACTGAGTGGTCCTTCAACATTGGGTCAGGTCAGACTTCATGCAATGAAAACAAATAGCAAGTCCCTTCACATTTGGAGTAAAATTCAAATTCACTAGGCACAGCGGCCCCTGTCTGACTGTGCAGTGGATGTGTGACCTCTTCCATACACCACGAAGCCCCTCACCCTAACCATGGCACCTCGGCACAGTCCACTCCCCCCACCTAGGTTGTCTTTTTCCTTTTTAGGTCATTAAATCCTGTAAGTGTCAGATGGTGCTTCCTCCAGGAAGCTTCACTAAATTCTATCCTTCTTGTATTTTTTTAAAAGATTTTACTTATTTATTTGACAAGAGAGAGAGCAGCAGAGGGAGAGGGAGAAGGAGACTCCCCACTGAGCAGGGAGCCTGATGTGGGACTTGATCCCAGGACCCCGGGATCAGCAACTGAACCGAAGGCAGACGCTTAACTGACTGAGCCACCCAGGCGCCCCTCTATCCTTCCTTTAAAACTTACATTAGATGTCACCTCCTGGGAAGCCTTTCTCCAACTCTTCCCTTCCCCTTCCCTCTCGAGGTAGTAATATTCTGTTCTCTGGACAACTCCATAGTAGTTGTCATGGCCCTTTATTTTCATTTTCTGCTGAATGCCTAGATTGTGACCTCTAGCACAGTGTCTACCAAAGAATATCTAGTCAGTAAATGCTTGCTGAATGAATGAAGAGCTTTCTGGCTCAGAAGTCCATGCACTATGATGACAGTGCCCCAGATTTTCTATGCATGCTTTGCAAGCACAAAACATACTCAACTCTGGGTCATCACTCAGCATGGGGTCTCATCCCACATGTTCTGGACATCCTTTCCTTATTAGTTACATTCTTGCTTCTCCATCAAAAATCAAAAATGTGTATAGATTCTCACTATGTATGGAATAGCACTTTGAAAACTTTTTGTAAAACCTTCTTCCAATTTGTATACAGAGTTTCACATGTGACCCTTGCATTTGGAGAAGCATTTGTAACATTTTTTTTCAAAGTTCTGGAAAGTTTTCTGAGACACTTTTTCATGAGTGGCATCCAATAGTTTCCTTTTATTCATTCTCCTCACTACACATACCAAAGGCGATTTCGGGTTTGCTCTGTTAACAGGTACAATTCAAAATGAAACTACATTTATCGAAAAAAAGATACGTGCTTTGAGATTTTAATTGAATGTGTATATTTATCTTCATAAATATCTTCTACCGAACAAGTGTGCAGATAGAGAAGGTCAGATTATTTAACAGTTATTGTTGTTTGGGGGTCAATATCTAAGAGATTTTTGTTTTTGTTTTTAGTGGTCAATTGCCATATAATTTATTAGTCAGTCAAAATATATTCAGATTTGCCATTCCTCTTGTGTTCAGGCCTGTTAACATGTTTTGTGTGATTTTTTTTTCCCCCTCCAGGAGGAATGTCAGAACTACATCCGGGTGCTTTTAGTGGGTGGCGACCGGTTATTTACCTGTGGGACCAATGCTTTCACGCCTGTCTGCACCAATCGCACGGTAGGTCTTCGTCTTGAGCTTCGACAGAGTTTAATACCAGGAAAATCCAAACGTTCTGTTAAAGCTGTAGTTTTACATGTACTTCCGTTCTCTAAGGAGTTGCTTTTTTTCTGAAAAAGACTGAAAAAAAGTCTTTTTTTCAAATAGAAAAAATATTTGATGTGTTGATTTATTACTAATCACACTGCCTAGAGTATAAAGAGCTGGAAGTAATGATAGCTTGTTGAATTAAATTTCAATATGTTTCCAAACTGTTTCTGCCAGCTTTTCTCCACCAGTGATCCTAAACACTAATCCTCAACATACTCTTCTTTTATCCTGGCTTACTACAGAGATCCTGAGAAGTATTAAATGGCCTTAAAATCATAGTCCAAATGATGAAAATTATAATTGACCAATTGGATAAGAGCAATGTCAAAAAAATGAAAGCAAGCCAATAAATGAAGCCCAAGCCCTGGGCAAAGTGATGGTCCAACCTGTCCTCTTTCTTTTTCTTTTAAACCTGTCCCTATTGGCGGAGGACTCTTCAGCGCCTGTATCTTACACCCGTAGATCCGTGGGGCGTCCGAGCACAAGGGCAGTCTTCCTAATTCGAGATAGGAGTTTGATGTCCCGCAGGGAGCATGATGAAGAAATATCGTTAGGAGTTTGATGTCCTGCAGGGAGCATGATGAAGAAATATCGTTATGTTAATTTCCTGGTTACCCAACTTCTCTCAAAGCCTGACTTTATCATCTACAATATTTCAAACTAGCATTCGGTTATTGGAAATATAAGAAGAACGAGGAGGAGGATGTCACGCCGTGCTCTCAATGCTTTGCACCTACTCGGGTGGTGGTTATCTACCCCAGGTTGTGTTTATCCTTTGGGTCCCTGTTGTATTAAAACAAGAGTTTGAGATATAAAGAATTTAAGTAACTTGCCCGGAGCTAAACCTCTGCCGGCAGAGTGAGCAGTGTGTGTGGGTCCCCTGTCTAGCCCTGTGTTCTGCTACCACCCAGGTCAGGATGAAGAAGCCAGTGGAACTTTTCTCGTTCAAGGATGGGTTGGGAAACCAGCAACTGAGAAGCTGGGTTCACACCAGATGCCTGCAAGACCCCGAGTTGGCTGTCTGAAAACTGACTAAATAAAGTGTTGGAAATTTGGGCTACACAGTCCGAAAGAGCACGCATCCTTATCTGTGAGCAGAGTTTGGAGCTATTCATAGCATTTTAATTCACTTAGGGTGATAAAATTGTACAGAATCTATATTGTGGTTTGTGTTTCTCTAAATATTGACGTTTTCTCTATTGAAGTGGAAAGATCTGCAGTACCCATGCGTTATCAATGGGACCCATGTACAATCAACTTCTTTCTTTTTTTTTTTTCTTTTTTCTTTTTTCTTTTTTTGGTGAGAGTTTAATAGTGTGAGGTCCCGCAGCTCTGAAGGGAGGATGAGGGAGATGATTGGTGGATCCTCCATCCAAGTCCACCGCAGGGCGTTTTCATCAAAGTCGGAGTGCACACCTCTGTCGTGTCTTATCCTGAGCCCCAGAGAGTTTATTGCACATGCGTCATTTGCGGGTCGGGCCGACCCTGTTCTAGGGCTTTCCTGGGGGCTAATTGGTTTCGTCTCTCTTGTCCTCCCCCACAGTTGAATAACCTGACCGAGATCCATGATCAGATCAGTGGCATGGCCCGCTGCCCCTACAGTCCCCAGCACAATTCCACGGCTCTCCTCACAGCCGGTGGGGAGTTGTATGCTGCTACGGCCATGGATTTTCCCGGACGGGATCCTGCCATTTACCGGAGTCTGGGCATCTTGCCTCCTCTCCGCACGGCGCAGTACAACTCCAAATGGCTCAACGGTGAGTCTTCCCGTCACTGGAGGTGCCCCACCTCATTTGTCTGTAACGCCTGGTTACTTGTGCTCAAAAGCAAGCTGCTGCCACTTCCGAAGAAAAACACCAATTTCTTCATTTTCTCAGGAAATCAAAATGTCACTTGTTTTGCTTGTCAGTGTGGAAGGGCATCTGCGCGGCGCTCTTTCGGAGTAGAAGGGGAGGAGATACTGTCGATGCTGGAGACCAGGACAACAGGGCTAATGTTGACATGACCATACATCGAACTTAGGCTGTTCTTTACGCTGGTGTTTGAAGTTCAGGAAATTTGATGTCGTATCAGAGATACCTGTAGATTCATGTGCATTCTTTCTTAACTTCTCATTATATATCTAAAAGCAGGAAGTTACTAGCATTTCATGAAATGTTCAGACGCTGGGTAAGAGAATAGGTTTGGCCACAGGTAGCTCCAAAGAGCTTGATCAGTTTAAAAAAGTATCGAGTCACATAACCAGAGCATTGGGGTACGCGTCTTCGGGGTTACTCCCTTCGATGGCGCGAGCGTCAGTGAGCTCTGTCACTGGTCTCTCTCTGCCATCCACGTTGTGGCAGTGTGGTCCTCAGACTGACTCTGCTGGGCATGCAGAATCGCTGATGCACTTTCAGGCACTGCATCCAGGTGTGACAATATGCAGCAGCAGGAGAAGCTGTGTCTTCCCAGAAGACTTCAGTCTTGGACTAGAAATTGGTCATGTGCTCACTAAGCAGTCAGAATAGAGGTTGGCTTTGTTCAGTGTCCTGAGTGAGGGGTGCCAGCTAAAACTGAGCCCTCTGTATGTGTGTTCATGTGTGAATGTGCTTGCACACGCACACACACACACAGTGTTATGGACAGATACATGCATCACATGTCATCCCTTTATTTGGTAGCTTGCACAGAGATGAAATCTTGAAATTGCCCTTATATTATTTATTGTTTTGAGCTTTCGAGTTCTACAAAGATTTACTGGCCTTCTGTCAAGTACAAGCTAATTATGTAGATGGGAATTTCTCAACCTCGGCACTACTGACATTTTGGAAAAGATAATTCTTTGATGTGTGTGCGGTGCGGGGCTCTCCTGGTTATCATGGGATGCTTAGCAGTATCTCTAGCCAATCTATACTCACTAGATGCAGTAGCATCCCCCTCTACCTAGTTGTGACAATAAAAAAATTTCCAGAAGTTTCCAAACGTCTCCTGGGGGAGAAAATGCCTCTGGTTGAGAACGACTGGCTTAAGCTCATTATTTATGCATATTTATTCCTGAAGGTATATATAAAGCATTTTTCCAAGTAATAGAGTCAAACCAGCCCCCAGGTTGCCTTTAAAAGATTCCATTGTAGAGAAGAGAATATCCTCCTCAGATTTCTCTAGTAATTTAAATGACTCTGTACCCTTCCAAAGGGCAACATGAATTGTTTTCCTAAACTGAAGCTGTACCTAGCTTTTCTTCATTAACATTATTTCTGTTGAACTGGTTTCAGTCCCCTTCGGGCCCTGAAGCTTTCATCTGTTTAGCTTAAAGCTCTTCTTTCTGTTCATTTGATTTTTACTGACCATGCAAAGTTTCCAGTTACAAATCAAAATCACCTGCCCCCCAATCAAAGGCATTGTAATTAGAGTTTGTCCAAAGCAAAGTAAAAAGTAATTAGGAGTACCGTCTCTCTCTCTCTCTTTTTTTTTCCCCCAAAAGTGACCCCCTGAAGAATATCCTGGAAAAATAACTCCAGTTATAGCATGAGTTAAAAACACTGACTATTTCTTTGCATGTGACTCCAGTGCCCGCTGGCTGATCAGATGGTCTGATTCCATTAACGTCTGGGTGGAAGCCTTTCTGTCTGAGAGTCAGGGGATGTGAGAAGGGCAGTGGGAGAGCTAACCCTGCTTACCACAGTCACCATAGGTATGCTGTCATTTGGCCAACATAATGAATCATGTTTTAGGTTCCTAAAAGGTGCTGCTGTTTATATATGATAGAATCCAACAACTGTAGAAATTGAAAATTAGTCCAAGGTAAACATGGTAGAGCCACCACTCAACCTACGTTGTCATCTTCATTCCCATGACCCTAAATGACCCTGTTGCCCTCAGCCCCGCCCGCCCCCACCCGCCCAGAAAGGAAGGCCCTCACTCCCAGGGCAGAGAGCAGAGAGTTCTTGAATGTTGAGTGTTTCTTCCCTCTCCTGGGCCCTGTTGGGGCAGTGTCTTCTACTGAACCCCGAGATACCGTTTCTACTGCTGGTTGGCCCTGTTTTCGACTCTGATGGACCATCCAGGACAGATTCTGGCCTCTGACCCCACTTAGTTTTGCTTCTGTCCCCCTGCTGAGCCTGGAAGCAGGGGCCTCTGTTCTTCTTGACCTCATTGGAATCCCTGCTTTTCATCGCATCTGCTCCATGACCAGATGCCCTGGTCTCAGTTCCCCACTGTGTTCTGGAGTCATTTTCTTTCTTTACTTGAGATTGTTGCTGTATCTGTTATCCCTTCTTCTTCTTCTTTTTTTTTTTTTTTTGCCCTAGCCTCAGATTTCTTCCTCTCTAGTGATAACTGCCATCTTTTTATAAAAATGTACAGATTTCTTTCTCCTTCAGTGAGACGAAAACAAATAAAGAAACCCAAACAAGCTGAAAACAAAGTTCGTTCTGCAGTATCCAAAAAAAGAGTCCTAATTTCCTGTTGTGATTTTTAGGGACCCATTCAAGGAGGCGTTTAGATTCTTCTCCAGAGTTTTCAGCTGATTGAGAATCAAGGCACGGAGTGAGCAAATGGAGAGCAGAGGTTTGGATTTATTCTTGATAGAGCTGAGCGGGTGTGCTGGAAAACCCGGAGCTGGTGTGTTCAGTTAAGAATATGGGGCGCCTGGGTGGCTCAGCTGCTGGGCATCTGCCTTCAGCTCAGGTCATGATCCCAGGGTCCTGGGATCGAGCCTCCCATCAGGCTCCCTGCTTAGCGGGAAGCCTACTTCTTCCTCTCCCACTCCCCCTGCTTGTGTTCCCTCTCTCACTGTCTCTCTCTCTGTCAAATAAATAAATAATATCTAAGAAAAAAAAAAAGAATATGCAGACTCTGACCTGCTGAATGAGGAGACATGAGCCACCCCCATGGGGTCGGCAGGCAACTCCCTTGGCATTGGAGCTCCCACGTTGGGGGAAATAGAAACCCCGGGGCCTGCTGATTGAAGGTATGGTTTCATGACACTCACTCTCAGACGTGAACTCACAGTGTTCATTACTTACTCATCTCAGGCTATCACTCAGCTAACAGCTGCTCACCCATGATCATAACCAGAACTCACTTCTTCATCTTGGACGTTTTTCAGGTTTTACCAACAATTTTGTTTGACAAAAGAGAATTGTCTCAGCAGGAAAGAGGTCTGGAGGATAGGACCTTCTAACTATGGTCAGCACAATTTTTGTCTTCAGATTTGGTGCTTGTGATTAATTTGTGCATAGGACAATTCGCCTATACACAGAGGTGGCCCTTTCCATAATTCAATTAGTTACCTTATACAGGAAAAACTCAGTAGTCTTTGAAGATTATAGAAGAGACCCATTCCTTGCCTCTTGCAGCTCTGGTAGTCCCAGATATTCCTTGGCTTGTGGCAAATCACTGTAGTCTTTGCCTCATTGTTCACACGGGCTCCTCCCTGTGTATCTCTGTGTCCTCGCTTGGCCATCTTTACGTAAGAACACTGGTCATCCTGGATTAGGGGCCCGCCATACTCCAGTATGACCTCCTCTTAATTCAATCTGCCATGACCCCATTTCAAATAAGGTCTCATTTACAGGTGCTGGAGGTTAGGACTTCGACATATTTTGGGGGATGGCAGGATACAATTCAACCTATAATGGTGGGCTAATCAAGAAATGCTCAAACGTTGCCACCTTAAGCACAGCACCTTACTTCTGACGACAACCCCACTCTTCTTTCTGTGCTGTGTATGGGGCAACCCTCTGCCCACTCCTCAGCCTCCTTGTCTCGATGCTAGCATCTCATTCTTAGCAGAGAGTGCTGTCTCCCCTTTGCCGAAGGCACAGCTGGGTTTCCCCTGTTTCTTCCTTGCATTCTCCAGGCCACTGCTGTGGACAGGCTGTTCACATAAGCTGCCACCCTGTCTACTGAGCACCACCCCGTGATCTCTGGGGAAGGGGGGCCCCTCTCCTAGGCATCAGGCTGAAGTGCGTTGCATCTTGCTCATTCTGTGGCTGAACTCTTCCCTCAAAGGACTGTAGTAAAGACTTGACAGAAATAAGCACACAGACATCTCAGTCTAAGGGAAGCACACAGACACACAAAAATGTTCTTCAGGACATGTGGACTGAGCACAGCAAGCCGGGGCTCTTTGGCCACCCCAGCCTCTCAGGAACCTCCATGCTCTGGGGGTAATCTTCAGGCACATGGTGGCATCAGCCTGTCCAGGCTCACCTCCCTCCAGGACGCAGGGAGCCCTGGGTAAGAACCTATAGAGCCTCGAATGTCCCCAGGGATGCAGCCTAAACACCTGCTCTCATTCCAACAACCTGCCTGAAGTGCACAGAGTCCCCATTCCACCTACAGAAAATGCCAAGGCCCTACCCACGGCTTCCTCTTACCCCTGTGTCGTCACTCTTCTTCCCACCCCTTGCTTCCTCTGCTTTGGCCTCTTAAATGTTGCACAGGGCTGCTGGCTCTTTACTGTCTCCCAGGGATCAGCAAAACCCAGAGAGTTGACAGCTTAAGCTTTGCAGTCCAAGTTGTCCCCATTGCAGCTTTTCAGTTCCTCCCTCATAGCAGCCATCACCGGTGCCCACCTGATCACTCACAGTGGCTGTGTGCTCATAAAACTTTATTTATAGCTAGCAGGTAGGGTTGGCCGGCAGACTGTAGTTTGCTGGCCCCTTTCTATCTGAAAAGCATCCCCTCCCGCCAAATCTACCTGGCCAACTGGTTTAGCTCCTTCCGGTTTTTGCTCAGATGGGGCTTCTCAATAGACATCCCCCAACCGCCTTATGTGAAGTGACCCCCTCTCCCATCTAAGCCTGCTTGGTCCCTCTTACCGTGCTCAGCTTTTATCCTTAACTCTTATGCCCTTTAGTGCTTGTCTCCTTCCTCCCTTAGAATGGAGGCTCCCCAGTGGCTGGGCTAATGTGTTTTGTTCACTGACGTGTCCCGCATGCTTTCAACAGTGCTGGGCACATAGTAAGCACCCATCAATATTTTTTGAATAGATGAGCTACTAGATGAGTAGTTTGCTTCTTTGCTTGCCCCACATGTGTATGAATTTCTTGAGGGCAGGGATTATATGTGAGCTATCTTTGTGTGCTCAGCATCTCACTCAGTCTGAAACACAGTTCACACTCCATCAATGAATGTTGAATGAGTTAGGAGATAAGCACATTTCGTAAATAGTAGAAATGTGAACGGTGTCATTAAACAAATGGAACGTGTCATAGGAATTGTAACCAAGAATTAAAAAAAATAGATTTATATGTTTGAAACTGATTCAGGTCTGAAAAAACTTCTTTTGTCATCTGATTTAGACACTCCTTCTCAACCATTATTTATTCAGTTATCAAACACAATGCAATCGATTGGATAATGTTTTGGAGGAATTTGAAACTGAGTTATGTGCTTTGTAATGAATGTAAGTTTCAACATCAGATTTATCCCCCTGTGCCAAAATCACTCTGAAAACAAATTTATGTGTTTAGAGAAATACCTTAACAGTTTTAATGCATTAAAATACTCATTGTTAATAACCTTTATTAAATGATTACTGTAAGGCAGGATAATAAATGTTTAATGGTCAATGCTTAAAATAGGGAAGCTATAAAACTTGCCTTCAAGAAATTGGCAATCAAATTGGGGAAACAATAAACCCATGAAAGAGGGGAAAATGACATTTCCAAATTAATAGTGTGCAAATTCAGTTTGTGGGTTCTGAGGGAACTACATGCTTTCACAGAGAAAAAAAAAAAAACCTTGGTAGGAACTTGGAAAAGCTAATTCATAAATGAGCCTTCGTAAGTCAGCATAGATATCTACATGGACATCATCTTATTAACACTTGGTGACCTGTTCATTTTTCTTCTCTGGGGGTAGTGTTTGCCTGTCCACGGGGTCCTGATGAGGTCCCCAGCTCCTACTATTTCTGCAGATTCCAACCAGGACCTCATGTGGAAGCAGACAGACCTGACATCAAAGGCCTTCTCATTTTAACAATATTATTTCATATGAGCTATTATGTTTCTAGCCAAGAGAGAACTCTTTTCGTTACAATCTCAACTTCTCCTGGTTTGAAATAACTTTAATGATGTTCCCTGTGCCTTAAGTAGACTCTTTGAGGTCTTTAAAGTACAATGAGTAACCTCCTAATGATTAAGGATAATTTACTTAGAGGGAGAAAATCCCCTCTGTGCTTAACTCAAGGAGAAATTGTTTCTCCTCACCGTAAAGACAGGTGCCTCGTGAAGGAGCTCAGCGCTTCTCCCTGAGAACAGATGATGCCTCTCGGAGCTGTAGGCATGGCCAGGCCAGAGTTACTCTTTTGGTCTCGTCCTGGGGACAGTGAATGAGTTCACTTTTGGCAGAGTCTACACAGCACAGTCCCTAATGGTGTGAATCATCTGCTCTAGAGTCTCCCTGGATGGACGACATTTGCTAGAGCAAGAAATTTATAAATTGGAGGCAGTGTTCACAGAACAAGCAAAATACAGACAAGTGGAGCCTAGGAATGAAGTATGTTTGTGTAGGAAAAGTCAAGTCTTTATCAAGGGAAAGCAGCCCAGGAAAACCAGAACAAAAATCACGATTGCCTAGTCAGCAGCCTGGTTTTATATTTTATTGAACGGGCATCTGGGGAGATGCTTAAAAGGGGTGTCGTTGTGAACAGTGGGCTCTCTTCGGTGAGCTCTCTTTAGCTGTGAGGCTAAAGCCTGACATCTCACATGTGAGGTTGTAGCTCTCAAGGTGAGCCGTGGGCCTAGAGCATGTGAGCCGTTGGGTGACATGGGGCCCAGCCCTTTTCTAATTGGTGGGACATCGGGCAGTTGTCCATTTTGAGCGGGTTGCAGGCCTATTGGAAATTGTGCTGTAAACCCAATCTGATTATCTATATCATAGGGGTCGCAGTGGCTCTTTAGAACTTGCCAGGTGGATGGGAGACTCCATACATGCGCCATCTGTAATCCTCCACAAAATTCGCCAAGGGATGACATTGTCCTTATTTTACAGATGAGCAAGCTGTGGTCAGAGGGACTAGCCCCCTGAACCAGAGCCACTAGGCTGATGTGTACATGAACTGGGATTTGCAAACAACACACTCCGGAGCTTGCATCCTCCCCCTTCCATGTACTCCCTCCTCCCCTCCGTCTCATCCACATCTTAGGAAACAGCAACATCATAACCTGCCTCCATCTCCCTCCCGAGGTCCACGTTTTTATGCACGAGCTACCACAGAAGAGGGGTAGGGGGACTTCGGAGAAGGTGAGGAGGGTTTCCTTACCGGTAAAAACTTGCAAAAAGAGGGGCACCTGGGTGGCTCAGTCGTTAAGCATCTGCCTTCGGCTCGGGTCATGATCCCAGTGCTCTGGGATCGAGCCCCGCATCGGGCTCCCTGCTCCGTGGGAGGCCTGCTTCTCCCTCTCCCACTCCCCCTGCTTGTGTTCCCTCTCTCACTGTGTTTCTCTCTGTCAAATAAATAAATAAAATCTTAAAAAAAAAAAAAACTTGCAAAAAGAAATGAGATGAACGGCAATCATTAAACCCAACCCAGAAGGGCCTGTGGCATAATTTAAAAGAGTCCTTCATGGGCGCAGAAGTTTGTTAAGCGACGTGAAGGAATCGGTTCTTGTGGTGCCCTTTGCAAGCAGTGTGGTGCACTGATGGGTCTCTGGGCTGAATACCTGAAACTGGGGGAGCACAGAATCCCTTCCGTCTTGTGGTGACAGCTCTGTACTCGCCAGTTAGTCATTTGGACTTTCAATTTGCACATTTTGGAAGAGAATGGATGAATGAGCCCTTCTTTCCCCCACCAAGTTAATATGTGGCCAAAGGCACCAACTCGATACACTAAGTCATACGGAGACCTGCATCAAACAAAACAGAAATCCACATGGAGAATTTATGTCCCATTAGAGAGAATATAATATATTGTATAGAAATTTTCTAGTACTTACATTACCAGGCAGGAAAATGGTTCAATGTATTATCTAGAGATCATGAGCTGTTTCCTTGCGACAGCCCTAGGTCCCTCCTGCCACCCTGGCATGATTATAACATTGCTCCCTGTCCCTCTCAAAGTGCTCCTGTTTGGCTCATAACTCATATTGTCATCCTGTTTATAGGATCCCAGGTCTATGTGTTTCAGTAAATTTGTCTCCATAATATACTGTTAAACTCTTTGTAGCCCCTCAGTGGCCTCTCATGTTATATCATTCACTGCTACATATTGGAGAGTAGAGTCTGTCCTTTGGGCTTCTGCCTTGCCCTGGCCCAGGTCAGCTCAGGAGACAAAGACCAAACATTCATTCAGGTTGATGTGTTCTAACCGCATACTCTTACAGCCTGATATCCTTTTCCAGTGAGCTCTCACATCTTGTCCTCTTCCTCTTTAAAACCATTTTATAAACACTAAAATATTTCTAAGATCTTTGAATTCAGGTTAATATGGCAATTTTTAAAAAATTCCTAGCTTTTGATTCACAATTCTGCAGGCTCAATGATTCATTCTTAAAAGAAGTGAACTGCTGCATTGAAAATATAATCAGGAAAAAATGAACGTGGTAAATGGAAACTTTCTGTTTTGAAAATATTCAGAAATGCATAGTCGTGAAATTCGTTTGAACAAATTGAGCCTAGGAACGTGTGACATGGTAGATGCTTATGGGAGAAGGGAAAGGTTGCGGAGGCTTTGTGGTTGGAACAGATTGAGGGAGAACAGACGAGGATGTGTTTGTCAGTTTGAGCGAGAACATCTAGCTGAGGGCCAGTTAGCGAAGCTCCTCTAGACCTCGAGGCAGAATTCCAGGGAGAGCCTTGGGCTTGCAGGATGAGTCCTCACACAGAGGGGGCAGATCTCCTTCAGGGAGGGACAGCACAGGTCCCCTTGGTACTGGCTGCTCCTGCTAGAATCAGCAAATCCATGCAAATACCACATTTTCACCAGGTCATATTCCCCTGGAAGCAAGAAGGAATCAAGTCGGCTGGAACCACGTTTTTGGTTTGACGCAATGGTTTCTTTCTGCTGGGTGCTCAGGGAGTGAAGGACTCGGGGATCCAGGTGCCATCAGTGACCACTCAGGACATGCTTGGGGCCCCGTCCCCCTTTTCCCTGACCACTGCCACCACAGGAACGTGGATCATAAACCTTTTTTTCAAACTCTTCAGTGACTCTGCAGGGGCAGTTGACATCCCAACTCCTGTCTGGGTTGCTATCCTGGCCTTCTCCTGTCAGGTGGATTCCTTCATTCCAACATGAGCTTCATTCCATTCCTGGCCACTCTTGGGGTCTCCTCTTAGCTGTGGTCCCTCCTGCTCTTGGCCTGGTGGCCCCTCCCCAACCTTTCCTCTGCCTTTTCTCTGATCCTCTCCTTCCCAGTTCTTGAATTCACCTCGCTGCTGGTGGTCTTCATTGTACTTGTCATCACTGTGATTGCTTGTTGGTTTGTCTTGTTTGTTTTCCTCACTCTGTCCCCTGAGGGCATGAGCTCTGTCAGTCAGTTGCCTGCACACCCAGAGCCCAGCACCGCCTCCCCCCTACCCCGCCATAGGTGGCGAGTAGCCGATGATGGAGGGGTTTATGATTTAGTTTGTTAAATAAATACTGATATGTTTACCGATATGTGTGCCAATGTTAATTCACATATTTTGCATACATCACATACATATTTAGATTTTAATTTGCATATACAAATGAATGGTGATCTGTATCTTGATGCTGAGCGATTAAGTGCTAGGCACTTGTCGCTCATCGCCTCTGATACCCCCAGTGATACATATTGGGTGGTGGTACTATCATTCTAGAACAGGACACAGAGTATGTGCTGTGAAATAATGACTAAGTTCACACAGCCAGTAGGTGGAAGTATTGAGCCATATATACATGCGCCCCAATAAGGTATGTATGTATGTGACCCACACACAGACACATATACACACATACAAACATACCCATCTGTCTGTCTGTCTGTCTTTTACTGGAAGTCTTAGGGAAAGCTTTAGTACATCAATGCCTTTTAAACCGCATTGTACTTAATTTAATTTTAGTGTAATTATCCATGCCTACTAAATACCCAGATGAAATTAGTTTACTTTGGAACACCCTGCAGCAGATTTTCATGTAGGTGTAACAAGGGAAAAAATGTGCACGGTGAGAGAGGGTATGAAGTCTAGGAATATATATGGAAATTGTTTTGGTAGTGACGGACACCAGCAAATTTAGGAATTAAAAATATCTGGCTCGCTGTGTCATGTCTAAAGATCATTTCCATTAACTCCTTTCCTTTTTGTGGAATAGCTTGCATTCAGCATGGCTTTATTTATCTTTCTCAAATTTTGATCACCTTTAAGTTTAACATTTGCATGTTTGATTATTCATTATCATTATGTGGAGTCCTACTAAGTATAAATTAGTCAGAGGGAAATCAAGAGTAAATCGTGAAATAATAATTATGGGCACCACTTATTGAGAGTCTACTGTGTGCCAGTCTCTTTAATCCTGATGGCAAAGTAGGTCTTTTGTGCCCTGGATTGTCATACGGGATGAAAGAACATTCCAGGTGTCCATGGTCCAACCCAGGGTTTCAAGCTGGGGTGGGCAGAGCCGCAGCCCATATGGGCTCCATGCCCAGCCATCTTCTAGTCGGCCTTTGGCGAGTGTATTACAAGGTGGCTTTTGATTGAAAAAGGATTTATGGTAGATTCTGATTCTAGTAAGACTTTTGTGGAGTTGGCAAATTGGAATTCCTTTCTGTCTTCAATATCCATTGGCATTAATTTGGACAAATATTTCTATATCAAGAACCTATCGATGATCTGGTCAGTCATCAGACTGAACCACCGAACAGGAGGGGCCTCCAGACGGATGCAGGAGTTGATACATTAGAGAGAATACAGAATGGAAGGATCCATTTGGATGTTCAGGATTTGGTTTTACATGGTTAAAATCACAGAAATGTTGAAGCTTTTCTTCTCATTACTCACGTTTATTATCTTATGGATCTCTTCTCCTATCTGCATGGTCACTAATAAGTAAATGTATAAAATAAAAGTTCCTATATCATGAAACATATTTCCTCTTATGACATATTTTGTAAAATGCTCTGTAATCCATGACTCAATGTGTTTTACAAACATGAGGAAAAACAGTTTCTCTGTGCATATATTTATAATGAGCTGACGTACTCATGTCTTTCTTTTTTTTCTGAATTGGCACCACACCTTCTATTCATGTGTAGCTCTAATGACAATAAAGACTAAAGAACCACTCAGATCTCTCTTTCATGCACTCACATTCATTGTAGACAAGAAAGCCGTGCCTGATTTATGACTTGTTCAATTCACTCAGGAGTGACAGATTACTAGTTTGTGGTGAATTACAGTTTAACAAGAGACAGAACTTAAATAATGGAAGGGAAACAGTATGCATCTTATTATACTGCCTGGCGAGATCCAAACATCCCCCACCTCCAGATTTATATCTATAAATGCGGGAGATATTTGGCTGTCTGTCTAACGATTATTCCAGCTCTTTTATTGTCTTTGGAAAAGGAACAGGATGCTGGCTGAGTTTCAAAAGGCTCTGCTTTCCAGGAAATGGAGTGTCCTGGTTTTACAGCAGGTCCCACAATCAGGGACCCGTCATCGTCCTGAAGGGCCACTGCGGGACAGCAGGATGGGTTTCCAAGTGTCAGTCAGCTCCCTGACTAAATGGACCTACACTGTGTGGTGGATTCTAGAACAGCATATACTACACACCAAGCACAAATTCTTCCCCATTTTCTCAGTCGGAAAAAATGTGTGTGAGCATTTCTGTCTAAAATGTGCTTTGTCACCCTATCATACAATTGTTTTGGGGGATTTGGAGAGCTATTGGAGGTTCTCTGTGGAGAGAGGAAGCTGCATGGCATTAGCCAGTATCCCCGTTCAAGGAGACATCGGAGTGAGATTATTCAGTGGAGCGGACGATGAACGTGGAATAAATGTCCTAACCGTTGCTCCCTGGCTCTCTGGGGCTGTGGGGGCACCATTTGAACCATCATCTCTGGAGTTGGGCAAATGCTTCCCCGCAATACTGTTGCCTGATAAGCCCTTGGATTATTGGCTCCTTCCTCCCGCTTTCTCTTCTCTGTGTCATTCCTGATGTCCCTAATAGCTCCAGGGTAAATTTCATCTGGGCATTTGTCTTCCTGAGTCAACCTGTTCCCCACTTTGGTTTCTAAAGTGTTGTCCAGAATACTAAGTTTTATTCTTGAATATTGTTAATATAGTCAATCGTTCTCTTGCAGCCATTGTGTTTTTTTCGTTTTGTTTTTTGTTTTTTTTTTTTCAATGTAGTGTAATGGTAAGTGCCTAGGCTCTGAGGTCACACTGTCTGGATTCAAGACACAGCCCCCATCCCATGCCCCCCATGGCTAGTTGTGTGAACTTGGGCAGCTTACTAATAACGCAGCACCTACGTCTATGATTCCTATGAGCTTAACGAGCATGTGAATGTGAAGCCCCGAGTGTAGGGCCTGGCACAACAGCTTTGAGCACTCTGCAGATATTTTTAGATTAGACTCAGCTTTGACTGGAAGAAACCGTGACAGATCTTTTTATCTTTGTAGCTTCTCCTTTTCTTGCTCAGGACTTCCGAGAGACACATACTCTGGTCTCCAGGCAGTGTGTCCTCAAATTAGTAGCAGGAACAGGTCTTTGTGAGGCTATTTGATAAATTCTGTGGACTCTGCCCGCACCTCATCCACGTGTGTTGGTGACCATGGCCCCAGGCTAGACACACCCAGTCCTGTACCTTCTTTCTTTGTTTTCTCCATCTTAGGTCAGCTCTGTGGTTGTTGCTGTCATGCTGATCAGGATAATTTTTGTCGTTTGTTTTTAGTACACTGATCAAACTACAGTCTCTTTGTAGAGCCTAGGTACAGGACATACTCTGAAATGGTTTATTTAGTCTTCTCTTTAGAATTAGACATATAAGTGGATATTCTCTTTAGAAACCAAATATAGTATAGTTTTGTAATTATTCCGTATCTTTGCTTTTGGGGTCTTCCTCAATGAGTCATTCCTTTTTGGAGGCTCAGTGAACACAGATTCAAAAACTGCCCCATTATTTTGCTGTATGTCCCAAAACTCAGGTCACCTCCCGTGTCTGTGAGCATCTCTCTCGGATATGAAAGCATACTGTACAGGAAATGCATCTAACTTCCATCTCATACACTTTAATGCAATCTACTTTCCTTTATACCCATTTCAGGCTAATGCAACAGTGATCTAATAGGATGTTTGACAGTTTATAAGTGAAAAATAGCCCTTATGGAAGTCTCTATTACTTGATGTAATTAAAGGACTTAAGAACAATATCATGGACTGAGAAGAACGCATTGCATGTACAACGTACACGACCTAGAGTCATTCTTACACCTTTACAATGTAAGGTCGAATTAAAATAAGACATTTTGTGATGATATCTAACGTGTGTTAACTGAAAATTGGCAACAGTTTTTTGGATAGATGAGTAGTAATCAACGCCACCTCCATGTCTACATTCAGATCTGGGTGAGCCTGCTGTGTCTTACTTTTCACGTTAATGAGTTGTCTTGTAGCCAAACATACTTTTAGTAGTCCTGCCAGTGACACATGTGTTGGTACAATCTGATTGGATCTGGCAAAGTACAAGGCCAACTGAATTACCCCCAAAAACTAATTGTCCCTGAAATGTGTCCTTGTGGATATAGTTCTTGTGTGTATCTCTCCATTAATTTTGAACACAAAAGGTTATTGCCATATTATTGTAATGGCACCATAAAATTCAGACACTTGCTAGTTGAGTAGAAAGCCCCTAGCAATAGAGGAGAGAGTAAGAATCAAACCTGGTTATTAGAATTTTTAAAGATAAATGTTAGGGCATATCCGTGTCTGAAAGGGTATCATTTCTATCATCAATGGACTCAGACAAGAAGCTATGAAGATAACGCTTTGAACGCTATATGTGAAATTCAGTTGACAAACTATCAAATTCCTAAACTCCTATTGAGCTTGGTGATTAAGTAAAGATTTTGCCATCATTTTGTCATTTCAGAATCCCTATTTTTAAGCTAATTATGAGACTGGGAAGCTGGAAGGCAATGACCCCATCTCCATATACTCCCCTCTTTCTATGTGGATTTCCCAGCCACCCAAAAATAAGAAAATAAGGGCTGGTCCTCACAGTTCCATGGTCACCATAGTAACTGGAATTGCTAAAGCGAATTCAGGACACTAACCTGATAGTTTCGATGTTTGTTTCAGTTTTCACAAACGAAAACCATCTTCAAGTTCTCACTAAAAGCACATAAATTATGTCAGTCATACTCCTGTATACAAGTAAGATCAAAGAATTTTGTTGTCTTCTACACAAACATGATACTAGACTCCTATATTCTGAATCACATTGCGTATGTTTGATCTCATTTTCTCCCACGCTTTCTGAAGGTCACGTGAGAATATATAAATAACTAGTGTATGTTGCTTTCAAGTGTATTGCAAAGTTTTGACGGCATTAATGGTCTGTGACTTGAGTGATGCATTCAGTCAGGATGCTTTTGTGTGGATTCGTGCAGGCAGTTTCTTGTCACTTGGAACTTGTGTCCTGAGTTCTGCCCTTAGCACAGATCACTGAGCTGCTCACGGGGCTCTTGGGCGTCCCTCCGAACCTGGGTGTTGTCTGCACAAACCCACGTCTCCTTGGACAAAATACTGAGGAGGTAAGACATAAAGAAACATCAGATGAACGTTTACACTTTCCTTCTTTCCTCTGGCCTCCAGAACCAAACTTCGTGTCCTCTTATGACATCGGAAATTTCACCTACTTCTTTTTTCGAGAAAATGCCGTGGAGCACGACTGTGGGAAAACCGTGTTCTCCAGAGCTGCCCGGGTCTGTAAGAACGACATTGGGGGGCGGTTTCTGCTGGAGGACACCTGGACCACGTTCATGAAGGCTCGTCTGAACTGCTCCCGGCCCGGGGAGGTCCCCTTTTACTACAATGAACTGCAGAGCACGTTCTTCCTGCCTGAGCTGGATTTGATCTATGGCATCTTTACCACCAATGTGTAAGTAACTGGAAAAAAAAAAAAATTCTGTCCCTGCACCTCTGTTCATGGTGAATGAGTCTACTGTGCTTTGACCTTTGAGGTTGGAAAGTTGCTTTAAAAGAAATCTTTCTTATTTTACTGGGCTTATGGCCAAATAAATGTTTGAGTATGAACTAAATATTATGTAACAATAATGTGATTTCTGAGACTGGTATTAGGAGAATAAAGTGAAGCAAAAAGTTTCAATCTGTCCTTTGGTAATTGTAGCATTAACTTAATTCGACTATTAATTTCTCCTTCCTGATTTGCTGGTGTGTTCTGGGCACTTTCTGAAATGCTGGCAAATAATCAGATGCATTTTTTTTTCTACATGCAAGGCATGCATTTGTGCATAATGAAGGCAGTGTTGTCTCAAGAGTGTGATCTTTGAGATAATGTAACTCATGCCTGAATCTCTGCTCATATGTGAAATGCACATTCTCACTTTCCTGGAGCTACGTTTTAAACCATTGTTCCTGGAGATGGATAACTTGGGCAGGCATTTCTAAAATGATGATTATACTTTTAAAAAATTCTTGAAAAACCTATAACGTCTTTTTTCTTCAGGGGAGATACTCCTAGCTCCAGAACTGATGAAATTTGGACGAGGGAAAGCATGGGAAGTTTCCTGGTCTTTCTTTCACTCTTAGTCTGGAGGAGTATGGCAGGTGACCCACACTTAATTCCTATTCTTAGCAGCTGTGCCCTGAAAGACTCATTAGGATCACACCCCACACCCAGGGGCAACAGATCGCTTTTTCATACTCAGACTCTGGGTTCCCTTTTGCTGGTGGTAATGGTGGTCCGTAGTGTAGGCTCTGCTTTGGACCGTCTTTGAAATCTCTAATCTGGTGACCTAAGAGTCCAGAAAACCTGAATCAGGGTGGGTTGAAAGTACTGATAAAGGGGATAGGGTGAGCAGCCATCCTGGAGTGTCTGGGATTGTCCTGGTTTCAGTGTGGAAGGCAGCTCTGCATCCTGGGAAACCTCACAGTCCTGGGAGAATCGGGGAAGCCTGAAGAAATTGCCAGAGACTCACTTCATCTGCTCTTCCTTCCCTGTTACTCTTTCACTCTTTCCCCTACTGAGTTTAAATGTTAACAGCTGCTTGATAATAACATTTATTCCATGAAGTCTTCTTTCTGACATGAAGTTAGAAGAATAAGACAGAAATGGATGGCTCCCCACCCACCCTTACCCCACCATGACCGTCTTATTGTAAACCTGGTTTTCAGCCCTAGAGGTTATTTTCCCTCCTTGATAAGTTTCTTTTAAAAGAATCAATTTATAGTTTCTGAAGTTGATTTGCTTTCCAAAACCTGGTTTAAGAAATAGTATTGGCTGCACAAGATGGATGTTCAGTTGCTGAGTTGACATCAGTTTTACACACAATGGGAGCTTGGCTTACTTAGCTGTTCATTCCCCTGGCTCTGGGCAAAAATAAACAATTTAAAAAGTTATATAAGTACTGTGTCTGGGCCATTCCAATGGTGAATGGTCAATTTAGAAACTCGCAAAAATAAGTTTCAGAATATTCCATTTGATTTGTTTAGTGATACAGATGCCCATCGTGTTGGAAATCCCCCAGTATGTAGCCTCTATACTAGGAGAGAGAGAATGGCTAGATCTTCCCTTTCTCTCTCGAACACGAATTCTCACCAGGTCTTGGGGACCCCTTTCTGATACATCCATTCCTAGTCCCACAATAGACCCCACCTCTCCTTCCTCTCATATCTCAGCCTTGATCTTACCCTCTGGACAGATGACCACATTCTCAACAAGATTTGCTCCAGACTGAGAGAAAGGGATGATCAGAGGCAGCCAGTTACTGCCCGGCTCTGTTGGATGGCTGCACCACACTGTGGCTAAGCTCTCTGGTGCTTCTGTCATAGCTTTGGTTTGCTTCTGTAGACCCATCATGGTCTCTTAGTGCTGGGGAGTGGGACGAAGGTCACCGTTCTCCCTCCTTCTACCCCAGGACTGTGTGGTTGTCTCACCCCCTTGGCCATGAGTCGGGCAGCAGGAGATGGTATACTACTGCACTGTGGGGTCTGCGATGGTTTTACCATTTTGTTCCCGAATGTCTAAAAATGGCGGCTCCCAGGGGGCAAAAACCAGAGCTGTGCTCGAAAATGCAGATTTACTTCACCAGACAATATTTTGCTGTGGCCACACGTCGTGAAAGGGCGCTGAACTCCTGCGAGCCTCCCATTTACAGCTCCCTCTGCGGAGCTTGAACTCCGATTTGAGGTTTCAAGATTTCCTACATCAAATTTTTCTCTCTGACCCTTTGAATTTAAAATGCTTTTTAAATTAAAAAAAAAAAAAAAGAAGATAGGAAGGGTCTCTGACAGGCAGTTTTTGCAAAATGCCTTTAGTTGGTTATTTTTTGAAGGCTTACAAACACCACTCTCTGGGGGTTTAAAAAGAAATGGCTCTAGGAGCAGCGTATCCCACTGCTTCTAGAAGAAGCAGAGAAACGGTGGGTCGAGAGCCACGCTGGACCGGGGAGAGGCAACGGCCCCGGAGGAGAACGTCTGCTTCCTCCAGAGCTTAAAAGGCCTCCCACGCAACTCTTCACAGTCCTGTGTCCCTTTCGCTGTGGCTGAGTGAATTAATCCCGTGCGGCAGGATTAGAAATGTCATAACTTGCTTCCGCAGCGACGTGCTCCCTCATCCACAAAGAAGCCCCAGACGCACACCAGGCCCTGCTTCGACTTCATCCTTGGGGTGTTTGGGAGATGGTGATCTTGAGGTCGTCCGGAAGGCGCCTGCGCCGTGCAGTGTCCTTGCGGGGCTCTCTGACCTCCCTCCCCTTCTCTCTTCCTCGGCCCCCCCAGGAACAGCATCGCTGCCTCGGCCGTGTGCGTCTTCAACCTGAGCGCCATCTCCCAGGCCTTCAACGGGCCCTTCAAGTACCAGGAGAACTCACGCTCCGCCTGGCTGCCGTATCCCAACCCCAACCCCAACTTCCAGGTAATTTCAGCGGGGGCAGTGGGACCCTCACTCCCCTAGAAAGCAGAACCTCCTGTAGATGGGCCGACACAGTTGAAACCCCAGTGCATGCAGCCTGCAGCTGGGAGCTCCCCCAGTCCTCGCCCACAGGCCTGCACTCGGCTTGGGCTCATGGAAGTGGGCCGAGGCCTTTTGTCAATTGTGGTGCCGGGGCTGAAAAGGGGCCTTTTGTGGGCTGGGCCGCCGGAGGCTGAACTGAAAAAGGCCAGCATAAAGCAGCAGGCTGGGCATCCAAGCTTTAGTTAGTGCTAATGATGGTGGACTCTGTGTCCCTAGAAGCTCTGAAACTTAATGAATGACACCACAGTGAATGGAGCCCGGGACACAGAGCAGTGGAGACGCACAAACAGAATTAGAGCCCTAATTGGTGACTGTGGCGAGATTTCCTGTCACGGTGAGCAGGATGTGATGGTGCCCCTGGGGGGTGTGTGTGGGGGAAGCAGAACAGATGGTGGCCATGAGTTTATGAATCACAAAATTACAGGATGTTTGAGCTATAAGGGGCTCTGTACGTCATTTACTCTCATCTCCCAATTTCAGAAGAAGCTGAGACCCAAGAAAGTTAATGTGATTTTCTCACGTTTGGTCAGTCAGCAGGTGTATGAGTCTGCACAGGCCGCCATAACAAAATACCCCCGACTGGGTGGCTTGAATGATAGACCTGTGTTTTGTCACAGTCCTGGGGGCTGGGAGTCCAAGATCAAGGTTCTGGCTGATTCAGTTTCTGGTGAGCGCTCTCTTCCCAGCTTAAACATGGCCACTTCTTCACTGCGTCCTCATGGGGCCATTCCTCGGCGAGTGGGGAGAGACACTAATCCTGTGGGATCAGGGCCCCACCCTTGTGACACCCTTATGGCCCCATCTCCGAAGACAGCCACACTGGGGGTTGGGACTTCGACCTGTGCATTTGGGGGAGACACGAACATTCAGCTCACAGCAGCAGGCTTCCCTTGAGGGCCTCCTCCCTTCTGACCAGAATGCTTATGGGATCACCGACATCCTCCTCACGGGTGTAATTCTTAGGACCACCACGTTCCAACTCTGCGCTCGTCATGGTGCATGCTAACAACGGTACCGTGATCAGTACCAAACTCTCCCACAGACAGAGAGCGGCACTGAGCCTCAGTGCAGGTAATCAGGCCCAGGACGCTGTCGGAATCGCAGCTGAGCTGGAATCTGAGACTCAGTCCTCAGATGCAAAGTCCCAGCCTCTTCTGTCTAAAAGACCATCAGTTACCCCAACGAGTCAGTGCTAGAACCGCCTTCTATACTCAGGCCTCCACGTTCAGGTTGGTTTATCAGCTTAACACATTGGCTTTTGAGAAAATTTGGGAATATGGAAAGGTTCAGTTATGTTATACTTTACTTGGACTTTGGCAGGAACCATTCAGCTCTAATTGTTTTGAAAGAAGGTTTATTTTAATTTTAATTTTTATTTACGAGCATGGGGTTTGAGATAGATGGGAGGTTTTTACATGCTCTTTACTATTTCCTGGTTTACTTGACCATTCACTTAGCATCTTCCATCTCTCATTTTCACCAGTCAGATGAGGAAGGTGGGATTCAGAGGCCCAGGAATATTTTAGGGATGAATTTTGCTAATATTGATTAATGTGCCTTGCTGACTGTAGAATGTATTTGGAGAGGATGACTCTTAGGGGCATTTATTGGGTGTCACACATTGTGTTAATGCTTGATTATATGCTTGTTGCTGTCTCTTCCCCCCAGTTCTGTAAAGTGGGCAGCACCATCTGCACTTTGTAAGTCGGGAAACCGAGGGATCAGTTTATGTGTATTATCCCAGCCCTGCTACTAAGAAAGTTCAGTACTAGACAAAGAAATTCCTATTACGGGTCAGGCGAGCTAACACTTTAGCGGGAACCGAACCTGAAGTAGCTCCAGGTCCTCACAGCATAGACCGTTTATGTCATCATTAGCTAAACGCTGACTCTTTGCCCCTCTGCTGAGTCTCTGCACCCAAATTCCACCCTGCCCCCGGATGCCGGGGTGCAACATTAACTATTTATGAAAGCCCTTTGTAAAATCCTGAAAGTGAAATAGATCATCCCCTTTAAGAAAGTTCTTTGTAAAATCCCGAAGGTTAAAAAAAATTAACAAAGATGCTCACTAAATTTTTAGGGTTCTTGTAATGCCTGGATGTTTCTATTGCAAAAGTCTTCACAATGAACAGTGACTTAATAAGCCCGTGATGCCTTACCACCTCCAGGCAGTGGATAACTTCTAGCCCCTTTGTCTGAATATATTTGTAGCACACAGCAAAACCCCTCATTGCAGAAGGCCACGGGCGTCTGGTTTTATAATGCCACTGTCACACTGAAGGGCTTACTCACGTTTATGAGATGGGAGTCGGTCTGTGCCATTGAACCAACGAAGCTTGCTGAGATGGGGCATGCGTTCCGGGTGGGAAGCTTGCTTAGCTAGGCTGAACTTGTTTGGGTAGAATTTAAGATTTGCAGGGAACGAAAGTTATAGATGATGATGATTCCTTGTGTAATTTCTGGTCCAAATAAGTCCCAAGGATTTTCTTCCAGTTTACCATATTTTTTTTTTTTTAAGATTTTATTTATTTATTTATTTGAGAGAGAGCGAGAGAGAAACAGCATGAGAGGGGATAGGGTCAGAGGGAGAAGCAGGCTCTCCGCCGAGCCGGGAGCCCGATGTGGGACTCGATCCCAGGACTCCGGGATCATGACCTGAGCCGAAGGCAGTCGCTTAACCAACTGAGCCACCCAGGCGCCCTCCAGTTTACCATATTTGATAACCGTGTTAGCAACGGCATCCTGACTGACATTCGTGAGACCATCTAGCTGGCACAGGGTGGGAATACATTTTGAACCAAGGATCCCTCCAGTAGTCATGTATAAATGGCCTTCTGTTTGCGGTAACCAGCAGTGAGAAGTGGTTCGATTTTTTTTATTATTATTATTCTTGCTTGCCTACTGACATTTGGAATTTTATGCAGCACTTGTAACTAGAACCAGCAAATTAGTTAGAGGAGCAGAAATGGGATTCAGGTTCAGGAAGAAGAATGGGTTAGGAGGGACAGTGCATCATTTTTCAAGATTTAATACAGAAATCTCAATATTGAAAACAATAACAAAACAATGAAAAATGTTTAGTATTTGTATCGGTTGCCATCTAGAAACCACCGTAGGCAGTGCTGGGAAAGCCTACCTGGTCAGAGCCTGCACTCCCCAGAGTCATCCTGGCCCTGAGCTTTGCAAGGAAGAACATTGGTCAGGGACAGGAAACACCATCCAGACCCAGTGGACAGACTCCAGAATTTTCTGTGCAGTTTTGATAACCATCAATCAGAAATGATGGAGCCAAAATGGAAAACAGACCCTTAAAAGTGGTCAGGCAGATGAGGAGGCCATTGCTGGACCAAATGAAGGGGTCGGCTGTGTCATCAGGACCCTTTGATACACAGAGCAGGTTTGCAGCAAGATGGGAGGAAGAGGGCCATTCAGATCAGGCACTCTAAGCATGAGGCTGTGGGTGACTGTGGACTTGCACAAAGCTCCAGCAAGCCGGGATGAGGATGGGTCTATTGTCTTTGAAACAAACAAAAATGCAAATATTATTGCATTAAAAAAGTTAGTAGAATGATGACTCTTACTACTCTCAGAAGCGTTAACAAGACAGCCACTGTGGTTTGTAACGCACTTGAGGACAATGACTCTTTGTATTGTCTCCCTCTTGCACCGAGTCCCCAAGGTGTCACCCAGACACTGTGGGAACCCAGTGTATAAGGCAGAGCTAGAGAATTTGCAGCCCCTTAGAGAGCTAGGTGGGTTACTTACGAGCCAATAAATATATACTATAAATCTAAATAGCTTTCAAAATAGTTGAAAAAGAATCCTTGGGTGAGATATTTATTACAGGCTGGCAAAATAAACCAAGATGTTATGGAGTATAGTTCAAAATTAGTTCTTGGCCAACGATTTTGTTACCCAGTTCCAATGTGTAGGAGTCTTCCGCACACCACTATGCAGTTTTCCAACACCATCTGGGTGTCCTACGAGGCAACTCAGTTCTGACACTATTTACCAGGAGATAGCATCAGATCTCACAGGTGCAAGGATCAGTCCCACCAGGCTCCTACCTACCCCCTCGCCACTTCAGATGCTGATCTTAATTAAGTCCAGGTCCTCCCCTGTGCTTCTGATCCATTAGTTATCAATGGGAAGTTCCAGTGACCTCCCCCTCGGGTTCAATTAATTTGCTAGTGGGGCTCACAGAACTCAGAGAAACATTTTACGTACTAGAATTACCCGTTTGTTATAAAAGGACCTAACTCTAGAACCACCAGCTGGAAGAGATGCACAGGGCAAGGTCTGGGGAGAGGCACTCCATGCCCGCTCTGAGCGCCACTGCCCCCAAATCTCCACGTGTTTACCAACCTGGAAACCATCTGAACCCTGTCCTTTTTGGGTTTTTATGGAGGCTTCATTACATAGGCATGATTGATTGAATCATCGGCCATTGGTGATTGAATTGAACCTCCGGCCGCTCTCCCCTCCCTGGAGATGAGGAGGTGGACCGAAAGTTCCTACCCTCAGTTGGGTCTCCTGTCAACTGGCCTCCATCCTTAGGTTACCTGGGGGCTCTGGCTGCCCAGAGTCACCTCGTTAACATAACAAAAGGCACCTTTACCGCTCTTAGCACTTAGGAAATTTCCATGGTTTAAGGAGCTCTGTGTCAGAAAGAGGACAAAGACCAAATATGTATTTCTTACAAATCATGGTGTCACAGTGGCAGTTCTGGTTGATGACTTAAGATATGGGGAGCAGGGTAAAAAGGACAAAGGCAGATCCATGGTCCTACTGCTACCCAGCTCTAGCCCACCAAGGCCTCCCAGGTCTTGCAGACCTCCAGATTCCTCAAGAGCAGCATGAGGTCCTCAGTTCTGTGTTAGGACTCCCGGTTTTTATGATGCCGATTTTTAAAAAACACTGCATACAACACAAAGCCTGGGTGTAGAACTTCCCCCAGCAAGTAGATAGCTAAGGGGCACCTGTGTTTCAATATTGCCGTTGATTTCAGGAAGAGAAAACTGCCAAACACAGCGTCACGCGCGGAACGGGAGCTCACCTGGGTAGACCTCAGGCCAAGTCTGGGAGAGGGTTTCATTGTGTCCCACATTGGCAAACAGGCAATGTCCCTGTCCCTTACGTGCTACCGTTAAATACGATGATGATGAGAAATCTCCGGGCTCAGCCGCCTGCCCCACTCGCGGCTGCTTGTGTATTCACCCACTGATTCCGTCCTCTATTGATTCATACATTTCCCGCTGGCCACTGCAGCTCGGTGGACCATAGAATTGCTGTCCTGCTACAAGACAAATTTACCATTGGTTGAATGGCTTCTCTGCACCAGGCACACTGTTTTGTTCCTTGGCATTTCCAAGTGCTTTCAGTTAATATACAAACGCCTTCCACTGATGATCTCTGTTGGCCTCACCGCTGCCCTGTGGAGGGAACGGAGGAAGTGTTTCTCCAGCTACTTTATAGATAACCGAGACAGGCCAAGAGGCGGTGTCTTACCTAAGACGGCGTGGCTCCCCGGGCGGCAGAGCTGACCGCTCACCCGACTGCATGGGGTCCCCGTCACCTGGCAAATGGGCTGCCCCTGCAGGGATGTGTGACATTGGCGATGCACTAGACCAGACTTGGAACCCATGTCTCTCCGATACTCTCTAATTTACAGCCGGCTTATCATTCTACAGCACGTGGAGCATTGTATCAGGTGCTACGGAAATATCATCTCTTTTAAAAAAGCCATTTCCATCCTACAGTTTTGCACCTCTCACTTGTTATGAAACCAAGCATTAGAGAGGACGTGTGATAAACGGTAGTTTCAGGTGGTACCGACAGAGAGATCCATTTCCATCCACTTTGTTTATGGGAAGTTCTGCCGAGGATCAGCTTTTGTGGGCGCCAGGATTTAAGCTTAGGAAAGAGATGAAAAAGATTGGTGAGGATTTTCTGATTGTGTGCTCTGCCCCAGGAGAGCTTTTCTCTCTTTCCCACCCCTCTGTCTATCTGGTTCTTGCCAAAACCCATCCTATGCACCGCCTGCCCGGCCTCTGCACACCACAGCTCTGGATTCACTTCTCAGCAATTGCGAGGCCTGATCTCCCCCCCGCCACCTCCGCTCCCGTACCTACCAGACTCATCTTCACGACAGCACCTCTGTCTGAACATCTCTCTCCTTCTCTTCTTCCTGTCGTCTTCTTTTACCCTCCTCTTTCCCCATCTCCCTTCCTCCCTCACTCTGGCTTGGAGCATGAGCACGAAGCAACAAGGCCTGCAGTGTTTTGTACCCAGGTGAAAAATACTAGAATGATATTATATCATTTACAGGTAAAAGTGGCCTAATTCTATCTCCATGGAATCCATTATCTTGCTTCTAGACCCATCATTCTAATAGGGAAAGTAATAGATCTATATGATGTTCCTGGTTGCTGCATTTTCAATTTGAGTTCCTGGTTTATCAGACAGACAGAATAGTGTGCACGTGGCCAGACAGCTCCCATGCAACTCAGCAGGTGATGGGGAGTTTTTATGCACCTGTCGGATTGTTCATTTATGATGGAGTTTAAAGACTCCCCAAATGCGATGGGTTCACATCTGGAATGGGAGGGACAGCAAGGGCGGGGAGTTTGGGGGAAAGGGAGAAACGCCCGTGTTTGCACGAGGCAGTGACTCAGCTTCCATGTCCCCTCCGGCCAGGTGGCCAGGATCGGCCGTGGGTGTCCCGTAACGGCCTGCTTTCCCTTGCAGTGTGGCACGGTGGACCAGGGCCTGTACATGAACCTGACGGAGAGGAACCTGCAGGATGCTCAGAGGTTCATTCTGATGCATGAGGTGGTGCAGCCCCTGACCTCGGTGCCCGCCTTCATGGAGGACAACAGCCGCTTCTCCCACGTGGCCGTGGACGTGGTGCAGGGCAGGGACACGCTGGTCCATATCATCTACCTGGCCACAGGTAGGAGTTGGCACCTCCTCTGAGT
The DNA here is from genome assembly GCF_011800145.1 of Mirounga leonina. Classification (NCBI taxonomy): domain Eukaryota; kingdom Metazoa; phylum Chordata; class Mammalia; order Carnivora; family Phocidae; genus Mirounga; species Mirounga leonina. The sequence continues at coordinate 6,815,141 of NW_023270865.1, read as the reverse complement.
TTTCGACCATCTTTTGCTTTCATGTTTTACATTCTAAACGTGTACTTCCATTGTCAAGCTGTGAGTCTGTCTTCTCTGCTCGCCCAGCAAAACCCATGGAGCAGCCTTGTCCTCGTCATCCTCTGTGCTTCTCATAGGAAACTTCGTTTCACTCTCTTTCTGCATTACACTGGTCCTGATTTTAGTCGGGAAGACTGCCTGATTTCTTCACTATTATTTTTTAACTACTCATAAAATAAGTGTTTTCTTAGCAAGACCATTTTCACTGGGATAATTTAAGACAATGGAATTTGTTAGAGGACATTTGCTAGGTGCAATATTATCCTGTGATTGTCATTGTGATTTTCATTTGGTTCAAAACAGTGCTCACAAGATGTTCTTGTTGTAGGATGTAGATACAAGCATTTGAAGAATATGTTTGGGGTCATAAACAACAAATTGTTTTAAAGAAAACATAGGCAACATTGTTGTTCAAATTATCGATGATGTCTAATCATGTCCGGTTTCCGTTTTCACCAGCATATTGGAGGCAGGTCCTGTCTTGGTTTACGGCACAGAGAGTGCAGGGGCCCCGAGACCAGCCTCAGTGACCATGTCCCAGTTCGCATATGTGTCCAGCTTTTCCTTGCCTTCAGGTCCTCCTGCCCAGAGCTCCTGCACCGTGGAGCCCGCCCCCACCCCTACGTCCTCTGTCCAGTGCCCTGTGGAATGGCCACTTTCTCACAGAACACAGTTTCCATTGTTGTTTATAATATTTTATACCCATCAGTTGGTTGGTTTTATTCATCAAGTCACCAAGATTTATTGAACGTTTACTATTTTGTGGTTCATATGAGCCATGATGGGTCAGATGGTGAGCAGACTGGCAACGTCCTCCTCTCCTGAGGACAACACATAATCAAGCAGTCACTGCAGGCAATGACAGAGAGCTATGACAGGCTTAGGCAGTGAATGTGAATAGAGCCATGGGCTCGCAAGAGCCAGGGAGGCTCCTGTACTTGTCTGGTGAGGGTTGGCCTCTCCCAGCAGGTGATGTTTAAGCTGAGAGCTTCCTAAGGAGGAAGACCTGGCCTTGCAGGACGAGGGGAACAGCAAAGGTGTGGGAGTGGTCAGCTGTAGGTGGGGCCACCATGTTGTCAGGTAAGGTAAGGACAAAGATGTGACCTCTGGATCGCCAAAAGAGGCCACTCATGCCTCTAAAGTTCCATCTGAGGGAGGAGAGGGGAGGAAGTGAGATGGAACATCCATGATGAGCAAGGCTTCGAAGAGGATTGATGGGAGCCTGAGGGATTAGGAGGTCAAGTTTGTTGTGTGTTTTAAGAGAAGACAGAGAATTACCAGTGTGTGTCTTGTTCACCAAAGCATAAGAAGGAATCACAGCTCGTTTTCTGCCATTTTTATCCTCAATGCCCACAGAGTACCCGGTGTGAGGTAGATTGAGGAATGAGTGAACTGGATCTTTCCAAAACTTTCCCTAGTTTTTCTTCCTAAATGTTCTGGTTGGTGCTGCAGAGAATAGAGTCCTCATGGAATTCCAGGAGGCTGTTGAGTCTCTTATCAGTACCCGGAGTGGGGATGGCGAAGGGGAGAGGAGCTGGTCCTGAGCAGGCCTTGGAAGGTCCGGGTGGGGCAGCCTGAGGCCTCAGCCTGAGTATTCTGACCTCTTCCACAACCATGGCCGTAAGAAGTGATGTTTGCTTCCTTGCATTTATAAGGATTTGTAGTGAGCTTTGAGGATTTCTAATGGCGCTGTCCTGGTACTTTAATTTTGACTCGTGTCTCAGTCAGTTCAGGCTACTGTAACAAAATACCATAGACCGGGGGCGGGGGGTGGTTTAAATTACAAATCTGTTTCTCACCCTTGTGGACGCTGCATGTTCAACATCAGGGTGCCAGCCAATTTGTTTCCCTGTGAGAGTCCTCTTCCTCATTCGTAGTTGGCCATCTCTTTGCTATGTCCTCACATGCTGGAAACAGATCATCTCTCATGTATGTTTTATTTTTTTTAAGATTTATTTATTCATTTTAGAGAGAGAACATGAACAGGGGTAGGGGCAGAGGGAGAGGAAGAGAGAGAATCCTCAAGCAGACTCCCCGCTGAGCAGGGAGCCCAACTCGATCCCAGGACCCCAAGATCATAACTTGAGCTGAAGGCAGACACTTAACTGACTGAGCCACCCAGGCACCCCTTCATGTATCTCTTATAGCACTGATTAATACATCTTAAAGGAAATACCTTCTTTTCTAAATTTTTATTTAGAATAAAATCCATTTTTAAAGGATATTTTTAGCGATCCAGCATATAGGTTTCTTCTTTATTTCCAAGGAATTGATATATGAAAATGGAATACTGGAAAGATTAGTCTGTTTTCAGGCTGATCTGTTTTCACTAACCCTGCGAAGAGCTGAACAACTTCCTGACAAGTAGGGGTGACAAAGATTAGAGATTTTGACTTAAATCTCTAAAGGCACATGTTGATGTGGTCTTTTATTTACATCTTCCCAGTGGAGCTCCATCCAGGCAAACCAGGAACATTCCTCATCTTTGATATTAAAGCTAATACTGAACACACATGGCTGGGGTCCTTCCAGCCCCATTGCAGCACCTGCTGGACCTCATCCAGGAATTTATAAATGCTCCACCTGTAGAGTGTGAGTGTAGCATTCCTCAGGGGCCAACATGAAGCAGAGTGCTTCCTAACTTGCTATCTTGGGTTTGGGCATCCGGGTCTGGTGAGAAGTTTATTTACTACCCCCTGGATTTTACTTGAATTAACAGGAACTAGCGAAAACCTGCCAATGGCCATTTGAACATTGGTTTATTTTGTCAGTATTATTTAAAAATCGAAGTGAAATAGACCTGGTTAATAGTGCAGGTCCTGGTGCTTCTTGCAGCTCGAATGGTTTTTCCCTGCTGGCCGCCACCCCCCTGAGTCAATGGGCCTTTCCCTGACAAGCCCCCGGTCAGCTAGCTGTTAGTCTCTTTCTCTCTCACTGGAAATCTGGGCTCATTATCTGGGCCACGCTATGCCGCTGTCTTAAAAGCTCTTTCTTTGAAGGTCTTCTCAGAGCAAGAGGCAAAATGGCAAATGGTAACTCCTTTAGGATATATATGCCTGGGGAGGGGGTTGCCGGTTGGCTCAGTCGGTTAAGCATCTGATTCTTGATTTCCGCTCAGGTCATGATCTCAGGGTCCTGGGATCCAGCCCCACATCAGGCTCTGTGCTCAGCCCAGAGTCTGCTTGTCCCTTTCCCTCTGCCCATGCCCCGCCCCCACCGACTCGTGAGCTCTCGCTCTCTCTCTCTCACTCTAAAATTTAAAAAATAATAATAGAAGAAGAAGATGCACGCGTGGACTTTGTAAGTGACTCAGTCTCACATCTGGACAGCTGCTCGGCTCCCCCTGCAAAGACAGAATTAGAGACGTGTTGACTGCTCATGTGTTCTGCAATTCTCCTCCTCGCTTGCTTGGCAGAACGCCAGCTCCCTGGCACTCTGCCTCTGATGGTCCTTGGCTGGCCCTGCCCTGCCTGCCTGCCTGCCTGCCTCTCACGTGTGGCTGTTACTCAGGCTCTGCCCAGAGTCATGGGGGTTGTATTTCATGCCACCTCCCTGGAAATACCATTCAGTTTCAGGGTTTCTACTATCCCTTCCAGGATGAAGTATATTACTTTTATTTTTACTCTGTCTCCATTCCAGTGTGTCTCTAATTGAGTGTGTGTCTTTACTGCACAGATCTGCTTCTGCTCCCCTCTTCTCTCTTGTTCTTTTTGAGGCCGCACATCCTGGAGATTCGAACCCTCTGCCACCTCTATTAGCCATCCGTTTTATTTTTCCATAGCATTTATTCCGTTTCCAACTCTAACTATTCTACAAGTACTTTAAACCCGTGTTTGTTCATCTAGAGAAGGGATAAGACCTGAGTTCTGATTTAGTACAGAGAGCTGGGACACACACACACACACACACACACACAGAAAGGAATATGTATTTAGAACAAGAAAAGAACTAGTAACAAATAACGAATTTTATTTTAGTTTTTAAATGTTATTTTGTCATTCTTTACTGCAGCACAGTTGATACGCAATGTTACATTAGTTTTAGGTATGCAACGTAGTGATTTGACAAGTTGACACATTATGCAGAACACTGGGATTTCTAACAGGCTCCCAGGTGAACTTAATGCTGTGCATTTTTGGACCATATTCAAGTCGTGCTGTTCTGGATGAAATAAGAATTTTCGTGGCCTAGAATCTCTCTAGAGATGTGCCTTACCTTTCTCTGTGGTTAGTCACCAACATCGTTGTGATTGGTTCCTAACTGTTTGTGAGGCAGCTATGAAATCTGTTATCTAACCTGAGCCTAACGGATGTGTTTACTGTTTGTTTCAGTAGCTGTTGGTATGATTTGCTAACTAGTTCACCAAACATCTGAGACTTGATTTGAAAGAAAATGTTTAAGGTTCAGCAGGCTAGTACAGAATGATTAAATAATGATTAAAAAATGATTAAAATATATCAGGCAATGGGGTGCCTGGGCGCCTCTGACTCGTGTTTACGAGCTCAGGCCATGATCTCAGGGTCATGAGATTGAGCCCTGCGTTGGGCTCTATGCTGGGCGTGGAGCCTGCTAGGGTTCTCTCTCTCCATCTCCTTCTGCCCCTCCCCCACTACCCTGCTCAAGTGTGTGCACATGCTCTCTCTCTCAAAAAAAAAAAAAAAATACACACATACATATGCACATATGGCCAAAAAAAAAAAAAAAAAAAAGAATCAGAAGGTCAGAAATTAACTCTAATAGAACTTGGTAGTCTGGACAAGGGGCAGGCAAAAGTACCAGGAATGATTTCTCTGAAATAAAGAAACACTGAGTCTGAAAATTTCAAAGCACACCATGTTTGAGCAATATTGATTCAGAATAAATGAACACTGCATGTAGCCAGGTTAAGCTTTTAAATTCCAAGGATCAATAAAGCATTGACATTCAGAAGAAAAATAACTACAATGGAAAAAAGTTGGGAGGCCCCAGCTCCAGCTCATAAATCTGTGAAATGTGTTCTAAAATATCCTGAGGAAAAGAAATGTGAATCACTAATATTATGCTTAGCCAGGAATAAAGAGAGAATAGGCAGACACTCCCCAAAATGAGACGATCTCATGCATCAGAATACCGGGGGTCTCTTACAAGCACAAAACAAGACTAATTCCTGCCTAGATTCAGCCAAACAAATGATGAAGAAGCTTTGAGAAAGAAAGGAAAACAAAACAAAACAAAATACAGCAGTGGACATCTCTATACCAGATTTCAAACAAAACAACATATATAGTAATTGGAAGAAAATGAAATGTGATTCAAGGGGTTTATTCTAGGCTAATCTTTCCTTCAAAATAAAGGTGCGGAGAAAATTTGGGGATACAGCATCTGTGATTCGAACCTTAAGACAGAAAACCTTGATTTCTAGCCAAAGGAAAAAAAAAATCAAAACAAAAACCTCAGGAAGTAAGTCATGGGAAGAGGATGGGTGTTAGGATGAGAATCCATTTTAATTTCAGATAAGGAGCAATTAAGGTGTCCTGTAGAACATGACGGCAGCAAGTGCTCTTGAGAGTTGGTGGAGCGTAGCGTGTTCGGAAAACTTAGAGCTTCGAGGAGGCCTGGGAATTGGACAGATCTCCAAGAACGTCCTCAGCTTCTCTTGTCCTTACTCTATCCTGGACCCTCAGCCAATTGCTCTGTCTCATTCACCACCATGGCTGATAGATTCCTGGCAGGACTGTGGGATTCTTCCAACTGATGCCTACCAGCTGGTGGCCAAGTGCCTCCTGCCACCTCCGAATTGGGATGAAACATTGTACCACTGGCGTGGGATTTGGCTTCTCATGCAGGTGCAAAAGGGATGGGGAGATGCACCCCAGAAATACAGGGGGCTTCATTCCCTGCCAGGTGAGCTTCAGCCAATGAGATGCAGGGCATGGGAAGAAACAAGCTAACACATTTCCTTTCTCTTTTTCCCTCCAATGGGCTGTCCGCCGAGGCAAGTAGCCAAAGCACACGTCTCTCTGTGGTTCGACATAAAGGGGCCATGGCACCTCACGTGGAATTACTCCCTGTTCTTTCCTGCGTTCCTTTTTTTTTTTTTTTTGCTTTTTTTGTTTTGTTTTGTTTTAGTTTCTAGTGTACAATATACCCTGCTTCCTTTCTTCCTTCACTTACGCAGCCCTGGCATTGTGCCCCTAATAATGCATTAGCTCTTAATCCTGCTTCATGCTCTGTGTTCTCAGCAATCACAGTAAGAGAGAATTTACTCAACCCTGCAGGGCTGCATGGCTACAAACATGGGCAGAGATAGAAGATGTATGCTCTGTAGACCATGCTGAGATACTCAGATTTCAATCTGTAATCAATCAATAATAATAATAATAAACGGGCGCCTGGGTGGCTCAGTGGGTTAAGCATCCGACTCTTGATTTGGGCTCAGGTCATGATCTCAGGGTGGTGAGATTGAGCCCCGTGTCGAGCTCCTCACTTGGTCTGAGGCCTGCTTAAGATGCTCTTTCTCCGTCTCCATCTGCCCCCTCCCCACTCGCACATGCACGCTCTCTTTCTCTAAAAAATAATTGAAAAATAGTAGTAAAACTGAAAATTTTATAAAGAAAGACAGTAACATGAAACAATAAATATTTTCAAAGATGACTGTCCATAATTCCTGGAGAAGGAATTGATGGGTAGCCCCAAGGTAGAAATGGTACAGTTTGGGTCTGCAAGATCAGTGTGATTTTGCTGCACGTTTCACTGATTATATGAAAATAGTGATGAGAGTGACACGTCATGCCACTGCAGTTATGTAATGAAGACAAGTCTGTACTCAGGGCTACTGCATTCGGAAACAAGGTCCGGGAGGACATGGGTGTGGTGGGTGTGGCTGGCAGACGGGCAGTGATGGTGTCGACTGAGGAACACACTCTTCACCGCAGCGATATTGCCCCCAAGAAGGCAAGAGTTGATTCCTGAGGGACAAAACTATCTTACTTTTAGGTATAAAGCACAGATACACATGCACTGTCTAAATATGTATATATATACATAGACTTTAGTATTAAAATTTCAGGTACTGGAGGACAAATACAGGAAAATTAAAAAAAAACAAACAAAAAACCTATGAAAAGTCTCCTTGCTGGAGAGATAAAGAAAAAAAGTTTGAGAAACACTGCTCTTCGGACTTTTCATGGAGAGAAGTTAACATATTCAGTGTATGTTCTGGAAGTATGGAGGGGTGAGGAAATGGGTGAGGTCACGAAAGCTCCTGATTTGTTTGGTTTGGGCAGTTGAATAATTGCTGACAACCTTCTCTGAGAAGGGGAGAAATGGAAGTTTGGGGGCCAGATTCCCTGGAGAGGTTTCATCCGTGAACACCACAGTCTCCCCACCCTTCAGAAGCTTATATATATATTTTTAAATATTTTATTTATTTATTTGACAGAGAGATAGAGAGTACAGGTAGGCCGAGAGGCAGGCAGAGGGAGAGGGAGAAGCAGGCTCTCCGCTGAGCAGGGAGCCCTATGCGGGACTCGATCCCAGGACCCTGGGATCATGACCTGAGCTGAAGGCAGACGCTTAACCGACTGAGCCACCCAGGCGCCCCCAGAAGCTTATATTTTTAGAGACAGATACAAACAACAAAATCAACAGTTATAGGAAGCGTCACTTGGGGAAAAAAAATAAAGCACGAAGAAGGAATGGGGGAGGCCAGGATTTCCGTGCTAACAAGTCATTTCTAAGGGTAACGAGTGGGATCCATTGGGTTTAGTGATTATCAGGAGGAAGGAGGTGGAGCCTGGAATTGTACTTTCAAGGACTTCCGTGTTTTGGAGGGCACCATCTTGACTCTTTTCAGTAGTGATTAGACCCCATGAGTCTGACTTTTATAAAGTTTCCAGCTACTGATGGGAATCACCTCACTGAGCAGGAGAAAGGGTCACTGAATGGGTGACGTTCTGAAGGCTACCAGACGTTGGGGTCCCATAACCCCAGGGAGGAGAAAGGAGATGCCTCAGTGCAGATGGGACCCCAGCACTCATGCCTTCCCATGGCTTTTCTGGACATACCATGGAGAAAATAGAGCCAGTGGCTATCCTACCCTCCCTTTCTTTTCTTCCAAATATGTGTATATTTTAAAGGTTTTATTTATTTATTTTTAGAGAGAGAGAGAGAGAGAGAAAGGGCATGTGAGTGGGGGGAGGGGCAGAGGGAGAGAGAGAGAGCAAGAGAGAATCTCTAGTAGATTCCCAGCTGGAGCCTAATGTGGGGCTCAGTCTCATGACCCTGAGGTCCTGGCCTAAATCGAAATCAAGAGTTGGATGCTTAGCTGGCTGAGCCACCCAGGCATCCCCCAAATATATTTTTAATATAGAACATGGCATCTTTATTGTTACCTGCTACCAACCATTATTAAAAATCAGAAATAGGTAATGCTTCCCAAATGAGCTAGTAGAAAAACCCCGAAAGAAACAATATTCGTTACAAGAATAACAGTTGGCAGCTGACTTAGCACATGCCGAAATCCCATTCCTGACTTTATCCCTCTGTGTACAGTTTCTTCCAGGACCTTCTCTAGCCCTGCAGAAGGGGATATGCAGAGAGGAAGACGAGGCGCTGAGTGCAGGACGGACTGCAACAGTCCCTAGGACTGAAGTTCACAAAACTTGAGAGACTCTAGGGGGATCCCCGTGGGCGCCAAACACTGACTGATGCACTTCTGTGACTGTTATTAATAGCTGTCTCCCTTAATATATTTTTTTTTTAAGATTTTATTTATTTATTTGAGACAGAGAGAATGAGAGAGACAGAGAGCACATGAGATGGGGGAAGGGTCAGAGGGAGAAGCAGGCTCCCTGCTGAGCAGGGAGCCCGATGCGGGATTCGATCCCGGGACTCCGGAATCATGACCTGAGCCGAAGGCAGTCACCCAACCAACTGAGCCACCCAGGCGCCCTATTTATTTATTTGAGAGAGAGAATGAGAGACAGAGAGCATGAGACGGGGGAGGGTCAGAGGGAGAAGCAGGCTCCCTGCCGAGCAGGGAGCCCGATGCGGGACTCGATCCCGGGACTCCAGGATCATGACCTGAGCCGAAGGCAGTCGCTTAGCCAACTGAGCCACCCAGGCGCCCTCCTTTAATATTTATAACTGATTTGCAACCACTTAGGTGTCATGAGCAAGCGTAGTATTGTGCAGACCCTATACCGGAAAGAATTTTCAACAATCACTTCTAATTCTGTCCATCTCACTGGACACTGGAAATCCAAACCTAATCTGAACTCGCTCGGTGTGTGTCCATTTGTGTAAGGGGTTCTCTCCCGTAGGCTAGAAGGAAGCATGACATAGTTTGTTCATTAGATAAAATTTAATAGATTTTGTGTTTAATGATAAAATCATTGTAGAGAATAAGAGCAGTGTGGGAAAATCCCAATGACCTGGTATTATGGGTTAGGTTATGTCCCGCCAGAAGACATGTTGAAGTCCCCACCCACCAATATCTCAGAATGTGGGTTTATTTGGAAATAGGGTCTTTGCAGATGTGAGTAGTTAAGATTAAGTCACAGCGCAGTAGGGTAAACCCTTAATCCGATAGGCCTGGTGTCCCTTTATTTATTTATTTTTTTTTTAAAAGATTTTATTTATTTATTCATGAGAGACAGAGAGAGAGAAGCAGAGGGAGAAGCAGGCTCCCAAGGAGCAGGGAGCCCGATGCGGGACTCGATCCCAGGACCCCGGGATCATGACCTGAGCCAAAGGCAGACACCCAACCGTCTGAGCCACCCAGGCGCCCCCTGGTGTCCCTTTAAAAGGAGGACACACATACACACAGGGAAAAGGACACGTGACAACATGGACAGAGACCAGAATGTGCAGCCACAGGCCCAGGAACACCCGTGATGGACAGCCACCACCCGTAGCTGGGAGGAGACAAGGAAGGATTTTGCCCAGAATCTCAAGGGAGCACAGCCCTGCCAATACCTTGATTTCAGACCTCCAGCCTCCAGCACTGCAAGAGGATACATTTCCGTTGCTTTAAGCCATCCAGAATATGGTCTTCTTTACTGCAGCCCCAAGGCACTAATCCACCCGAGGGTACTTGGCCACTCTGCCTGTGGTCTTGCAACCAAATTTAAAGTGTAGCCTGGCTTTCTCCTATTCCCCTGACATTTCTCAGTGACTAGAACTCAATGAACAAAATTGGTATTTTACTATTAGTTCAAGCCAGGCCCAATTAAAATGGAAACTGTACTGTTGAAAACAATTTAATATATGCCAAACCACTTCAGATGGCATAAGAACAACCAGTTGTTTGGTTTTACTAAATACAGAAACATTCGTTCTTGTATTTTAATGCGTTTTGTTTTTAAACATGTTTTCTGAATAATTTCAGTAGTGCACGCCTAGATCCCCAACCACAAAATAATAGGGAGTTCTGTGCTACAAATGAGTGGATATCCCGGTTTCCTCCGAATGTGGGGCAGGCGGCCTCTGTGTCTCTGGAGTGGCCCATTTTCCTGCTCGCTTCTTCTCCACCTTCTTGTGTCTGAGACCCTGCTGAGTCTTCCAGTCTTCCGCTTGCTTGTTTCACATGATGGGTATTGATCGAAAGTTGCCCCAGGTAGTAAAGCGCTGTGGTCTGTGGACAGAAGAAATACAAACCATTTCTCTTTACCACGTCTTTTCATATAAATCCCAGCTGACGCTCATGGCTGACGTATCTCATGAAGATTTCATGGTGGTTACTAGAGTTCAAGTACAATAGTCTCCTGTTCCCAGACCTACTGTCCTTGTTTATACAGCAATCTGGGTAGGATGTCATTGTTTCTGTGGGAAATGACGTCCTAACCCCAAAGAGATTTTAGTGATGTCCACCCAGTGCCCCAAATCTCCACTTCTGCAGAGCAAGCCTTTCTCTGTGGAAACTTTGCAAAGTGGTGATGTCAACAATGTGCCATCTCTTCTCTCTCTCTCTCCTCTGTCCTTTCTTTGTACTGTGACCACGATGCATGTCCTTTTGCTGACCTGAGGGACCCGAACACACACCCGGGCAGGAGGGGAGGTGGCAGTGCCTCTCCCCCCGGGGGCGCCACCTCTCAGCCATTCGGCAGCCCCAGGACCCCGGGGGAGCATTCAGGAGTCCCTCAGGAAGGGACTGTCCACTGCTCTGGGGTTGGTGTGGACCTCTGTGAACACAGAGGATCGGGATGAGGTTTTGTGATTCCTTTGAGAATGCAGGGAACAGAATTCTAGATCTCCACCACACGTGCACCTCGCAGGTGGGCATTCGATAATAGGTGGAATTGCCATCAGCCGGCCCGACGCAGTCATTGTCTGCACTGTTAAATCAGGAAAGTGAATTGTTCTTAGCACCATAAAATCCGGAATAATTTGATTCTTTCATGTTAACAAATGGAATCTGTGTGCTAGGAAAACTCGGGTTCCACTCACTTAGCCACAGTGCAGTGGTCTCCTGGCCCTTGAAAGGAACGTTGTCTTCAGAGTAAATCTTCCCATAGTGATTTCCTCTAACATGATGTTGGCCACGGTAATGGGGTTTGGAGAGGTTGGCAGGTTGCTTGGACCACAGGGGAGCCCCATCCGATCAGGCAGCCAAATCATTCCTCGGATTGTTTATGCCTTGGTTTTGAATGTGTACCTTCTTCATTTTGACCTTAGCACCTCCTCGCTAACTTGTAGATATGATAATGTATGTAGATATGGGTAATTCAATTCTAAAGCAGATAGCAGGCATTCCAAAGGACTAGGAAGGAGTAAGGACAATCTCCACCGCTTGATAAAAGGTCATTAACAATGACATTATATAGAGGCTTTTATCCAGAAGCGGTTAGACTGCAGAGTAACTGGAAGACACACACCCCATTGTTTCTTTGCAAATAAGCCTTCTGCAGAGGAAATGTGGATAGAAAAGTCCCTAGTGTAAAAGGGATTTGACAGACCTGGGGGGAAGAGAGCACCAAGGTATAGGGAGCGAGGCGTGCCTATTAATATTGTCGTTCTCCATGAGAGACGATGGACTCTGAAAAACAAACAGGGTTCTAGAGGGGAGGGGGGTGGGAGGATGGGTTAGCCTGGTGGTGGGTATTGAGGAGGGCACATTCTGCATGGAGCACTGGGTGTTATGCACAAACAATGAATCATGGAACACTTCATCTAAAACTAATGATGTAATGTATGGGGATTAACATAAGAATAAAAAAAATAAAAATAAAATAAAATAAAATAAAATATATGGGAAAAAAAGAAAAATATTGTCGTTCTCACCTGGAACGCATCCGAGGAAGTGGGCTCGCCCCAGATCGTCCTGGCAAATGAGCAGAGCGCACTGCCTTCCACCAGGATGCCTGCAGCGCAGTGTGATTTGGGTAAACAGCCTGCTGCCGTGGTGCAAATATTGACAGTACCCATGTCTCCAAACAGACCTGTTCTGGATGGAGGGAAACAGTATTTATCATGTGCAGAGATGTCACATAAGAATTTCTTTTCATTTTTGTCTTTCAAAAAATGGCATGGTTTCACAGCCAGATTAAAAGACGGTTGAATTACTGGTTGGCTTATAAAATTTCCACCCCACTTTCCTTTTGAAAGGTAGAGATAGCCACATTGATGTTCCTTAAATAGGGTATTTTATGGTCTTTCAGTAGAATTGCCCGTACAAAAAGATGTGGCAGGGGTTCTTATCAAGGAAGCATACAATTCTCATGGTGTTAAGAATGGGATGATGTTCCAAGCTGATGTCCTCAGGGGCAAATGCTGCCCGGACCTGATTTAATCTGACTTACCCATTTGATAAATAAATATTTCCTTGGAGAAGCTGAGGACATGACTTTTACTGATGAAACCTTCTATGAAGAATCGACACAGCCTGCACCTAACCAAACCCTAAATCAAGAATACCTGAAATTAGGTGGGCGCCTGGATGGCTCATTCGGTTAAGCGACTGCCTTCGGCTCAGGTCATGATCTCAGGGTCCTGGGATGGAGCCCCGCATCAGGCTCCCTGCTCCTCGGGAAGCCTACTTCTCCCTCTCGCTCTGCTGCTTCCCCCTACTTGTCCTCTCTGTCTGTCAAATAAATAAAAAAATAAAATCTAAAAAAAAAGAATACCTGAAATTATAATTCTGTAAGCAGTTAACACATATAGACCAAAGAAAAAATCAATGTGAAGTAAAAGTTCCTTCCCTTGTTTTGCATCGGCTGACCTTAGGATATGCTAAGTAATTGCCAAATGTACGGGGAGATGAAAAGTGGGAAACCTGTCCGTCTGTCCATCCAGCTATCCTTCTCATCAGCCAAGCCCCACTGTCATTATTTTAACCCCAAATATGAAAGAAAAAACTCTGAGCTTTTGGTTCTATCTCACCCTGTAGGAGCATTCAATGTAAATTAGTTAACTTTCTGACCAAGGGGATAATTATCATCACTTTTTGGATTTCTGAAGACTGCAGAAGCTTAACTCAGTTTGAAATTTTTAAAGCATTTTGAGATTAAAACACAGTCTGGGAGAGCGGTTCTTGTTATCTGTTTTTAGTTTAACTCTTGTGCTCCGACTGGGTATAAAGACGCTGATGGAATATGTGATTTGTTTTTTGAGGAATTAGACTTGAGTTGAAAGGAAAGGAGAATTTGCTCAAGGAAAATTTGTTTCTTTAACTAGAAAATATGTATGCAGCTTTGTGACCATGTGAGGCTGAAACACTGAGAGTTGTCTGTAATCAGTAGAAGTCCCTTCAGGTTAAGTGACTGACTTGGTTTCAGCTCAGGTCGTGATCTTCAGGGTGGTGAGATCGAGCCCCGTGTCGGGCTCTGTGCTCAGCAGAGTCTGCTTGAGATTCTCTCTCCCTCTCCCTCTGCCCCTCCTGCTCGACTGCCCTCTTGTGCTCTCTCTCAAATAAATAAATAAATCTTTAAAAAAAATTAAAACCCTGAGTTAAGACCAGTAGAAGTTGGTTTTCACACCCTTAGAACAGATAGGAGGTTTTAGAGGCCTACATTTTCATGTATGTGTGCCAATAATAAAAAAATCCAATAACTAATTGTCTAAATACTCAAATACATTTGTGGGATTTTTGAAATAATAAAAAAAAAATCCACTCCTAGTATTGAAAGTGATCTCTAAGGTTAATTATCAGGGTAGAAGCTTCGTGTAGGTCCTCATTGATATGATCACTTAATTAATTTTTAAAATCTGACCTTGTCCTTAGCAAAAGAGCTTTGGTTCGATATGAAAAATAGTGGCCTTGACTTGTCCTTGATAAATTGGGTCTTTAAAGGCAATCTTCACACGAGCTGCTGCTTTTTGAGTTAAACAATAATTTTTTTCTTTAATTTAAAAATTTTATTGATTATACAGAGTTGGCATGTTTTTAAATACTTGTGGGCAGCATTAATTATTTCTGGACCAGATAAGAGCCAGGTGTCTTGGTCTTTACTGAATTGTTGACCTGTGATCATTCTCCGGGCAGCTTATCTTCAGGAATCTCTACCTTTCAAAGGTGGGTCCTTAACCTGCACCTGTTGCTTCCTCTGATCCCTTCCTGGCCTTGGGCACAGAGCATGCTGGGAGCAGGAGGGCGCAGGCTCTGTGCCAGCTCATCGCGCCCCGGCTGGTCTCTGGCCTCTCGCCTAGTTTTAGTGACAGAGCCTTTGACATCTTCTCTCCTGAGCACTGTTCCAGCCTTTTCTCCAGTGTCTGAGTTTTGTCCTGCCTCCTCTGACACATTCCCCTCCCCGGAATCACGGTACTGCTCACGTGCCCTGTGGTTGGTCCTGCTCTATCGCCAAACCCTGACCTGCTGCCTCCCCTTTGCCCCACCCCCAGTCCTCTGTCTCCTGCTGTGTGATTGGGACCCTCACCATGGTCTTCATGGTTGGACGATGTATCACTGGTGTTGGGTTTAGGCCGTCTCTCAAATATTCAGATACGAGTTATGGAAAAACAGTGAATTTTGTTAGGACTCGCAATTTGCCTTCTGTGTGAGTAAGAACTGGCTGGGATGCCACAATGATCACCAACTAAGCCCACAAAAGATTCGGGGAGCCACACTGGAAAGTCAGCATGGAAACCAGCATGCTGAAGGGCTCGGGAAGCTGCCCATCAGTGTGGGGCCCATCATCTCAGAAGTGTTACAGTGAGAGCCTGTTTCCCTGCACAGGATCATTTGAGAACATGTGTCACGCCTGCCCAGTGGGTCCAGCTGGGGCTGTCCTGTCCCTCAGATATTTGGTTCCTTATTTCAGATGCCACTTTCATGCCTTTGGACATCCACAGTTTCCCCCGTAACTTCTGTTGAGTAATCTCTGGTCTTAGGTTCACAGAGTCCTCTCTGTGCTCTGGTGGAATGTGTTTCTCACGTGCTGTCAGCATATCTTGGCAGGTAGGGAGATGGCTGCCTGGTGGGGAAGGATGGATGGATCTTCCTAAGAGAAGGCACAGAATATGGAAAACTAACGGGACATTTGAAAGGTGAAAAATTTAAATTCTCTGGAATTGTGGGTAGAAAGACAGAAGATGAAGCTGAAAGATAGGAGGTATCAGATTGAAAATTTTATCCTAACAAATGAATTCAGCATTTCAGATGCATGGGCAGATTTGAGCCAAAGGGGAGCAGACATAGCTCAGTTTTGAATATGCTGTATTCCCGTTGTGTGTGAGAGGTCTGGTAGTTGGAAATCCTTTTTTGAAGCTGAAGAGAAAGGTTTGGGTCAGTGATAGAGACCTCGGCTCTGCTTTGAAGCCGTAGGAATGGATAAGGTCCTGCCTGAAGGAAGCAGGTGAAAATTGTAGCTACCGAATAGCTTGGAGCTTTAGCCACTTGTTCATAATAGTTGAATGTAGCAATTCAGAAGAATGACAAAATCATTTTCTTATTCCACTGGGGAGAGAGCTCTCTTTTTTCTTTTCAATTAATGTTGCAAAAGTATAAAAGTGCTTAGCAGAGATTTTTCTCAGCCATCCCAACTCACGCTAATGGGACCAGACGCCGTGTAAATTTCACCACTGGGGTGACAGGCTGATTTAGACTCTGTTTTCCCGCCTGGTGACTGGCAGGGAAGGGCTGCCAACTCTGCCAAGTGGGTGGCTGTTGTGTAATTTAGACACAGTGAATCCAAGGCAAGTAATTTCCTTCTAGAAACTTGAATTGCCTCCTTTGCGAAACGATGAGAGTTAGATATAAGTGGTGTGGTCAGCTGAGAGCTTCAAGAGGACGCCCAGAGGACTCGATTGATTGCTCTCATTTTAATTGTAATACTGTTTTTATTCACAGGAAACTCCAGTGATAAACTTCCTAGAAGCATCAGCTTCTGATTTTGCATAAAGGAGTGTTTGGTTTGGTTTGGTTTTTTGTAAGGCAGTAGAAGGTGTTGGGACGGGAAGCATCTCCCCTCCAGCTTCAGGTGAGGCGAGGACTGATGGAGGCAGCAGCTTGCTCATTTTAGGCAGAACTTGAGTAGAGCTTATAATCCTGGAAGTAGCAAGAAAATAATAATAGTGGGTTTTTTCTTCTTTCTTTTTTTTTTTTTTAAAGATTTTATTTATTTATTTGAGACAGAGAGAATGAGAGACAGAGAGCATGAGAGGGAGGAGGGTCAGAGGGAGAAGCAGACTCCCTGCCGAGCAGGGAGCCCGATGCGGGACTCGATCCCAGGACTCCAGGATCATGACCTGAGCCACCCAGGCGCCCAATAATAGTGGGTTTTTACATGCACTGTGTGCCAGGCACCGGCCAAGCCCTCTGCATAGAGTAGCTCACTGTGTGGCCACCAACCTAGGAGCTGGACCCAGGGCGAAGGAGACACAGAGGTGTAACCAGCCTGCTCTTGGCCATGTGGCCTGTAAGAGTTGGAGCGAGGAGTCTAACCTGGGCCATCGGGCCCCAGAGTCCACACTCTGAACCCTGTGCTCTGCTTGAGCACCTGATGTGTACCAGACACCATTCCGGATGCCAACGGGATCACAGTGAACAAGCCGGGCTACATCCCCCAAGACCTGCCTCCCTGGAACTTCTATGCCAAGGGCGAGGATGGGGAATATGGCTTAAAATAATACTTTGGGATCAAAGAATTTTGAATGCAATTTATGACTAAGATGCTTCAATAGGCTAACATATTCTTTTGGGGGGAAAAAAAGCCATTAGTTGAATCTGATAAACTGAGTTGATTAAAATCTCCATTTTAAGCATATAATAGCCACGAAGACCTGTTTTCCCCTTTTAATTCCCTTTTACTTGTATAAATGCATTGCTGAACTCCCAGTGCCAAAACCAGTTCAATTCATTTACCCAATTAGGAGTTAAAAGAAAGAACTTTCATAACATATTAGCAGTCTGCTACTTCGGGATAATGACCAGCTGAATTGATGAAGTTTGTGTAATGATCTGTTGCTATGGCAACATGCTGCCCAGTGAGTGGAAGGAGGGCATTTCATCATTACCTCACTGATAATGCCTGGAACAGTCATGGATGCAAATGCAAAAGGTTTCCTTTTACTCTGCAGGAACTCTGGGTCGATGAGACAAAACACTAAAAATGCCTCTTGGATACAGCGGCAGAGAATCAAAGAGAGTCAAATGCACAACTGGAAAGATAATAATTTAGCTTTCCCAGTTAGAGGTCTTGGTGTCCACAGTGAGCCTCCAGCCCGGTCACAGGAAACCAATGTCAGAATTGCCGTGTGTCCATTTTATGGGTTTAATTTCTGTACTGGATTCAGGACAGGGTAAGCTCAATAATAAATACTGCTAAAATATAACGAAACATCGAGACATGACAAGAGGAGAATGCGGTCAAGATTACGTTTAACCGTCTGATGCTTTGCAATAATCTCTGAGTCTTTATTCCACATTTTTCTGAACCAGCACTTCCTTTGCTTCTTATGACTGTTTTTTTTACAAGACACAAAATGATACACACACACACACACTATATATAGTCTGTTATAACTCCACCCTCTGAGTTTTTATTGCACCTTAGAGGAAATATATATTTATTGTGTGCTTTGGAAGTACTTCCGGCTGCTCTACTTAAGAATCAGTTTCTCTGGGTCTTTTCGCATTGTTCAGGGTTCTCAAGTTCATCGAATTAAAACCACTTCACACATAGAGCATAAGGAATTTTACTTTAAGTATTATTTAAGCTTAATTGTTTCATTGTCCAGGCTTTAGTGAATTGCAGAAGGCTGTCTGATCATATACAAGTATGAAAATTCAAAAAGTATCATTTTTAATCACAGCAGTAGTAACTGTTATATTGAGCTGACCATGTTTCTTTTATCCTTCCCTCTCTCCCTCCCTTCTTTCTTCCTGCCTTCTTTCTAAAAAAAAAAAAAAGAGAGAGAGATTTGTTTTTATAAACTTCCGAAATTTTGGTGAGACTAAAATTCTAGAAATCCTCCCAAAAGAAATTGATTATAATCAGCGACCTTTTCCTCGGATACCTGAAAGCTCATTCTTGAGTGCTCATTCAGTTTTCTCTGATGTTCCCCCAAAGAGCAGCAGAGCCATTAGCATAAAGGTCGTGAGTGACAGCACCATCTGTATGAATTATTTTATAATGCTTATCAAAATGCATCCATTTTTCACAATCTTATATGTCCTGTATCATCTCCTGCTGTTTTACTAGCTCAGGATCATATATATAGGGGAATAAGTGAAATAAATGACAGTATTTGAAAATACTAGGCTGTTACTAATATGAATCTTACACTGTGATCATACAAGGTAAAAAAAAATGAGTCAAATCTATAATTTATAGCATCTTTGCATTTGAATTTGAGTCATGATATCTGAAACACGGAACAATAACTCATGGTCTATGTTATTATAAGGCTTATTTTAGTAACAAATGAGAGATTGTTGTACTTGGCCATCTCTATCAAGATGCAAAATGGAATCTCAGTAAAACGATGCAGTCCATATTAGTAAGCAAAGTGAACACTGAAAATTAGAAAAATTAGCTCTTTGCCCCCAAAGTTAAAAATATGGCTTATTTTCAACCAGTAATAACTGAATGACGTACAATAGAACTTACATTACATAAAGCTAATGTTACATATAGCAAATAGTGGTTTAAGGGTCTTATTTTTATTGTAAGCTTTTTTGTTTAAATATCTTTTGGGGTGCCTTTGTGGCTCAGTGAGTTAAGCATCCAACTCTTGATCTCAGCTTCTCAGCTCATGTCTTGATCTCAGAGTTGTGAGTTCAGGCCCTGTGTTGGGCTCCACATTGGGCTTAGAACCTACCAAAAAATAAATTAATTAATTAATTAACTTCAAAAATAAATATCTTTTGCCATCTTAAGTGCTCTTTGTTTAAAGATGGCACTGAAATAGAAGGCATTTTTTTTCATCAGATTATTCTCTTGTTTGCTTCCTGAGCTATTGGAAGTGAGAGCCCCAAGCCTGATAGAGAAGTCAGATCGATTCTGGGCTTGGCACCACTTACACATTAGTTATCTATCTAGTGAATTCTATGGTAAGATAAGCACTTGTCCATAAATCGTAGCTTCATCTTTGTCTTGTTTAACAACTGTCACTTCATACACTCTTTATCAGTCCCCCTGATCTTTCAGGAACTCATGAGCCATACTGATGCTGATGCACTATGGATTACATACTACCCCTTCCATATTTTTAAAACAGAAATAACCAGCATTTGATTGCTAAGAAGAGGATCTAAATTCTGGCCCAACAGTGTGAACTTTGGCACTCACTTAACCTTTCTGGGCTTTGCTTTCCTCGCCTGCAAAATTCAAATAATGTTGTATGTCCCCTCCATCTCTTATGCCCTGTGACCGTTTGGGATTTTAATTCAGAAAACATAATGATGGGGGCACCTGGGTGGTTCAGTTGGATAAGCGACTGCCTTCGCTCAGGTCATGATCCCGGAGTCCCAGGAGCAAGTCCCACGTTGGGCTCCCTGCTGAATGGGGAGTCTGCTTCTCCCTCTGACCCTCTCCCCTCTCTCTCTCTAATAAATAAATAAAATCTTAAAAAAAAAAACATAATGATGACAGACCATTTGCAATTAGAGGTGGCCCTTCTAGTGGGGTCTCTCATATTCTCCCCATGGACTTGTCTTGTTGGATTCAGAAAATGAACTGAATTAGGAAGGTGAAGGTTGTCTGTATTTTCCTATTTATACATAAAGCTGTACACCTGCACTTCTCTTTCCTTGTTAGCTTAATTTTGGTTACTTTTTTTTTCTTCTCTGTGTTAGCTGTAACATGTTGATTGTTCATGCCATGGATGGTAAAAGATTATGTCACCCACACCTTTCTGTTTGGGAGGTCTTCAGGCTCATTTGTTTTCTCAGAAAAGTCATACTTTTCTCAGAAACTACACTCCACAGAAGAGTAGGGACTAGCTTGAGCTCTAGTTAAAAGGAGAACTCTACAGAGCAGACAAAGAACAGGAAGGAACCTTCTCTAATGGTTATGATTGCTTTGTGGCAATCCACAAGTTTCTGAAATGATCTGACAATGATTGAATTCTCTCTCACAAGACATCTGTCACTTGCCTGTGGGCAGACTGTCAGCGGGCGATGCCAAGTGGGGAGATGAGGAGTGTGGGGCCAGGTTTAGCCCTAGGGCTTTACTCACCAGCTAGATAATTGTGAGTTATTAGTTAACCTTTAGAGACCTGGGTTATCTTACCTGCAATAGGAAGCAACTAGACTAGTGCCCTGGTGTGGAGGGGAACCCTTTATTCAAGGGAAATCATATGGCAAGTTTCAAAATGTGTAATGCTGTCCAATGAAGCTTGTCATGCTATGGGTGAAGTGAACCGTCATGAACGTACTGCCTGTTTTTTGGGGGACTCTCTAGGGCAGCAGCTAGGACTGCTTTGTGCATCTCCAGGCTGTCCAATATGAGACCTGTAGCCTCGGGGGGCTGCTGGACCCCTCAAATGTGGCTAGTCTGAAATGAAACTGCATTTTCAAGACAGTATAAAAAAAAGCAAAGTATCTCAATATTATATTAATTACATTTGATAATTTTACATCTTATAATATTTGGTTACATTGGGTGAGATAAAAATAGATAATGAAAATTAATTCACCTGTTTCCCTGTTGGTTTTTCCTTTTTAAATGTAGATACTAGAAAAATTTAAAATTACGTGGATTGTAATATATTTCCATTGGATGGTGCTGGTCCAGACAAACTCTGTCAGCTCCCACCTGCAGGCATAAGTGCTCTCGAAGGCTTTGTGGATTTTAATCATTGTTGCTGCTTCCCTAGGTGCCATGAGCCAGTCATCCTATCCCCAGGAAATGCGGTAGGAATTTGTCCTGGAAGCTCTCTTTACTGCCAGCCACACTCCACTCTAAGAATATATTTTTTTTCATTGAAGCCAAAATACTTGTTGATTTCCTGCTAAAAACCACATTTATTTTTGTTCATTTTTGTTTTCATTTCATTTATTCTTTCCATGGAATGCTCAGTAGCTCATCTGCTGCAGGACATTTTCCTATAGGGTAGAGGTGGCGGGGGGCAAGATGCAGGATTTCATGCATCATTTCTTGTGCCTGTCATTCTTCGGGGGAATTTCTTTATGTCCTTTTCAAGTGATACTCCAGTCTTTCAGTTGGTTTTACATAAATATTTTCCCTGAGCAGTCCCTCATTCATTTTAAAATTTAGTTGATTACTCCTTCGTGTGGTGAAGTTCCAACTTTTAAAGCATTTTATTTACAACCTTTGCTTTGTAGAGTATTGAGGTTGCAATGGATATCTCTGTGATTCCAGTAATCCAATTTTACGTCTGCGTTCTCTACCTTCTATCAGAGTCACTTCTGGTCTTCCGTGACTTCATCAGGCAGGAACAAAAATCAGTATCAAGAACTGTTTGGATGTGTATTCTGATGATTTATGCCCTGGAGAGTTCTCTTACCACTGGCAAGCATGTTAGTGAAGCCCTTTACTTGTGTGAGGTCTGGTCTGGTGATGGTTTCTTGGGGTAGTTGTCTCTTTCTCTGATTCCTGGAAATACCAGCTTCTAAGTGTCTGTGCAGCTTCTGCTCATCTGCAGGCATGTATTTGAATTTGGCTCTGTGTGCCTCACTAGACAGATGGCATACCGGAGCAGGGACATCAGTCATTGTGTTTGCCCGACTGTCCGCATCCGCGTGGTCCGTAGGAGAGGTTAGTGTGGTCCCGGTGACCAGGGGAATGCGTGCCTTCTGAAGCAGGGGCCACCTGTGTGTGTCCTCCCCGTGGGCATCAGATGACAGCTCCCATTGGGTCAGAATGTTGACTTTCTTCTTGTTACCTCCCAACTGGTTAAGTTTGATGACTTCTAGCTGAGTTCATGGGATAAAAAGAGAATGCCAACAATTTCCGTAAAGCTTACCTCTTCCTACGCAGGACACTGCTTCCTCAGCAATAGCTTTTAGATTACTGGTTACTTCGGAATTCCTCGTTACAATCTTTGATCCCCATTTGTTGACATTGAAGCGAACACTTATTTCATGTCTGGATCCCTTACAGGAAAGTGCAACTTATGAGAAAGATGTATCAATTCTTCTCCTCTCTGAACTCAGTTTTCTCATCTATGAAGTGAGAATAATCGCGCATGTACACTTGACCCTTGGATAACCGGGGGCTGAGGGCGCCCACACCCTGCGCATTTGACAACCTGCATATTTGACTTCCCACAAACTTAACTACTTAGAGCCTACTGTTGACTGGAAGTCTTACCAATGACATAGACAGTCATTAACATATATTCTATGTTAGATGTAAGATATATTGTATTCTTACAATAAAGTAAGCCAGGGAAAAGAAAATGTTACTAAGAAAATCATAAGCGTGGTGTCTGGGTGGCTCAGTCGGTGAAGGGTCTGCCTTTGGCTCAGGTCACGATCCCAGGGTCCTGGGATCAAGCCCCACTTAGGGATCCCTGCTCGGTGGGGAGCCTGCCTCTCCCTCTCCCCCTGCTTGTGCTCTCTTGCTCTTTCTCTCTCTCTCTGTCAAGTAAATAAATAACATATTTAAAAAAAAGGAAAATCAAGAGTGCCTGGATGGCTCAGTCGTTAAGCGTCTGCCTTCAGCTCAGGTCATGATCCCTGGGGTCCTGGGACCGAGCCCCGCATCGGGCTCCCTGCTCTGCGGGAAGCCCGCTTCTCCCTCTCCCACTCCCCCTGCTTGTGTTCCTTCTCTCACTGTGTCTTTCTCTGTCAAATAAATAAAATCTTAAAAAAAAAAAAGAAAATCATAAGGAAGAGACAGTACATTTACAGTATTGCACTGTCGTTATTGAAAAAAAAGCCACGTGTAAGTGAACCTGCTCAGGTCAAACCCGTGCTCATTAAGGGTCAGCTGTATTCGCTACATCTTAACTAGATTGCTGAGATGATCAGATGAAATGTGGGTGTAATAGGGTTGCCAGATTTAGCAAATAAAACACAGGCCGTCCAATTAAATTTCAATTCCAGATAAATATGAATACTACTGACTAGGACATACTACTACTAAAGAAATTATTCATGGTTTATCTAAAATTTAAATTTAAGTGGACAGCCTTTATTTAATCTGGTAACCCCCTAGGACATAAACATAACTGCTTGTCCTGCTGAAATGAGGCCAGTATAAGTTACTCAGTACAACAGAGAATGAAATTTCCATGTGATTGCAACTATTCATGTCTTTCAAATAACAACCATACTCTCAGCTTTGATTGGTCTTAAAAATCTTGCAGTAGCTCTGTCTTTCCCACAATGCACCTGGTTTTCAATTGGAGAGATAAGCTACCAAAATATGACTCTCAAATTTGTGTCCATGACAGACTTCGTAGTTGACACTTTGAAGAAAAAGCAGCTGTTAACGAGAGTTTGTGCCAAAGCAGCACCAGTCCTGTGTGTCTGTGTTCGCTTGGGGACCTGAGCTACAGTTGACAGAAAGTGCCAAATTCTTCTTTTCTTGCTAATCATCAGAGTTTTAAAGAACAATTGAGAAAGTTGTATGTAATTCTTGTGTTAAAAACAAATAAAAAAACCCAAACAAAGGGAAACTAATCTTGAAATGTCCCTGAGCAGATAAAACTAGGTCAGTCATGCAAACAAAACATAATCTGCTTCTTTTACAAGGCTAACTTGACCTGGGTCATTTCTTGCTTATGCCTCTGAAAATCGTAAGAAAAACTTGAGCTGTGTCCCAAGGTTGATATTAGTAACCACTAACCAATTGCCTATTATTTAAGAAAATTCTAATATTATAACCAATCCCCATGAAGAATAAAGTCACTGGCTTCCCACAACATGAGCCACGGTATAACAATACCCCCCTGAGCCTCCTTCCATGTAGCGGTCCAAGTGCTCTTGGTTTCACACTGTCCTTTTGCTGTGTGCACAGTAAACGTTTACTAATTGCTACTTCGATGAGTCATTGGTTTTACTTCTGTTATTTCTGAACTTTGGACACCAGCATGTTTTTTTTCCTGTTTTTTGTTTTCTCCCCCTGCAACTCACTTGGAGTAGAGTATTGAATTTCCGGTGTATGGGAGGTATATATGGTTTTATTTATTTATTTATTTTTTTAAAGATTTTATTTATTTATTTGAGAGAGAGAGTCAGAGAGAGAGAGAGAGCACAAGAGGGAGGAGCGGGAGAGGGAGAAGCAGACTCCCTGCTGAGCAGGGAGCCCGATGCGGGACTCGATCCAGGGACTCCAGGATCATGACCTGAGCCGAAGGCAGTCGCTCAACCAACTGAGCCACCCAGGTGCCCATATATGGTTTTATTTTTAATGGCAAATTTTCAGAGTTAATATTTTATCAGATGAAACCAATTAAAATTATTTTCTCTGTTCCTATTTAGCTTATGACACTTTTCGCTGACATCTCTGCATAGTGGGGAATAGTGTTTCTTGTTTTACCTTCACACTGACTGATCACATAACTCTCACTGAAGACCATGATGGGAAAAATATTAACCAGGACTTTTCCTAGCAAGTGCACAGATGATAGTGACGTTCCCGTTCCCATTCCTTCTTTCTCCCTTTCGTCCTCACTCGTCCTTGGGTCTCTGACCCAGCGTGTGTTTATTGATCTCCATAGGCCCATCGCAGTGACCACTCTGCCTACATCAGAGCACAGGACTGACATAGTCGGTGCCCCCGTGGTGCTTCAGGTCAAGCATAGAAGCCACAAAACAAGTAAATGAGTAATTAAACTCTGATAAATGTTATAAAGCAGAAACAACAACAAAAAATTAAGCGCTCTCTGGGACCGACCAGGGTCCTACTGTTTTTTGAACAAAATCGATGTTTGCCCACTCATCTCTTTTATGGCCCAGGCTCTGCCTTTCTGCCACGGAAAGAGATGAATGCCTTTGCCAGATCCTTGTTCCAGGGCAAGTGTTTCCACCATATGTCGAGTAACTAGGAGAGAATA
>NW_023270865.1:6779698-6784698 GCF_011800145.1 Mirounga leonina | reverse complement strand
GAATCTCCCTGCTGTTTACTTGTCCAACCGCTTGGAGAAAAGCCTTGAGAGATTAGAGCTTTATTGTAAACTGAGAGACTGTGGTCTTCTGCATCCCCACACTCAGAAAGGGTTAGATTGTGTTTGACTCTCAAGTATTCCATTTGAGAAAAGAAAATCTGAAGACTTAAACCCAAGCATTTCTGTGGATTCTTTCCATTATGTTTCTTTGCCATCCCCTTCCTATAGAAAGACAAGAAAACCTCCCTCATTAACACTAACTGGAGAAAAGGATCCATTTTTCAGAAACTAATATCTATATGACCAGGTTTTTTTTGATGAATTATGGGGAAAGATTTTTTTTTTGACAAAAGCCAATTTCAAAGGAACAGGATAACAATTAACAAGTGAGCAGTAATTTCTTTGTTAAATATACTTTCCATAGTAGAATATAAGTAATTTCATTCCCTATTAGAAAAATCGATTTTAGGGGTACCTGGGTGGCTCAGTCATTAAGTGTCTGCCTTCGGCTCAGGTCATGATCCCAGGGTCCTGGAATCGAGCCCTGCATCGGGCTCCCTGCTCAGTGGGGAGCCTGCTTCTCCCTCTCACAGTCCCCCTGCTTGAATTCCCTCTCTTGCTGTCTCTCTGTGTCAAATAAATAATTAAAATCTTTAAAAAAAAAAAAAGAAAAATCGATTTTATAAATGAGTTTCATAATGCTTAACAAGAGAAACTGAGCTTAACTAAAGTACCTGTCTCCTTCCCCAAATCATATTCACATTTAAAAAAAATTTTTTTTAGTATCCATTTTTCAAAGGCCATGCACAGTTTGATGTCTATTAAGATGTTTATAAATGATAACAGTCGATACAGTCCCATGAGTTTCTTTTACATGTCGGGCTCTGTGCTAGTTCTTACCATGATTTCCTGTCACCACTACACCCTGAGGGTCAAGTCAAGGTCATTTTTAGATGAGGAGATGGGGGCTCAGATGTTTGGATCCTGCCCAAGGTCACATACCTCGTGCAATATGAAACCCAGGTTCAGGGCTGGAGCTCTGACCCCAAGGCCCAGGCTTTGTCTTTGGTTCACTGGGCCGCCCCTGGGACAGTGAGGACATCAGCCCAGGGGTCAGGTGTCAGCAGGGACGAGCTGCACCATGGCCCTGACCGCGTGCGTCTCTGAGAGCCAGAACTGGTGAGCCCGAGGACAGGCAGAAGTCGGCTGTGTCCACTGATGACTAGCCATGGCCTCTTCCCATTATTTCCTCTTCATTATGCTTGCTCCCAGGCTACACCCAACACCCCAGAAGGAGGTTTCATACCCTCTTGGTTATTCTGCAGTTCTGGAGATGATCCTGGAACCTCAAGGGAGGCTGAAAAAAGTGCTTATGTGTGTGTCTCATGCTGTGCACACATCTTAACTTGTGACAGACAGCACTGTGTTTTTAACTAGACGTAGCCATTTCCCTCGCAAAATTATTTTGGAAGAACAATATTTAAAAAATACATTTTAATCACGTTTGACCTCAGAAAATGACTGAAAAGAGTTTAATTTTAGCATTTTTTTGGCATAACTCTTTCATGAATAGCATGGGAAAAGTATGTGAATGATAAATCCAACTCATGGGAATGGATGGTTGCCTCTGGGGGTGTAAAGTGCAAGAGAAACTTTTCCTTTTCTTGTATCTCCTTTTGTACTCCAGGACTTATTTACCATATATATGTATTTGTTTCATAAAGTGAATTGCGAGGTACATGGGCATCTTCACAGGCCCAGATGTGGGATTGGTATGAATCGGAGAGAGAATGTCCTGAGAATCATCAGGCCTAGAACAGAAACTAGAATTCTGAGCACTGCTTGCCAGGCCACGTTTCGTTCAGCCCATCAGACCATGAGCCAAAATCTGGGCATTGTCTTTCCAGATCTTTGCAACTTCCAGCATGGTGCCCAGGCCAAGACAGGGTCAATAAACATTTATCAGATTTACAAATGGACACTACCTTTCCTCTCTCTGCATTTTTACTTCATGATCTATAAAGTAAACCTAAATTCTCACGAATCAATAAAACTCTCTTTAGAGAAAAGTGTAGCCAAAGGATCTAATGCCCCTGGGCTTTAGGTGTTTGTTGTTTCATTTTTGCTTTATTATAAGAACTAATTGGGGAGAGAAGAAAAGCTGGAATCTGGAAGAATCATACTACATATGAAACAGAAGAGACATGTCTTTTAAGTTTTGCTTTATAAAACTGGAGGGAAAGATAGAACCGTTAAGAAAGAGATTGGCTCCATTTGTGAATGGATGTCTAGCCATTTTTAATTCATTTAGTTTGTAATAATGCCATTTAGTTAAAGAAATTAGCACTCATTAAGGAAATTAGTATGGAGATTAGGTTACTGCAGAACATTTATTGCTTGAAAGAGCAAAGTTTCAAAACATGGAGTTAATATGTCGGCACCTTTATTAATTAAATATCGTCTACAGACAGCATCTGCCTGGTGGGAGAAATGCAATGTATAGAGAGAAATCACAGGATCCCCATAAGGTCTTCCAGCTTCCAGCAAGACAACTTTAGCCATTCACTTATGAATCACATAAACATTTGGAAGGAATTTTGATGTATACTCAGTTTACAGAGTAAATATTCTCCCTTCGAAATGAAGTTGATATTTTCCAAATCTCAATGTCTTGAGTTTTTATTTGCATTGACTTTGGATTAGCTTCTAAATACTGTGACTTTTCCTTAGTTAATTAATTCATAATATATTTATTGATCTTAATATGTGCTAAGCACAAAGCGAGCCCCTGAGTGTAGGATGACGGATGAGGCATCCCTGACCCTGTCTTCATGGGGCTCAGAGTCTAATGAGTAATTCTGACATAAATAAAATCTCCTGAATATCTATTGTGAATTTGAGCCAAAGGACCTTAGAGTTACCTTAGACTTTATCCCAAAATCAATTTATCATTAAAATCTGATCCTATACTGTACTAGGACCTAATCTTCCAGCCTGACATCCCTGTCCAGTTATTTTTTAAGCTATATTTGAATCACGACCAGTGTTCCAATCTTAAATTTCTGATAGTAAGAGAATTAATCACCAGGTTATAATAACATATTATAACATATAACAGAGTATGCACTCTGTGGATTATTCTGAAGGCAATAAATGATGACTACGAAGACATATGCATGATATGATAGTAACTGAAAAAAGCAAAAAGCAGAACAGCAGTATGTCTATGCCATCATTATAATTTTAAGAAATAGGAGGAAAAGACAAATTACATTCACCAACATCTAATTACTACTATGAAAAGCACACTGTAAGAGGGGCTTGGCTGAAATACTATTTTTTAGTGAAATCATAAGTTAATACCCCCAGGTCCTGGGTAGGTTGGAAAATGAACAATTGAAATGTGATAGGTTAGAAGATGAACATACATAAACTTGACTAGTAATTTAAGAAACATAAATCATACTACTGTTTTTTCTGTAATAGGGAGAAATGCAGATTTTGTGGGGTCTGAAGCTTATACAATTTGGTAGGGGGTCTTGCTAAGGAAAAGAATATCAAAATTTTGAATACAAAATGACTAAGACCAATCTCAGCTCCTTCACGAATCATGAAGTAAAGAAGTTTAAGCTTCCTTAGCTTCATGGCAGATCCATCTTTGGCAAAGATATAAACATGTATTTTGATTCACGTACACTATAAAAGCAAAGAACGTATGTGAACACCATCTTGTAGAGATGCCATGGGCTGCTTCTGCAACCATGGGATTATGAGTACATATTTTTTCTTCTCTTTCTTGATCAAATATTTTTTTAATGATTTATTTATTTAAGAGAGAGAGCAAGAGAGTGAGCAGGAGTAGGGACAGAGGGAGAGAATCTTCAAGCAAACTCCCTGCCGAGCGTGGAGCCTGACACAGGGCTCAATCCCAGCACCCTGAGATCCTGACCTTAGCCAAAACCAAGAGTTGGACACTTAACTAAGTCACCCAGGCACCCCTCTTGGTCAAATGCTTCAATGTAATCATATTACGGTAGCCATGGAGAGCACAATTTCTAAGAACAAGCCAGTGCACTAAAAATATTCCATAGGTCAAATCTACCGGTATAGCCTCTCAGCTTTCCTTGGTGATGCATTAGCCAGCCAACAGTTTTGGGTTCAGCTTTCTGTTCAGTTTCCTCAAAGAGCATGTTTCTGTTTCCTAAGTGGCAATCTGTGTTCTAGTCACTTGGATAAAGTCAGATAATCACTGTCATTACCAACCTTTTGTACCTCAGTTGAGTTTGAGAGAGCAGAGAGACAACCAGAGAGCTCACAATGTGAAGTTTCACTATTTAGTGTCTATTCCACAGGCTTCCTGCATTTGCACTCCCCAGTTTAAAGCTACATGGAGAACTCCATGGGTAAGCTTGGGCTGCAGCAGTGTTCTCAGCTCCAGATCCTTGTTCCTGAGTTATCCTGGCCAACAGCACCTTGGCTTTTATCCACCATCCTTACCTTAAGATTTTTATTTGCAGCATAATCCAGTGAATTAATGATTCTGCAAAACTGCTTGCATATGGAAAGATCATGAGCTTCGGATTCATGTGGATCCTAGATAAGCTTTTACTTGGTATGTGATTATAAGCAAACCACTTGTTTGTTATTGGAAGCACAATGTGTTACTGGAAGCACAAAGTCTGGGTACATAATGGGTCTGGCACATAAAAAGAATTCAGTAGAAGATGGTTCCTTTCCCTTCCTGCTTCAGTGGTATAACCAGCTCATGTACATCCTGCTGAGTTGGCATTGCTGGTGAATGGTATTTCTTCACTCCTTGCACACTCTGTTGAAGGCTTAGTTTCAAAATTTCTCTGTGTCCCAAATGGAATTATATAAAAATCAAACATAAGAAAAGAAGGAAGGAGGGAGGGAGGCAGGGAGGGAGGGAGGGAGGCAGGGAGGGAGGGAGGGAGGAAGGAAGGAAGGAAGGAAGGAAGGAAGGAAGGAAGGAAGGAAGG
>NW_023270865.1:6681693-6779688 GCF_011800145.1 Mirounga leonina | reverse complement strand
AGGAAGGAAGGAAGGAAGGAAGGAAGGAAGGAAGGAAGGAAGGAAGGAAGGAAGGAAGAAAGAAAAGAGAGAGAGAAAGGAGAAGAGAGAAAAGAGGAAAAATTCAAATAGCTCTTGTATATGTGCTTTGCCTTCTTTGTCGAGATATACTTCATGTTGCCTCTGGACCAGTCAGTCTGGACCTATCAAGAATTTGCTTTTCTGCCTTTAAAGCATTTCACTTTCTCTGAGAGGTACAGGGCCAGACTGTGCTCCTTGTATTATATTATGTACCTGGCTTTGGTCTGTCTGGCAAATAAATTTTCTGGCAGTTTGTGAGACTCTACCCTGACTGCATTCTGTCAACAAGGCTCCATTCAGTTGGTGGGAGCATCTGTCAGTGGGTATTCAGTAATTCCCTGTCCCAAGTCCCTCATTGTATCATGTATTTATCCATCCAAGAGAGGCTGAGATTCAGGCAACTGATGGAGGGAGATTGGACAGGGCCAGGTGTGGGGAGAGCCAAGTGCTTACCCTCCTTGGTGCTGTCACCAGATTGGGGAGGGGCACCAGGGACTCCAAATGCCAGGTAGATGCCACCCTTACCATAACTACTCTGCTGACGCAGCCAGAATTCTTCCCTTGGGCTTGGCTGTGCTCTCAAAGGCGGGTTCTCTGGCATTGGCATTTAAGCTTCATGACTCACTCATGGCTAACCTGTTGAGTTGGGTGAATTATAAGGAGTCAGAGTAATATAAATGTTTTCTTTGGACTTACTGTCCTCTAAAGTTTTGTGTAAGACTTAAGATGTATTACTTGACTCCTTGTGTATTCTTCAAGTATAACTGACAACTCTTCATATTCTCCTGTGTTTTCTGATTCTGCCCATTAAACCCTCATCTACTCATCCACAAAAGGGTTTCCCTTGAAGAAATGTGAGTTGGGCAGAGAGTAATTGTGTCTTAACTTTTCTCTGATTGGCAGGGGAGGAGAGGAGACTATGGACATTCCATTGCCTCTATTTTGTAGAGTAGAGAACATAGAATACCAGCAGTGCAGGCTTTTTCCTGAATGAAGTGACCAGGGATTCTTTTCTTTCCTTCTTGGGCACTTGGATGCAGCGTTTTCTGGTCCTTTCTCGCAGCAATTACTTCATCATCCCTGAGCTGTGAAGGGCTCATGTTGAGTCACTGATATTCCCTGTGTCTTCTTTGTCCTGGTTTTGATCCCTGAGAACAAAACTGCCTTCCTTGGAGAGTTTCATCCTGGGGGCAGACTTGCCCTCTCCAGAGAGACAGTATGTTTGTTAAAAGACAAATTTCACGATGATTGAGATCCACTGGGAGGGTAAGATAAGCAGCTCAGTGTTCTGTGTGTGACAAGTGTGGGAAGTGGGATTGTCTGTGTCATGTCAGAAACCAAAGCTGATGTCCCAAGTTGATCACAATTGCTAGATTCCAGAGAGCGCTTTTCTTTTGCTTATATCAAATACTCTCTACTCTTTTAACTATTTCTTTTTTACTATCAATTTTCCCAAAATGCTTCATAATATGTGTGTCAGTCTTGTTCAGTTTTAAAACAGATTTTTCAGGAAAATTTGAGTGATATATCCACCTAATAAGATTTTAATGAAAAAACACTTGCTTAGTATTACTGGCAATACATATCAAATATTCTAATTGAATATTAAAAGCAAATTTAAATATAAAAAATCCTCATTGTATTTAATCAGTGTCATTTAATGATAAGCCAGTAGTGAATAGTTTTTAATGTATTAAAGTTAGCGACTAATTGAAATTCTAGATCACTCATTTCATCTACAAATCATAACATGTAACGTGAATTACTATTAAATGCCTTTAGCAAGTGATGCATAATGAGTATAAACATGTATTTTTACTAGTAATTATATCTTTGTTTACTTGGCATGTGTCCTAAATTTAAAAATGCCATTACATTGTAGCTGTATCTTGGTTTTTCTTGGGAATTATAAATTAATCTTCTAGTAGATTTCACAACTTGATACATGCTGTCCACCACCACCAAATTTTTCTTGCCTAAGCAAAACTCCCAACATTTTATTCACACCGGTATGCTTCCTAAGAATCTTAAGGAAACCTCAGCCAGCCATGCTGCTCTGCTCATCATCCTGATCATGCCTCAGGCACATGACTCTCTCATCCTTCCTGGGGCCTTCATGACCAGGATGCTCCTCTCACTCAGCTAAACTCCCAATTTCATTCAGAAGCCAGCTTACACATGGCATCTTCCTTGGAACCCTTCTGGTCTACCTCTCTCTCCTCTGACTCCTGTCACACCATTGTCTGAGCTTCTCACTTATGAGAAGCCCTCCTTATGTTGGCAGGCAACGTTCATGAACATATTCTTCCTCCCTCACAAGACTGAAAGTTCATTCCTGGTCTTGGTATCTTCAACACATGGCATCCTGCCAGGTAGTCCAAAACATCATTGTGAATCTATCCAAACGTGCAGTTAAAATAATTCGCACCACTTAATAGAATGCACTGTGGTCTGTCACATTGCCTCCTTAAACAAAGAACCCATGGCAGTTTCGTGGGAGCAGAAACTGAAGAAAATACACGTTTCAGGTGGATTCACCGACTAAAGGATGTGTGGATGTCTTACAATGCATTCCTCAAGCACTTTACTGTCTCATTAGAATTTTTTCAGTCTTATTTCTTGTAAGACAGTGTTTTTAATGCAAATCTTAAAATAAAAGCAGATTCTGAAGTATAGAGTGACATTGGTCATTAGGAATAAGACATGTCAGATCATGTTGGGAATTAAGGCAAAGATCATTCATGAACAGAAATACGTCTATCCCACTACTATCATGATGATAGTAGAAATATGTTAAGTAAATAGACACATAGTTTTTGCACAGTATTTTAAAGTTTACAGCACTTATTAGGAAACTCTAAATCTTGAACTGGGCTCCAGGGCTCTGCCCATTCCTCTTCAAGCTTCAACCAGAGTCTGGCCACCATTTATCTCATCCTTTAAACTCCCCAAGTTCCCTCCTACCTAAGTGCCCTCCTCATGTCCATCTTGCTACCAAATGTTCTGTTTTTCCTAAGCCATGTCAAATGGATCACTTCTCTTTATCTCACTGATCCCAGTTTAAATGCTGCTCCCTGGGTATTTCCTGACCCCAGACTCATCCATCCAAACAGGGTTTCCCTCTTTGGGTTATTCCTTTGGAAATGGTTATTGCTATTGATCAGTGTTTATTTCCTTTGCTAAAGGGTAGATTCTTTGGGTACAGTGCCTGTATCTGCTTTGCTGTTCATGGCACCCCCACTGTTTTCAGTTTAGTTCATGGCAGTGCTCCTAAGTATGCCCTGAATGAATGAATGATTGAAAAACTTAAAATCCCATGTTTAATGAATGCATTTTTTTAATATGGCAAAAATTCTTAAGATCAAAAATAAGCTGATTTAGAAAGCGGCGGGAAGTTCGTACAGTGCAGAAGGCGACACATCTCCGGTTCGGGTGAAGATGCCTCGTGTAAAGGCAGCTCAGGCTGGAAGACAGGGCCCTGGGAAGAGACGACTTGCAGAACACTTTGCAGCTGGGGAGATAATCACTGATATGACGGAGAAGGAGTGGAAACTAGGATCGCCCATTGGCCAGGGTGGCTTCGGTTGTATATATCTTGCTGATATGAATTCTTCAAAATCGGTGGGAAGCAATGCACCCTGTGTTGTAAAAATTGTGCCCAGTGACAATGGACCTCTGTTTACTGAACTGAAGTTCTACCACGAGCTGCCAAACCAGAGCAAATTCAGAAGTGGATTCGCACCCATAAACTGAAGTACCTGGGTGTTCCTAAGTATTGGGGGTCTGGCCTACATGATAAAAATGGAAAAAGTTACAGGTTTATGATAATGGATCGCTTTGGGAGTGACCTTCAGAAAACACATGAAGCAAATGCCAGAAGGTTTTCTCGGAAAACTGTCTTGCAGCAAAGCTTGAGAATTCTGGATATTCTGGAATATATTCACGAGCATGAGTATGTACATGGAGATATCAAGGCCTCAAATCTTCTTTGAGCTACAAGAATCCTGACCAGGTGTACTTGGTAGATTATGGCCTTGCTTACCGGTATTGCCCAGAGGAATTCATAAAGAATACAAAGAAGACCCCAAAAGATGTCATGATGGCATTATTGAATTCACCAGCATCGATGCGCACAATGGTGTCACCCCGTCAAGACGTGGTGATTTGGAAATCCTTGGTTATTGCATGATCCAGTGGCTTAGTGGCCATCTTCCTTGGGAGGATAATTTGAAAGACCCTAACTATGTTAGAGATTCCAAAATTAGATACAGAGAAAATATTGCAGATTTCATGGACAAATGTTCTCCTGAGAGAAACAAGCCAGATGAGATTGCTAAATACATGGAAACTGAAATTACTGGACTGTGCCGAGAAGCCTCTTTATCAGAACTTACGAGACACTCTTTCGCAAGGACTGAGAGCTATAGGAAGCAAGCATGATGGCAAGTTGGACCTCAGCCTCGTGGAGAACGGAGGCTTGAGAACAAAGTCAATAATGAAGTGCAAGAAAGGAATTGAGGAGAGCACCAAATCCAGTGTTGAAGATATGGAATGCTCAGATACACAGACAGAAGAGGCCACAAAAACCCGTTCGAAAACCAGAAAGAGAGTCCAGAAGTAAATCAAATGCTTTCAACGGACTTTTCTTTTCTTCCTGTCATTTGACTTTTTCCTCTTTTTCTATTTTAAATGTTATATTTTCATGTGAGTCTTTGAGGATGGGGCTAACCGTGAAATACTATGTCTTTGAAAAATATAAACTTTTTTATTAAGTAAAAAAAAAAATAAGCTGATTTAATGACAATTAGTGTAACAAACAAGTCAGATAAAGTCATTGACACTTAGATTATCTAACATGCAAGGGGGTAGTCAGTAATTAGCTCCAGCTGTCTAGAAATACAGTGAAAAGATTGTAATGAACACACCTCTTTTCCCTATTACTCAAATTAGGAAATAGCATAGCTGTAAACCTTAAAATTTAAAGGAAGCATCTAGTTAAACATTAATACTACTGACCTGGAAAAGGGAGAGTAGTTTATTCTTCTTCTAGAATTAAGGCCCGTCTCTAAATAGACTTTTAGCTGTAAAGCATATTCTCAAGAAATGTGTTTTTAAATTAAACTTTCATATTCTGACCAACATATTTTCTGAATTCAGATACTTTCAAATACCAAGGCAATAGATCAAATGAGAATAATCTAAGGTTATTAACAAAATGGGGAAAATTTTTTATTAAAAAGATTCATCATACAAAGAAAAACATTTTCAAAGGGCAATGAAGAAAAGCCTCTTTCACAATGGCCACATTAATAAGACATCTGTGATTTTCCACGCGGTCTCTTTAAAAGACCCACCTTCCCAGAGCAATAAGTTATGATGATTGGTTTTTCTTAGCGTAAAGGTAGGGCTCATCAGAATTTTGCCATGGCCTGAAATATTTTGACTGAGGAAAACATATTTATCTATAAATGGAATTTTTAATGAATGGGCATTTGTGCCTGTAAAGAACTTTTAATAGTTCAAGGGATAAGTAGAATGTTAAGAATGTGCGAAGCCCTCAACATTATGGGAAGAGAGAGGTGTTTTTACAAGCAGCTTTTCATTGAAAACAGCTTATATCCTGTGTGTCCTGTGTAACCCTGTGGCATTATTTCAGTCCTGCAGGAAGATTTGCAAAGAGAAGCCAGGAGCAAAGGGAGGGGGCTGGTGGAATTTTCCTGTTTCTTTGGAATTTTAATTTTGTCTAATGGTCATGTTGCTTTAATAACAAACATTAAAAGGAGTTTAGGCCTTTTGAATCATTTTGCAAGTGTTGCTTTGTCCTGTTTGCTCACCCATGTGAAAATGGCATCATGCTCAGTGAGGATTCCCACGTGTGATATACGCTGTGGAATGAATGTGGCCAGTTGGTTCAGTAAGACACGGACAGTGTGGGTCAGATCGCCACTGTCACAGCCAAGGGAGGTCACAGCAGGAAGCAGAAGGGTTCTTAGTTCTCACTGCGCCCAGATCTGTCTCCCAGTTGAGGGGTCTTCAGATTTCCAGAAACTTCCTACAGAACAACATCTGCACAGGGACGATTTGCTGACCCTGAGCTTAGTGACAATATGTGAAATATCTTATTTTGTGGATACAAAAACGCACACTTTCCTGTCTTACACAGTCACTGGTTTATTTTCATCTTGCTTATCCCCTAAAAAAAAAGTTATTAAATCAATTGTGTGTCTTAAAAATGATTAATTCTTGGGCGCCTGGGTGGCTCAGTTGGTTAAGCGACTGCCTTCGGCTCCGGTCATGATCCTGGAGTTCTGGGATCGAGTCCCGCATCGGGCTCCCTGCTCAGCGAGGAGCCTGCTTCTCCCTCTGACCCTCCTCCCTCTCATGCTCTCTGTCTCTCATTCTCTCTCTCGCAAATAAATAAAATCTTAAAAAAAAAAAAATGATTAATTCTTAAAATTGAGAAATGTGGAATATGCTTTATGTACTGTAAGTACAGGCCAAATTCTACTCTATGGAACTGATCATTGAAATGAATTTTTATTTAAAAGTAAGTTATGAAAAAAATTATATTCCCAAACTTCAAGAACTAGAGATTTTCAAACGCTGATGCTCACACTTTGTGTTGTAAACTTGTATTTAAAAAAGATGTTGTCTGAAATTGGTAGAAAAAGGTAAAAGAAACCTTGCACAGCTTCCTTGTTGTTGTCCCAGATCTGCTTGTGTTGGTATGAGGATTGAGAAGTTTAGGTTTAAAAATATATATACATGTTTGTTTGTTTGTTTGCTTGTTTGTTTTAATTCAACAAGTGGAGGGAGGAAAGGAGAGTTGCTAGAAATACATTTCACATGGATCACAGACAGGGAGGCAAATGAAATGATACTATAAAAGATCAGAAGGAATTCTGCATAAATGTTTTTATGATTTTTAAGTGTGGAAGCTCTTTCAAAATATGGCACAAAGTTCAGACGCTGTGAAGGAAAAGATCCATAAACTTTACTGCATAAAAATTTAAAACATTGGTATCTCAGGAAAAATATTTAATGACACGTAGGATAAAAGTATTGGAAACATTATTGACAGAAGGTTAATTTTCTAATACAGAAATTTTCACTTGCAATGACTACATAAAAACAGTGAAGCCAGTTAATCAAAAAGAAGCAAAAAGCAGGAATTGGTTACAAATAGGAAATTTACAGGAACGGAAATATGGATACTCCATCAATGCGTGCGTGCGCGCACACACACACACAGACACACTAAATTTTCATCTCACAGCTGAACAAATAGAACAGAGAACTAGAAGAGTATTTTTATCTATCAGAAAGGGCAAAGTTAAAAAAAAAAAGTAGCATTCAGCATGAAATAGGGGAGAGGAGAAAGAGTTACCCTCCAAACTGTTGATTGGTACAAAATCATTAATACCTATAACTTCTACCTCGTCAACACAATGTATGCTTAACTAATGAATCACTGAACACTACATCAAAAACTAACTATGTACTATACAGTGGCTAACTGAACATAATAAAAAAAAGAAGTTTATCATGTAGAAAATACGTACAAAGGTGTGCATTACAGCCTTGCTTCTAAAGGAGTTAAATAAATGTTGGTTCTTCTAGGTAACAGAATACTATACAGCCATATAAGGAATCAGGTAGAGCTATTTATACTGATAAGAAAAAATGTCACAATATATTTTTATGTGTAAAAAGCAAAACAGGAGGCTGTGTGTACAGTCCGTTTGCATGTGTTATATCTAACTGTACTTATTAAAAACAACAAAAATATATATGTGTATATAGACATATCTATGCATAAATACTGTTTTGTGCAAAGAAAATATCCCCCAAACAAATGAATGTGTGAATAGTACCTACTTCTGGGGAAGGAAAACATGTACTTTGTCTGTTATAACTGTTTCGTTTGATTTTTCACATGCAGTTATTATATGCCTAGTAAGGTAATTCAGCAAGAGGCCCTTAGACTGGGGTGGCCCTAAAGCCTTGGTAGCCGACCTAAGCCGACCAAAACCAAAGCCAGAGTCTGGGATTCAAGTCCGCGCTTGAATCTGGGAAAGTGAAGCTTTGGAAGGACCAGTCCCAGTCAACCAGGCTTTCCCAAATAAGGCCACCAGTTAAGCTGTAGCCAATCAAATAATTTCCTTGGTTTGCTTCCAAGTCTTCTCTGTAAACTTCTGTCCCTTAGCTTCTGTTAGGGGAGCCTCCTAAGCACTTCAGATTTGGTGCTACCAGATTATTCAAAATTTTAATGTGCCTCAGTTTACCTTTAACATGTGCACGGTCACTTACCAACAAGTTCTAATGAGGCTATGGTGACAGGCAACTAACTGTTCTATGTCCCTCTCCACCCAACCTAGTCCTGCTGGGAGAAGAGCCAGTTTTAACCATCTCCTTTTGAACTTCTTTGGGTGGTAAATTAATAAGAATTCCATAGTAACAATAAATAATAGTTTTATACCATTATTGCTTGATTTATTGTCTTTAGAGCTATCTTCCTCTACTGTGGGACTTCAAGTTCATCTTTCTCTGCTTGGGTTTCTGCATTTTAAAGTGACTAATTTATTTCATTTAAAATAAATGCAGGAGCTAATCGAGGGATTATATTTGTAAGGTTCTGTGAGGTTGGAATGAGCTGACAGAGGCCAGGTTCTTAGAACAGTGCTTGATATGTGGTAATCACATTTGGTATGTTAATTAGGATTATTTTGTATCATTAATATTAACAATTTAATATTACTTATACTACCCCCTCGGCCCATGTTTGATAGTTAGGCCATGATTTCTAGACCTGCTCTTGGTTAACTGGTAACCCTCTCCCAGATTCTCCCAGCCCGAAGGGGCCCCTTACCTCTAAGAAAATGTTAGCACTTTTGTGCTGTACTAGCCTGCCTTTCTTCTCTCTCGTTTCCTACATGTCTGACCTCTTGGCCCCTTCAGAGAGAGAATTCTCAGGTGTTCAATGCCGTGTTTGCCTGTGGGGTCATCTTTTGTAGAATTTTGGCTGAATCACTGTCACTCTGCCTACTTCCCTCCACCCTCGAACACCTTCTCTTGTATTGATAACATAGGGGCCAAAATCTTCATCTAATGATACCCCTTTGGTGTATGAACTCTTTCATGGGGACAAAGCCAAAATAAAGTATCCACCATCTGTAATACTTCTGAAATAATGTATTGAATATTGCAGTTGGAGCTATATTAAGTTACTATTAAATTGAAATTTTTAATTCATTTTTAAGCTACGGTACCCAAAAGGAAGACTTCCCTATTTTATTAAATTCAAACTAACCATGTTGAAGGGTTTGGGGTGTATTTGCTTGTCAGGCCAATTTCTTAACTCTTCCGTGCCTCAGTTTTCTTATCAATAAAGTAAAAATAATACTACCTCCCTCATTAGAGTCAAGTGTCTAAATGATACAATAAATTGATATATTACAGTAGGTGTTCAGCAAATAACATGTTATTAAGGTGATGATGATAGTGGTGGTGGAGGTGATGGTGGTAATGATGGTGATGGTAGAGATGGTGGTGATGATGATGGTGATGGTGGTGATGATGGTGATGGTGGTCATGGTGATGGTGATGATAATGTGGTAGAGATGGTGATGATGGTGATGGTGGTGATGATGATGATGATGGTGGTGATGATGATGGTGGTGATGATGGTGGTGGTGGTGGTGATGGTGATGGTGGTGATGATGGTAGTGGTGGTGATGGTGGTAGAGATGGTGGTGATGATGATGGTAATGGTGGTGATGATGGTGGTGGTGGTGATGATGATGGTGGTGATGATGATGATGATGGTGGTGGTGGTGGTGGTGATGGTGATGGTGGTGATGATGGTAGTGGTGGTGATGGTGGTAGAGATGGTGGTGATGATGATGGTGATGGTGGTGATGATGATGGTGGTGATGATGATGATGGTGGTGGTGGTGATGATGGTGGTGATGGTGATGGTGATGATGGTGGTGATGATGATGGTGATGGTGGTGATGATGGTGGTGGTGGTGGTGATGATGGTGGTGGTGGTGGTGGTGGTGGTGGTGATGGTGATGATGATGATAAAGTGAAAATAATAATGCATCTTATAAAAGTTGTCTGAAAGATACAACAGGTTTTCAGCAAATACTACCTGTTGCTAAGGGGATGGACGTGGTGGTGGTGTCGATGATAGTGATGATGATGGTGGTGGTGATAACAACGTTTAGTGTTTTTGAGCATGACACCGAAAGGCTCATGTTGGCACAGACAGTCCTTTAGTCATCTTAGGAAAAATAGAGATATTTGAACCACAGTTAATTGATTTCATTAGATACTTACGGATGCATGCATACAGTGTCCTCTAGTATGCAAGCTAAAACTTGGTTTCTCCTAACTAGTTCCCATGTCAATTCATCAGGGCCAGACTCGCCTAAGCTCGCGTCTGTTGTAGCGTGGGTAAGGCTGCCTCTCTGTTGACCTTTGGGTGTGTGTTTGCAGTTCCTGCATTGGGGCCCAGGACCCTTACTGTGGCTGGGACATGGTGATGAAGAAATGCACGAGCCTGGAGGAGAGCCTGAGCATGACGCAGTGGGAGCAGAGCACCTCCACCTGTCCAGTAAGTGTGCATGTCCTCCAGCCTCAGAAAGCACTGTCAGTGGGAACCCAGCTGTCCTAAATCCTAACCCATGTCCTGCTCGTGCATCTGGAACCTTCCTTGCAAACCCAGTCTGTGCTCTCTCAACTCGTTCCGCTCTGAGCTTTTGCTAGAGCCACACAGGATGTTGCCATAAGGTTTTTGTCTGCTTTGAAGAAACACATCTTAAGAGAAAACACTGCTGATTTGCAAATGGGGTGTAATTTCTCTGTTTCATTCTTGGGTTTTCTCTCCAGAGATTGGTGTGGACTCTTTTGCCCTTTTTAGCATTAATAAAATAATGACTTCCACACCCATCCCTTTCCCATGGGAGCTATAATTCTAGAAACTGAGATAAGTAGAGCTTTTAAAAGAATAAAATAAAGGATATTCCTATTGGGCCCCCTGTGGGACAGTCTCCTGGATCCTGCTCAGGGTCACGGGAAGGCCTCGGAGACAGACCATGACGGCCATTCCCACTGTGAACCCACAGAATGAAGAGACTCACTTCCGCTTGGAGCCGGTTCTCTGAATCTAGGAAAACAGTTTCCTTTGCCCGTTTATTTGTTTGAGGCCCCACTTGTAGGAGCCAGCTTATTTGTTTTCCTTTGTTTTTAGAACTCTTAATGCGTTGGACTCAAACTCTTTTTTCTGTCCTCAGACCATATGAGCAATAGCTGTTAACCTCCATGTATTTGAAAACTGATTGAGTCGCTGTGCTGTCACGTAGGTTCTGATCTCTGTGACTGTCAGTGCTCGCTCACCTCTGCAGGGGAGAGCTGGGAAAGAAGCAGCACGTTCTGTTACTTGAGATCCGCCCTCTCCCAGCAGAACAGCCCGTGCCATCCGGGCGGTCACTCTGGTTCCTATCAAGGAACCTGCTCTTTTCATTACCTAACCACATGCTCATGAAGCCTGTCCTTCAGCTTGTAAGGGGAACATCAGGCAACGTGACATGAGGAAGGCCAGGGTTAGTAAAACCAGCATCGTC
The DNA here is from genome assembly GCF_011800145.1 of Mirounga leonina. NCBI lineage: Eukaryota > Metazoa > Chordata > Mammalia > Carnivora > Phocidae > Mirounga > Mirounga leonina. The sequence goes on along the minus strand of NW_023270865.1, from coordinate 6,768,001 downwards.
TCCCAAAGGTGGGCACGAGATCGAAGCTTTTTACCGCAAAGGTGTGAGGTCAGCGCATCCGGGCTCTGAGCAGAGCTTTACAATGGGGTTTGCTGCTGGTCCTCTGGGTTATGGAGCTTCAGCTCTCTGAGTTTAGTTTAGAAGCAAGGTTTTCTTCAGTGTTTCTTGAAATTGATTAGAAAAATGCCAGTGTTTGTGCCAAGTTCTCTCTCATTTCTGAAAATACTTTAAAAGCATGTTCACCTTAAATCTTTGCATCTAGAGAAAACATAAATGTAGCTCTAAATTACGGGCATGTACTTTCGAAGAAATCAGCACCATCTTCTCGTATATGTTTGACCTTGCATTTTTAATGTCAAAAAGGGCAGAAGAATATAATAACAGTTCTTCTTAAGCAGTAAGGCCATCAGTCTACGACCCGTGGTTTTGTGGATATCTGAGACATCTGCTTGTAAGATATCTAGTTGTAAAAAGATAAACTGAGGCATGTTAAAAATCTTTTTTTTTTTTTTTTAAGATTTTATTTATTTATTTGACAGAGAGAGACACACCAAGAGAGGGAACACAAGCAAGGGGAGTGGGAGAGGGAGAAGCAGGCTTCCCGCGGAGCAGAGAGCCCGATGCGGGGCTTGATCCCCAGACCCTGGGATCATGACCTGAGCCGAAGGCAGACGCTTAACGACTGAGCCACCCAGGCGCCCCGAGGCATGTTAAAAATCTTAAGAGTTTATTTGAACAAAAATCAGTTCCAATCAGGCAGCATCCAATCTAGCAAATGGAAAGGAGCTCTGAGGAGCTGCACAAAATCAAACACTTTCATAGACAGGAGTAAGTGGGAACAAAGAAGTTATAGTAGGCAAAAAAGCAGGTTGGTTATTGCAAAGTTACTTTCCTTAGCGGATGACGGGTCTGTCAGGCAGATGACCTAACTAGTGCTAATCAGGAATTTCCTGATTGGTTTAAGATTCCTTTTCTAGAAGAACCAAAACTGTAATTAAGTCAAGTCTCAGTTTGGTGACATGGGCTTATTGGCATAAGAAGCTCCATTTTGAGTCTGTAGGTTTTTGTTGTTGTTTTAGATCTATTTATTTGAGAGAGAGAGAGAGAGAGAGAGAGAGAGAAAGAAAGCAAGCATGAGTGGGGGGAGAGGCAGAAGAAGAGAATCTTCAAGCTGACTCCCTGCTGAGCTTGGAGCCTGATGCCTCTGGATCTCACATCCCATGAGATCATGACCTGAGCCAAAACCAAGAGTCAGACACTTAACCAACTGAGCCACCCAGCGCCCCTGCAGTTTTGTTTTTTAGCAACTATATCAATTGTGTATCTTTTTCCAAAAATCTGTCTCTTAGAAAGAAATGAGCTCAATGAAAATTATTAGCATTATTACAGAGCTGTCTTAGAAAGGTATTTTTAAAAGCTATTAAAATATAATTTTGCTTCCATGTTATTTTTTTATTTTGACTAAAATAGAAGAAAGGTTTGATTTTTATTGGCCAAATCTACTGCATTTCATCATTTCTGATATGCCATTGTTGTTTTATAAGGACAAAATATGCTGCCGTAGATTGCAAGATGCAAACTGATTTCAGAGATGTAAACTATATGTAAGTATACATACATGTACATATACATGTATAGTGAAAAATCCTATAATCAGTTAAATAATTTTCTTTACCTACATATCTTTATCCAAAGGAAATTAAGCTTTATAAGCTGAGGGATTTTTGAATGAGACCAGAGCATCTTATCTCCAATGTAGAAGTGAAAGTTTAATAATGAAAGTGTAGATGCTACCATGTGGAGCTCAGTGGGAGTTAGGCAAACATGGGGTACAATGAGGGTAAAGCAGACTCTGTGGGAACCTACCAAGTAAGTGTTCATGAACTTCAGACCAGTGATGTAGCACAACCCAGTCCCCCAAAGTCAGTGCTGCAGTCGGAATCCAGGCAGATCCTCCGCTGTCTGGAGAGTTCCACTTGGTGATGGACCCCTGGAAACCCTCCCAGGGACTTAGTGCCCAAGAATACCTATTTTCCACTAAACGATTCCTGTTTTAAAATGTTTGTGGATTTCTATCGTCCAGGAGACAGGGCAATAGTTGACTGATGTATAGATTAACGTTCTGGTGGCTTATGCAATTGTAATTGAACACATTCTCTGTTTAAGAGATTTGAAGTACTCGAGCAAGATCTGAATTTACAGGTCTAGAAGGGATTTGAATATTATTTATGTCCTGCATAACTTGCAGTGTTGCTTTACAAGGATAGCATTGTCTTAAGAATCTCCCTGGGCTTTACTGGTTCCCGAATACCATCCACATCCTTGGCAGGTGCGTGATCCCCAGTGTACTGTCTCGTACAATGGCTCCCTGTTCCAAAATACGTCATGCAACAACTAGGAAGATACGTATACTTCACAAACACCTCGATGTCTTGCAATAACTGGCTCTTTCCCAGGACGTTGTTTAAGTAGCACCTTTGCGGTGAAACGATACTTTGGCAATGACTGAGCCCAGAGCCCTCCATTTAGATAGCGGCACCATGGAGCACGGTCTAAAGGGTTTATAGAAGATTCTAAAACTACACTGGGAAAGAAATTGGGACTTAAATCCAGTGCTTCTGACATTATCCCCAATCTACAAGATAGTGACATTTCCAGCTGCCAACCTCTCCCCAGAGCAGTGACTGATGGGTGCACCCACCAATAGGTGACCCCATGGTCACCTTGCATATTATGCTCAGATAGCAGGTTAGACATTTCCGAATTTTGTACTGAAATCTACTGTAAAAGAAGGAAGAGGGAGCTGAGGTTAATTGTGTGTCTACACCATGTGGTGAGTGCAGTGTTAGGCCATTTCAATGGATTATCTCATTTAATGTCATGATCACCCTGGGGATAGGCATTAGTGCTCCCATTTTAAAGACTGCCCCTATTTGCCCATCCTGTCATAGCCCATAGTGCTCCCGCTTACTCCTCTTCAAAGGTGCTAGCTTTCCCTTGTGCAGTTCACTCATGGAGAGAGATTTAGGGATATTACACTGTTACTGTAATATGAGACAGTCCTTTCCAAGGAGCACATCCAATATGCTGTTGTGTTACAATCACTGACCAAAAGGTCATGAACTTTGAAAATAAATGAAGATCTTTTGACTTCTGAAAAAACATCCCAGCAGAAGATAGAAGACTTTGATTTAACTATGAGGATAATAGTTGGAGTACAGAAGAACTTCCAGATATACTCCAGGGATCTCTGTACCTATCGAATGCATCTACATCCTTGGTTACTTGGGAATTAATGAATTGAACACAAGTGAATCAAATGTAGGATTATAGATTATGCTTGTTAATAAGAATTGAATCTTCCTTAGCTAGCACTTGGGAACCCATTATTTCCTAGGCGAAGGGAACTTTGCTATTATAACAATTAGGGATAAAATTGTATGGTGCTGGTTTCCATGAGACTCTCATCAGGGAAGGATCTGTGAATCACATTATGGAATGAAGTGGCTGAGATCACAGGCTCTGGATTAGCTTGTTTAGACTGATTCTTGGGTCTTTCACAACCAGTGAGACTCTGAGTAAATTGAGCCTCATCTGAACCTCAATTTGCCTATCTGTGAAATGGGATGTAGGTACCACGAACATTGTGAACATTGAAGAGTTAAGACATCGAAATCCCGCATCGCAGTGCCTGGCATACACTAAACTACCTATCTGTGAATATATTGTAGATAGCTTTATTTCTGATTTCTAAGGAACACTAACAAAATATAAAAATACTTACTCATGTGGGAAAGGGGAATAATAGAAACCTACCCCATTACTCACAGATCTGTTCCCTAGGCAGATTCTCAAACTAATATATTCAGCGTCAAAAGGAGGGTGTAATTAAATGCGATGAGAGTTTGACTGCCCACGTCCTTTTCTGCATGTTGCAAGTTCTTCTTGCTCTGAAAGTTAATGGAACCGACTGCAATGGTCCTGGGTAGAAAATACTGCCCCTCAAAGTCTGCAGTTACCCCGCCCCTGGCCAAAACAGAAAGCCCCCACTCTTACCCTGCAAATTGCAATCATGAAATACTCGTACTGACAAGTGCCCAGCATAGTTCCTTTTCTTTCCAGTGTTTTTATTGCAATAACTGTTCTATGCTTTTCTTTTTTTTAAGATTTTATTTATTTATTTGAGAGAGAGAGAGAGAGTGGGAGGGTCAGAGGGAGAAGCAGACTCCCCACTGAGCAGGGAGCCCAATGCAGGGCTCGATCCTGGGATTCTGGGATCATGACCTGAGCTGAAGGTAGACGCTTAACCAACTGAGCCACCCAGGCACCCCCTGTTCTATGTTTTTCTACCTCATTCCACAACATTCTTTCATTTATCATCACTTATTTCAGGTTCTTCCTCTTTTTCTCTGTCTTATTAGCTCATCTTTTGCTCATCCAGACATTTGGACAGAGAACATACATAGCATCTCTTTACCTAGAGACTATTATCTTACACCAGTGCCCAAAGGTTGCAGGGGGAGGATGTCTAGTGCAGTGGGTTCTTTCTTTCCCTGTGCGTTTTACTGAGATATCATGTCAGCACCACATGGGTGAAGGCATACAGCATCGTGACATCACTTGCCTAAACTGTGAAATGATCACCACAGTAAGTTCAGGTAACCCCCATCATCTCATGTAGATACCCCCCCAAAAGGTTTTTCTTTTCTTTGTGAAAAAAAGGATCTCCTCTCTTAGCAACTTTCAGAGGTCCCATCCAGCAATGTAAATGAACTCTAGCCCTCGTGTTGTCCATGAAAGCCCCAAGACTTATTTATCTTAGGACTGGAAGTTTGTACCTTTCGACCCGCTTCCTCCGGTTTCTCTCCCCCACCCCCATGTCTGTCTCTTTGTCTACCTGCCTGCTTCTCTCTCGTGCTCTTGGTGTTTCTCCTTGTCTCTGTCCTGTATTGAGTTCTTTTCTAACCACGCCACTGATAAATTTAGCTTGCGCGAAGTTCACTCGGCTGAGTTTGACCCATGACTGCGCAGTCTAAATATGTTTCTCTCATAAACTGTCCTCTTTCAACAATCTGGGTGATTTCTGTTTCCATCTCATTCATTTGTCATCATCGTGGTGTATTTCTCCTGGCCTCACCAATCTTCAGTTTCTCCACAGTCTGTCCTGTCAGGGGTTTCAGATTTCCTCAAAACCTCCTGTAGCTAAAGAGATCCTAAGAGTCTCCATGCGCATTTCCTTCCTGTGTTAGAGGAAAGAACAGATGCCAAGGGGGTTTGAGAGAATCTTCTTTGCCCCAATCCTCTGACCTGTCGCCATTCTGCCCTTTTTAAAGTTTCTGGTTAATATTGTGGGGATTCGTAAACCTTCAAAAATCACAGTAGCGCCCCCTCCCTACTTTACCCCTCATATCTTCACACAGAAGAGAGGTGGGGGGACCAGATGTCTCACAGAGCCTCTCCTGATAGTGCTCTGAGCTGGGCGGTCTTCATCCCCTCCCCATCCACTCTCTGCCCCATGGGCCTCACGTGCCCCACTTGGCTTGCCCCCCAGCCAGCCTTCCCTGTTGTATTGGGTTCAGACCACAGGAGACATGGGCGGGGAGCAGAGAGACTGGTGTCTTTCTTCTTGCCCTCCTCCAGCTTAGGCTGCAGCTCTCGCGGGGGCTTCCTGTCCCCGTGACAGCTCTGTCAGGCCGCCCTTCCCCAGGCGCTGCCCCTCACTCAGCCGCCATTACCTGACCTGTTCTCTGTCCCCAAAAGGCCTAAGATACAGGTTTGGATTTAAAGGCATGTGGGGCTTTGTTGGCTTGAGTTCCGTGTTCAGTCACAGTGAAGGCAACGGCTGAGCCTTCCCTGCACAAGAGCCCTTTGGGCCAGAGACGAGAGTGGGTGGAGGATAGATGTGGGAACCCCCAAGGGACAAGGTCTTTGCTGCTTGCAGGACACTTTCATGGGAGGAATTTGCTTGACTCTGTTACGCGTGGCTCGGCTCTCCAAGAAAGCACTGAAGGCCCTGCAGAAACTTAAGGTCACAATAGGAGCTGCATTTTTATCCTGGCTGGACGGGGCTTACAGAGACCTTGGAATTGGGGATATTTTCTTCTTGGGAAAAATCTGCCTTTGTGTGTTCACTCCCGCTCTGGGTCGGGTCCAGTGAGTCCCCTCCAATCCAGCTCCGTTCCCTCCTCTTTGCTTTTTACGGAGCCAGGCATGGCAGAGAATTCTGGATTTTCATCCATCTTCGTGGATATAAATGGTTAGAGTATCGACAAGAATGGAGGAAGGAGAGCTCCGTACTGTGGAGGCTGGAGATGACCCACCAGCCACATCAGAGCCCGCAAACGTGTTTCGTGGGGACTCTTTCCTACTATATTTGGAGAAATGATGGGACAAACGTAAAGCTCACCTGTGTTTTCACAGGGTGTTGGCATTTTTCTGAAATGATGAAGTGCAGGTACAGTTTGTAGCCTCCCAAGAACGGATCGCTTTGTCCATGGAGTCCTCTCTTGTGAGGATGATGGGGCTTTCAAGGTGCCTTCCTAGATCCCGATCCTGGCCCCCCTGTGCTTGCTGGCCAGCCAGCCCCTCTGCTGCCACCTCACCGGGCTCGGAACTCGGTCCTTTGGGCCTTGCACCAGCGCGCGGGATCAGTGGGTCACTTTCATGCCCAGCCCTTACCGACTTGCAGGCGCTTGCCGGTGGTCATAGTATGGCTCCGCCCGGGATGTGCCTACCAACTAGTCCAGTTCCGGTTGCTTTTTTTTTTTTTAATTTATTTATCTGAGAGAGAGAATGGGAGACAGAGAGCATGAGAGGGGGAGGATCAGAGGGAGAAGCAGACTCCCCGCTGAGCAGGGAGCCCGATGCGGGACTCGATCCCGGGACTCCAGGATCATGACCTTAGCCGAAGGCAGTCGCTTAACCAACTGAGCCACCCAGGCGCCCGGGTTGCTTTAATAGGGCTAGAAATTTAATGTTGTCCATTTTTGCAGTGACATTTGAGCTAGGCCAGGTCTGAAATGGAACTGTTTGAGCTTTCTTTTTTTTTTTTTTTTAAGGGACGTAAAAATGCAGCAGGGTTGCACATCTGTGATTTTTCACTCCGGTTCTGCTTGTTCTTTGGGTTTCTCACATTAGTGGACAATTCTGCAGTGACCTGATTGCTAAGCCATTGGCATTCTTCACGCCCCTCCCCCGTCGGCCCCCTCCCCCCATAGCACTGTCTCCTCTTTAATGGTCACATCAAAATATTCTAAATGTGGTCTGATGGTGCCGTGAGAGACCTTTCAGTTTTCCTGTTTACAGCCTTAACCCTTGCTGACTCCTCAACTTGTATCCTCTTCCCAGACGAGGAATCTCACCGTGGACGGGCACTTCGGCGCATGGTCTCCGTGGACACCCTGCACGCACACGGACGGCAGCGCCGTGGGCTCCTGCCTGTGTCGCACCCGCTCCTGCGACAGCCCGGCCCCCCAGTGTGGCGGCTGGCAGTGTGAGGGCCCCCGCGTGGAGATCGCCAACTGTTCCAGGTGCGTCCCCTCCCCCACACCGGGGCACCCCCTGTGTGCGGGCAGACTGGGGAGGGGTGGGAAATCCTTCTTAGGGCACTTTCCCTTTTCAAGAGAGAGGTGGCAAAAGACAGGGACACTTATCACATAAAATTATGTGATCTATGGAAGGAGATTTTAAATTATAAATTAGATCATAAATCTAAACCTGTGCAATATGTTCATTGCTAGATTAGGAAACATATTTTTATTTTTTTTAGATTTTATTTATTTATTTATTTGACAGAGAGATAGAGAGCACAAGCAGGCAGAGAGGCAGGCAGAGGGAGAGGGAGAAGCAGGCTCCCCGCCGAGCAGGGAGCCCGATGTGGGGCTCGATCCCAGGACCCCGGGATCACGACCTGAACCAAAGGCAGCCGCTTAACCGACTGAGCCACCCAGGCGCCCCTAGGAAACATATTTTTAATGGGCACGATGTTACTGGGCTGGTTTGAGGGAAACGTCCATGTCAATCAAAATCCTCTTCTGGAACATCCAGGCTAATCGTCCCTACTGGTAGAACGCATACATTTTTTGTGAACTGACCACAGGGATTAGACCTGGCTCTTCGCAATTGCCTTTTCCTTTGCCAGCATCAGTGACCCCAGTGTCTAGAATCATATGAGTGCTGTCGACCCTCCACCCTGTCCTCGCCATTAGGTGGTTCCTGAGAATGAAAGCAGGTCTGAAATCAGATTTGGCCACACCTAGAAAACTGACACAGCCAGTTGGTGCAAATGATGGAGTCCCAGCTCCCTGTCCCTGAGGCGTGCTGACATGGACGCACGTGGAGGTTTGCAGAAAGCAGATGCGATGCTTCTGGCGGCACGTTAGCCAAACTTTTAGTCAGACCGGGCAAAGGGAGCCTCTGCTATCAAGGCAGACACTTCATGAAAGAGAGGCCCCAGGCTTGCACCTGACGCCTGCACAAAGATGCATGCGTAGTATATCATGCATCAAAGGAAAATGATTCCTACCGCCCATGTACTAATAAGCGCCCCCTCGTGCAGATTCGGGAAGTGACATGCACTTGGCCTCCTCTCAGTGTGAGCAGCAAGGTAGTGTAGTTTTGGTAGTCTCAGAAGCTACCCGTTGAGTCAGAATTCCCAAATCTGTAAAGGACAGATCTGGGGGAGTAGCTAGAGCGCACATGTCCATGCGTATACAAGGCGCATTCACCGTGTTTGTACTTGGGCAGTTCCGGTGTCCTGGGGCCATGGTCCTCACAGCAACTTGTTCATCTGCCCCATAAAAGAATATTGCTAACCTAAATACCCCCAAACGCTTGTAGATTGGCATCTAATTTTTTTCATCAGAAGTTTTAATAGTTGCAAAGATGTAATTTTTGTTACATCACTATTTAAATGTGTAATGGAATCTCAGTGCCTTAGTGATTTCATAGCTACCTGCCCATTTAAAAAATCAACAAGCAGGCTCCACTTTAACATTTAGAAAATTTATGTGTTTCCTTCTTTAATTTCCTATTTCTATTCTCTTTCCCTCATAGAATCTGATCCTAATATATTACATTTCTCTGTTTGAAAGTCTTATATTGGTCACTGTATCATACTTCTCTACAACTACCACTAAAACAAATTATATGAATGGCATTTGAAAACGAAATTTTTATTTCTGATAACCATAGGCTTTACATTTTATTTTTTTATTTTTATATTTTTTAAGATTTTATTTATTTGTTAGAGAGAGAGAGAGCAGAAGCGGGGGACCAACAGAGGCAGAGGGAGAAGCAGACTCCCCACTGAGCAGGGAGCCTGATGTGGGGCTTGATCCCAGGACTCTGGGATCATGACCTGAGCCGAAGGCAGATGCTTAACCGACTGAGCCATCCAGGCACCCCTAGGCTTTACATTTTAAATATGTATTTTGAAAATTAGCATACAGTGAATCTAAAAATCATAAATATTACACATTTTGATAATATTTTAACACTAAAAAGTGAGGTTTTATTAGAAACCCATTCCTTCAGGCAATTGTTTTTAATTCCCAACTACTTTTCCTATTCAGGCATGAATGCAACCTCTTGCCTGATTCAGGGAGAGCTTAGCATCAATTCCATTCTTAGGTTTTTATTTTTCTAGTTACAAGTACCAACAGGTATGACTCTCATAAGTTGATGGAAATGTAAGATTACAGCATTTTCCCTCACTTCTCTGAATTCTTTCGAAGTCATCTGCCAAAAGCATGGTAATCTAACGCCAAAGATTGTTTTTATTGCCCCATATCAGTTGATAACCTGCTTATGTTGGTGTTTAATTTTGTTGGAAGCAAAAAAAAATCGCAACCCACCTAACCTGCAAGCTGACTTTTTTGCTCATTCAGTACTGACAGATACTTCCTCAGTTTGTGCAGAGCACGTCAGAAAGCCTTTAAGAAGGCTGATCAGAGGATTCCAAATTAAACCTGTTATTTGTTATTTATAGGCACCTTGTCTAACCCAATACGCTCAGAAAGTGTTGGGAAATTCCAAATATTGCTAATTCAATACATTTTGCAAATGTATCTTTGAATATTTTTAGGATTTATTTATTTATTTGTGTGTGGTGGGGGGAGGGATAGAGGGAGAGGGAGGAAAGCAGACTCTCCGCTGAGTGCAGAGCCCCTTAGACCCTGAGATCATGACCTGAGCCAAAATCAGGAGTCAGACGCCCAACCGACTGAGACACTCAGGCGCCTCACAAATATATTTTTGATTAAATGCTTTTATCACATCACATCATTTAAATATATTTTCTCAATATCCTGGAGCCCCAGATTGAAGTCATTCAGTGTATGAAATGAAATCCACAATATAAAGTAATTAGCTAAGCCATACTTTCTAAACAGGGCCAAGTCAGACTTAGTATCGATCAGAAAAATCTGGTTTTATGTTATAATTAAAATGAACATTTGACTGTGCATCTGCATGACATCATGTCACTTCTGAATTTTAATTTGTAAGAAAGGAGGGATGGAGCCTTGGGGAGAGGGAAGAGAGAGAGAGAGATATAACTAGCCTAATGGGAAGGGAGGACAGAGCGGGTACAGGGAGCCCTGTACGTGGGACAGCCCTTGACGGTGGTTCGATTCTCTCAGCTGCCAGTCCTAGCTAGCCATGAGGGGCTGGAGAAATGAGTGCCTCCATCCCGCTGTGGGGCGTGGCATCCAGTACTCTGTGCTTTGACAGCTAGGGGGTAGAAGCAGCCCAGTCCTTAACAAAGCTCTGCTCTGCTCTGTAGTCTATCTGAGCCTAGAACACCCCAGCTCAGTTAACATCCTGGTACTGAGTAACCAGGAGAACGGTTCCAACAGTGATTCACTGAGTTGATTTCCTGTTTCCTCTGCTGCTTCTTCTGTTGTAGCTTGATTGTTTTACTACACTCAGGTGCTCCTTCTCCCCTGCACGACACAGCATCTTCTCTCTTGAAACAAGCATCAGGAAAGCTTCTCAAATCAGTCTTCAAGCGTTCTCCTCACTTGCTTGTTAATTTACAGTATTTTTAAAAAGTATTACCTTGTTTCAATGAGCCTATTTAGAATGCAGAAGCCTCTGGGCAGGTCTTCTGTGACATCCCTAACACTGCAGATCAGACCAGGCGATGGCACTCTAAACGAGCCCAGAGGGCAAGGGCGCTTCCTACCCAAGAGGAGAGGCGGGTTGATGTGGAACCGCAGGGTGCAAGGACCCCACTCTGTCCTCTGCTCACCTTCTCCTCAGGCCAGCCCAGACCATTTCACAAGGTTGAAAGGAGCACAGCAGGGCTACACAGATTAGATTATTTGTGTGATCACAGAAAACAGGCACATCAACATTGCATTATGCACCGCATTCTTTCTATAAAACTAAGATGGTTGCCATCCAGGCATGGGAGAAACTTTATAATAAAGTTACAGAACTGTTACTGTTTGAAGGTTGTGATCAGTGAGGAATATCCTCTTTGATAACTGTTTATGGAAAAAAGGACAGTCAAGTGCATGACTGCAACTTGTTTACTGATACATCTTTGGCTTTGGTTCTAGTTGAAATGTCATCCTCTGAGCCGACCTGCAATATAATTAGTGGTTATTTTATGATTAATAATTGAATAAGTGAACCCATTTTAGTGATGCTTTAAATGCATAGTGGGTTGTTGTGGACTGACTGAATCCTTGAAATGATGTGTATGCTGATACATGCTTACTTGGTGCTACTTAATGGCTACAATGTCTGGTTCTAAGCAACATTTATAAGACTGCAAACCCGGGTCCATACATTAGACACACACATTGCACTCATGTAGTTCTTCACTTACTATATTTCTGTTATTTATACATACTTCCATTTACCCACTTCTCTGTCTACAACAGGTTCCCTATATTGTAAATAGACTGTATCACAAGATGTCATGTTTATTAAACGGTTTAGGAAATTAAGAATTAAACAAATTTAAAAATTACACAATTTTGGAAGCAGAGTTTCCTGCACTATCTAGCCATTTTGCCAACATAGAAAGAAACTTTGAAAGTAAAAGGTCATTTTATTTATGTTGAAGTGGCTATTTTTTAGAAAATTCAGTGAATTACTTGGGTAGTTTTTTAAATTGTGTAGGTAACAGGGTATAAGATACTAGCCAATTACCTTTATGAGCAGCTTGGGAGGATTTGTCTTATTTTGTGATTACTTGGTTAAATTATCATAAAGCAGCTTTATGATAATACATTAAAGTATCACTATATATTTATTTATATAATGAAGAAGTTTCAGAAAATAGAGAAATATGAAATATACTAAGAATTTTCTCGGAGGAATTTTCACTTGAAATTATTCTAGAAATTATATATTCAGGGCGCCTGGGTGGCTCAGTTGGTTAAGTGACTGCCTTCGGCTCAGGTCATGATCCTGGAGTCCCGGGATCGAGTCCCGCATCGGGCTCCCTGCTCGGCAGGGAGTCTGCTTCTCCCTCTCCCACTCCCCGTTTGTGTTCCCTCTCTCGCTGTGTCTTTCTCTGTCAAATAAATAAATAAAATCTTTAAAAAAAAAAAAAGAAATTATATATTCAAATTATTATTTATACCTTGAGCTTCAGTGGCACAGTTGGGACCTGCATATTTTTAAGGGAATGTATAAAGTAAAAATAAGAATTAATGTCAGTTGATTTTTCCCAGTGGAAATGAAAATCCTATGAGACTAACATACTATAGAAATGCATATGTGATCTGTGAAATATAAACATACCCCAGCTGCAGTAGACTGCTCACATAGGAGTTTGGATTCTGGATTTAACAAATATTTTGACAGTTAAAATTTTTAAAAATGCTTACAGTTTGTTTTTTAATAGCAGGGACTAACTACTAAGGAAGATATTTAAATTATAAACATTCTGAATACAGGCATTTCAAGGGAAAAGTACAATATTAAACAACAAAAAAAAATTCCTCTAGCTGTCAGTGGTGGTTCAGTTTATAAACCACTTTTATACAAGCTGTTTATTTTATTTTAATTTTATGTTTTATATGCCGATCATATATTTATTAATAACATAAATACAGTTATGTGCAGTTTGTACTGCTTGTTTATATTCTTTTTTTTTTAAGATTTATTTATTTATTTATTTATTTGAGAGAGAGAGAGAGAGAAACAGCATGAGAGGGGAGAGGGTCAGAGGGAGAAGCAGGCTCCCCGCTGAGCCGGGAGCCGATGTGGGACTCGGTCCCAGGACTCCGGGACCATGACCTGAGCCGAAGGCAGTCGCTTAACTAACTGAGCCACCCAGGCGCCCGCTTGTTTATATTCTATATCTTTGTCAAACTGTAAGAAAATAGCCAAGAATCTGAATTTAAAGTACCCTTCCTTCATTTTTAATAAAGCTTGTTTTAAGCTTTGGACATTATGATGCTCTTTATGAATATGAAGCCTATCAAGAGAATTACTGATTTTTGTTGATATTAATAGATTTTAAAAGTGAGCATTATAGGTAGTTTTAGATGCTATTTTGTTCAGATATGCACTTTTTATAGATTCTAAATGATATAGTACAAGTCAAATCATAAACTCTAGAGGCTCAGGGATTTATCTCTAATTGCTTTTTAACGAAATAAACTTATTTTTCATTAGTTTAACATTTTCATAACCAAATTTTTTAATAGTTTCTAATATAGAATTTTCTCAGAGGAATTTCCTGAAATTATTATAGAAATTACATATTCAATTATTATACAAATTACTGAAATTATTATAGAAATTATATATTCAAATTATTGTTGATACCTGGATATAGAGCAAATTATTATATCTTATTTTTAGTGCACTTTAAGCGCTACTCTCCAAGGTCCAATCTGGACTCTAAAATCAGATAGCCAGGGGCTCCTGGGTGGCTCAGTTGGTTAAGCGACTGCCTTCGGCTCAGGTCATGATCCTGGAGTCCCGGGATCGAGTCCCGCATCGGGCTCCCTGCTCGGCAGGGAGTCTGCTTCTCCCTCTGACCCTCCCCCCTCTCATGTGCTCTATCTCTCATTCTCTCTGTCAAATAAATAAATAAAACCTTTAAAAAAAATAAAAAATAAAAATAAAATCAGATAGCCAGGAGCAGGATCTCACCGAAACCGAGAGTCCCATGACACAGCACGTCCAGTCCTGTCCTTTGGTTCCGGTTCCCTTTCCCTTCCCAGCCCACAGTCCAGCAGTCCACACGCGGGACACATGAAGGTCATCGGAGGTGGGTGCACACAGGGGATGGACTCTGAGCCCGTGTGATTTAGTGACCCCGCTGCTTTCTCTCCCCAGGAACGGAGGCTGGACCCCCTGGACCTCATGGTCTCCCTGCAGCACCACCTGTGGGATCGGCTTCCAGGTGCGCCAACGGTCCTGCAGCAACCCCACTCCCCGGCACGGGGGCCGGGTGTGCGTGGGACAGAACCGCGAGGAAAGGTAGGCGCCGCTCTGCCCCCGGCACCTCCATCCTCACGCTTCCTGCCATTCCAGCGCGGCCCGGGGTCTCTGCGGGTTTAGTTTGGGATGTCGCTTAGCTTATCTGTGGCATCCTTTCCTGTTGAGCCAAATCGTCCTGTTCCTTTCCTGACATCCTTTAATTTTGATCAAAGCCTCGTGTTGACAACATCTCTGCACCAGCCACAGCAGAGCCCGAAATGTTGGCTAGCTGAGCAGTTCCCAAGGGAGCAGAGATGCAGAGACAGTGGGCACCTCTGTGCTGGGCTCCCTGGGGACTCAGAAAGGGAGTCAGCTGGAGAAAACTTGTTCTAGTTAGAATTCAACTAGACCGGGTCTCAAAAGCTGCAGTTCCAAGTAGGACCTAAGGCGGCCCTGCGTCCCCGATCGTAGTAGTCGGATGAAGTAGAGTTTTCCATCAGAATTAAATCAAGCAGCTGGAGCAAGGTGAGAACGCAGAGTCTGGGTGTATTTATAACCACACACTCCTCTATTAACTCCTACCCTCAGGGAAGCTGCAGTAGAACCCAAAGGGGCATCGTGTTCCACTTGTACTGTAAGCTTTCAGCTCCTGGGGTGGGGGTGGGGGGTTGGTTCTGTCCAGTCTCGAGTTGAACAGTTTGTTGCTTTTCATAGAATCGGACATTTGGCTTTGGCGTCATAAAATCCACAGCTGGTGATAGTTGGCTCTTTCTTGCATATGTAAAGTACATTCTAGTTTATGATTGTTGGGAGACAATCCAAGCAGGTGAATTTCACATCACTCAGGATTTTTATTCTGCTATACTAATAGAAATGTATCAATCCATGTGAAACAAAATGTCTTTCTGTGCCTTTTAGTTAAAATGTAGTAAGGATTGTGTCTGGTCATATGGGTTCAGTGAGAGCCTCTTATAAAAATACCGTATGCAGTTATTTGCTATGTGATCAATATTTATATGGACAAAACCAACAGGTTTACTCTACAGATAATTCCCTGCTAGGCATTTATTACGACCTCAAAACAACCTGGGAGAATCATTCCTTTCTTTCTTCCCTGTGTTCCTAAATTGCCAATTAAGATTTCATTCCTTTTGTCTCAGAGGAAAGTGAAAAATGATTTTTACAAAGCAAGGTTGGTCATTTTTGAAGTAGTCCCCCAAGACAGTCTTGTGGAAGTCTATCATTTCCAATCCAATACCAGCTGAGAAATGGGAAGGTCGATTATGGGCAAATTGTCTCCCTGCTCTTTCTAAACTTTGGAAGATTTAAAATTGTTTGTAGGTTTTAAAATTCTGTGCATTGTCACATAATACAGCCCATTCAGGGAAAGTCACCTTCATCAGTGTGACACTGCCCTACAGACCCAGCACCTCTGCAAATCTAACGCCTGTTAGCACCTTTCTTAAGCTGAGCGCACGGGAAGGAAGATGCTATTTAGCCCTGCAGCCAGCAGATACGTACATTCTGTGTGCGCTTGGGATTGTTTGTAAAGCTACTACCTTTTCAGGGAAAAATCAGGATGGCTAGCGTGTTTGGGGGACTTACACTTAAAATGTTCCCTTTTTACAGAAAAAAAAAACCATTCTCATTTGGACAAGATACATATTTTGTTAATAGAGGAATCTTTGAATGTATATAACAAATGCGTGGATGGTAAGAATAGGGACTCTGTAAGATTTTTATACAATTGAAGCTTCCCCATTGAATAGCCTTTCTAGTGGGTTATCAGGATATCAAAAGGTTAATGAAATCTAGAAAAAAACAGTACATAAGGGCGCCTGGGTGGCTCAGTTGGTTAAACGACTGCCTTCGGCTCAGGTCATGATCCTGGAGTCCTGGGATCGAGTCCCGCGTCGGGCTCCCTGCTCAGCAGGGAGTCTGCTTCTCCCTCTGACCCTCCCCCCTCTCGTGCTCTCTCTATCTCATTCTCTCTCTCAAATAAATAAATCTTAAAGAAAAACCAAAACAGTACATAATATCTGTTTCTTGGTCTTCACAAGCAAACAGTTCTGAGATTTCTTTGTTCCGTTATGTGGGAGCTGTCTCCACCTGCGTAATATAAGGGAACACCATCCCTTAGATGTTTGAGAACTAAACTCAAGATTCGAGGAGATTCTGGCCTCCATGGGGAGGCACAGAAGAATGATGACTAGACAGGTACACAGTAATGCCATTGCACCCTTTTGCTCTAAACACCATCAACCCCAAAGAGCTCCCGAGTGGCCTCGAGTGAATAAATTGATTACCCCAATAAAGTCCCTAAGTTAAGGCCAGGATGATAGTTAGTGACTTCATTTGGATCCAAATGCCCAGGATGTGGAGTAATTCAATGGGAGTTTTTTGGCAGCAAAAATCTCAGAAGTATCACATCGTTTTTTCTGAAGGACCGGATAAAGAAAATCTAACTTATCTTTTACATGCACTTTAGAGGATATGTACACTGTTCTTCTGTTCTATAATTTACTGGCAAATGATGTTCTTGAGTACCAAGAACCCGGTAGAAGCACTGATTCCCAAAGAGGCCACTAACAAGGATGAAACAATGGACCTCTTTGTAAATACTATCAAAATGCAAGTGTCATTATCTGTATTCGTGTTCTCTTCCTCTGTAACCATAGCTCAGAAACTTCATGGCGTAAAACAACATGCATATATTATTTCACCGTCTTATTGGATGAGGAGTTTCACTATGACTTCCCTTGGTTCTTTGCTCAGCCAGAGCTGTGGTCTCATCTGGGCATTGACTGGGGAAAGACCTGCTTGTGAGATCATGTGGTTGTGGTTGTCAGCATTTAGTCCCTTATGGACTGTCAAATTGAGAACTTCCGTTTCTTGACAAATGAGCTTTCCCAACACGGTCACTTTCTTCCTTAAATCTAGCAAGGAAGAAAGTCTCCTCCCAGGATGGGCAGTATGCTTTTGTATAGAGCAGTTGCAAAGTTACATGCCATCACCTTGCCATGCTCTGTTGGTTAGAGGTCACAGACCCTGCCTACACTCAAGAGGGGGACATTACGCAGGGCATGAATACCGGGAGGCAAGGATCACTGGGGTCACCTTGGAGTATCTGCCACAATTATATGTCCCTTGGTCATTCGTGTCCCTTCCCTATGCAAAATGTATTTCACCTGTTCCCAAGGTCCCCAGAAGTTTCATACCATTAAATCATCTCCCCAGATTCCAGAATTGTATTGTTTAAATCAGGCTCAGATATGAATGAGGCTTTCTGGGTGTTGTTCCTCTCAGTCGGTCAGCCTCTAAAATCAGAGTCAAGGTATCCACCACCAATACACCCAGTATATGACGGTGGGCGAGGCAAAGGGTAACAGCTACAGACATTTCTGTTCAAATGGGGGAGGGAGGGTGGAAAGTATAGAGGAATCACTGCTCCACAGAAATTCTGAAATCTAGCCAGACAAGTGCTGGGAGTTGCTCGATTAAGTTTCAAGGCCTGTGCATAATTCTGCATGGTTCTTGGCTCTGCCTTCTGGGCCCTCATTTCTGCTTCCTGAATCAGCTTTTCTTTTTCATGGAAGTTAGCATGTGCTTGCGGCTGGGTAGTTGTACCAACCTGTTTCCTGCCAGTAGAAGTCTGGATTCTAGCAGCCTCATTCCATTTGTACTTTTTCCGTACATTTCCGTGCAAGCTGGTATTTTGGCTGAAATAAACTTTATGGGTCTTCTGTGGATTTCCTGGAGGTTTACTCTAGTAAACAAATCCATACCCACAGATCTTTTTTGAGATAGCCCTTCTCCAGCCCGGAATCCTCCTGAGGGCTGAGGGACCACACCCTGTGGCTGGCTTGTGACGGAGACCATCTGGGAGGCACACCCTTGCTCCTGACCTCCTGCGAGCACCCTTTGTGTAACTGAAACTACTCTGATCTTTGGTCTTTCTGAGGTTTTAACAAAAGGTTGTGCCGTCATACCTTCGGTTTTTTACTCTCTGCCAACTCTGACAATGCTCAGAAGCTATTTATTAATTGTAGTGTATTTGCCATCAGGAGAGACTCAGAATTTCCGTAGTCCATCCTGCTCCCTCCTGTTTGTTATTCCTTCCTGCAATATCTTTTCTTTCTTCATACATTTTACCATAAGCATCAAGAAGACACTGGGCAGCACTTTGCCTGGAAGTGTCCTTGGCCACGTAACTCACTTCACACTGACGTGTTCCGCTTTCCATAGAACCGCAGCGACAGCCTGGAAGCTTTCTGCCTCATGTCACAGGGCTCTTCCTACCCCTAGTTTCCAATCCTGGGCTCCTCTTTTCTTTCGAATTTTGGGGGCAGTAAAATATATTTAACCTCAAATTTGCCATTTAGCCATTTTTAAGTGTTCGGCTCAGTGGCATTAATTACATTTACAGTATTGTATAACTATAACCCTATCTGTTGCCAACACTTTGTCATCACCCCAATCCTGTAAACAGTAAGCAGTGACTCCCCATTTTCCCCTCCTCCCAGCCCCTGGTAACCTCTAATCTATGTTCTTTCTCTATGAATTTGCCTCGTTGAGCTATTTCATATAAATAGAATCATATGCTATTTGCACCCTTGTGTCTGGCTGATTTCTTGTAGCATAATGTCTCCAAGGTTCATCCAGGCTGGACCATGTGTCAGAGCTCCATTCCTCTTTTCAGGCTGAATAATCCTCAACCATATGGTTATCTCGTATTGTATTTACCTCTTTCCCCGTTGGTTGACAGGTGGGTCATTTCCACCTTTGGGCTATTGTGAATAATGCTGCAGTGAACACTAGCATATGAGTGTCTGTTCAAGTCCCTGTTTCAGTTCTTTTGTGTATAAACCTAGAAGTGGACTTGCTGGGTCATATGGTCATTCTGTGTTTTGTTTTTTGAGGAGCTGCCACACCGTTCTCTGCAGTGCCTTCATCACTGTGCATTCCTCCCAGCCGCGTGTGAGCCTTCCAGTGTCTCCGCACCCTTGCCAACACTTGTTCGTTCTCTCTTTCCTCCCTCCCTCCCTCCCTCCCTCCCTTCTTTCTTCCTTCCTTCCTTCCTTCCTTCCTTCCTTCCTTGCCAGCCTAGTAGGTATAAAGCAATTATCTCATTGTGGCTTTGATTTGCATTTCCTGAAGGACTACTGATGTTGAGCATCTTCTGTGCTTATTGGCCATTTATCTACTCTTGGAAAGTCTGTTCGCGTCCTTTGCCCATTTGCTAATTGGGTTGGTTTTGTTGCTGAGTTTTAGTTCTTATCCTATTTCCTTCTAAAGCCTCACTGGCAGCATCCTCAAAGTCTCTCGGCCATGATCCTCAAAATTCTCCTTGCATCTGCCCATTCCCTGGTCCCAAAGCCACGTTCACATTTTTAGGCATTTTCTCCAGTAGCACTGCATGTTAGGGCACCAAAATCTGTTTCAGGAGTCATTACATAACAATGTTACCACTGACTTGGGGCCTGAAACATTTCGTGTGTATTGGCTCAAAGTTTCTGTGGGTTTGTAGCCTGGACACAGTAGACCTGGGTCCTTTGCTTCAAGATCTCACGAGGCTGCGGCACGCCGTAGACCATGGTTGTGGTCTCATCTGAGGCCTGACTGCAGAAGGTGTGCTTCCCAAATCCCGTGGTTGTCAGCAGCGTTCAGTTCCTCAGATGCTGTCAGACTGAGCTCCCTCAGCCCCTTGCCACCTGGGCCATTCATTCCTCAAAGCCATGGCGCGGGGGTTGGGGGAGAGTTTTCTTGAAAAAAAAAAAAGGGTATTGCAGTCTTATGTAGGTTTAATCATGGAAGTGATATCCTGTCATTTTTGTCATATTCTGTTGGTTAGGAGCAAGTCACATGTCCTCCCACCCCCCACCCCCCCCACCACACACACTGAGTGGGAGGGGATCACGCAAGGTGTGATGACTTCCAGGAGGTAGGAACATGGGGACCACATTAGAGTCTGCCCCCACTCCATTATCAAAGTTAAGAGTCCCAGGAACCAATGGGGGCTTATTATAAGTTTTTTATTATTTGATTATTTTTTTATCATATGATTTTTCATTATATTTTTCTCTGTCTCCCTGGGGTGTGTTTGCTTAGCAAGCCAAAGTGCTTCTCCTTTACAAGTCATTCCTCTCCCGTCATGGGTTCTCTTAGCTCTCTCCTGGGGTAAAAGTTAATAGTAGGAGGAACTCAGTGTATGTATAGTTTCTCCGGTACCACAGAGATTTGATTATTCCAGTATGGACCAGGAAAGGGACAGTCATTTGAGCCAAGCCAGGAGAAAATGGCTCTGACAGGGTCCTGGCTGGTTCAGGTGGGCAGGGGCTGCAGTGAGAAACTAGCAGGGACCAAACCAGAGCAGAACGCAGCTCATAGTATGAAGAGATATGACCAGAAGTGATACAATGTCGAGAATCTAGTCCACATGGGGTTATGAAAGGTAGTTCTTTTCACAGAGACGAGGTTTGTGGAAAAATTGATAATTTATGGAGAAATATTGCTGGTTTATTAATTTACTTTTAAATGCAAAATGAGAATGAGCAGCCATGGGCAAAATTAAAATCTTAATTTTTAATGCATCACGAAATACATCTGTGACTTTCAGTGCTTTAAGATACTAGAGATCCAGGAGAGCCACTAAACCATCAGCAATGTTCAGCTGTTATGTGGCAAAAACTAGCTGTGTGTAGAGGACTAGAGAAATGAAGAACCACTGGCTGGCCCATTGTGTAGATATTTTATTCATAAATTAATAAAAATCCTCGAACAAGCAGAGTTGCCAAGGTAACTAACTGCTGATTCCCATTGTTGTCTGTGACCGGGAAGGATGCTGGAGACTCGGTTGGGTAGTTTAACAAGAGGCACATCTGTCAGGAGCACCTGTTGGTTGGGGTGGTGGCGCAAGGGGGTCGGAAGGACACTGCTTCCGTGAAACTGGGGAATTCAGGATTTGAGGCTTGTAAGGGCTTTGCCTCTGACCAGACTCTCCTGGGTGGATTTGTGAGTGAGAACCCAGACATGAAGGGGCAGAGCTGGCTAGCCTAGCAATTTCTACTTCCCTCCTGACCTGCCTTGCAGAGGGTGACATAGTCACATATCTTGGCGTAGCTGTTTTTCCAGGACTGCTTTAACAAGAGAAAGAGAAAAATGGAAGGCAAGTGGTGGACAACTTTAAAATGCAGCCAAATATATCATTTATTGACACTGATCACAAGTGCTATGCTCCACGCAGTTTTCAGGCTCTCCTGCAGTAGATTCAGCTATACTAACATGCTGAGTGTTTTCAGAGGTGGCCTGCCATGGGCAAATAGGAGGAAGTATTTGTGCGCTGTGATGTGTTTTGCTATGGGAAAATGGTAACTCCCTTGCTGTGCTTTTTATTAAAAGCCAAGTGGGTTTTTTTGTTTGTTTTGTTTTTTTTAATTTATTTATTTGAAAGAGAGAGAGAGAAAGAGAAACAGCATGAGAGGGGATAGGGTCAGAGGGAGAAGCAGGCTCCCCGCTGAGCCGGGAGCCCGATGTGGGACTCGATCCCAGGACTCCGGGATCATGACCTGAGCTGAAGGCAGTCGCTTAACCAACTGAGCCACCCAGGCGCCCTAAAAGCCAAGTGTTTTATAAGCATATTTAGCAAGATTTTCCTTTGCCCTCTCTATTCTTTTATTGCTTGTTTTTGTTTCTGAAAGCTAAAATGAGGGTAAGGAGTCCTGGTAGTTTATACCTTTTAAATGTTGGTGCATCGGCCTGGAAACGGGAGGTGGCCTTCTACTTCTCAATTTATCCACAGTGAGAGAAGGTACCTGTGGATATTTTGAATCAAATGCTGCCAGATCTGATGTTCTGAGTTTTCTTTTCTCCCAAATGTGTTGTTGAATGGCACCTTCCTCTTGGGACACTCTGTGCACCGACACATATGTTAATAATCCTGGGTAGTCAAGGATGTTTTCCTTCTTGCAATTCTTCGTGTTTGCACATGCTTCCTGAGGCCAAATTCTTTTCATCTGTTGTCTCCTCAATTTTGTTTTGGCTCTCCTATGTAGAGATCCCACTCTCTTAATTAGAAAATTCCTTCCCTTTCTCCCCTCCACGTAAGCGTGTCCATGGCCCTGAACTCTGAGAGTCAAGAGCCCTGGGAGGCTGGGTATGACTCTGGAAGAAGGAAACCTAATGCTTCTCTTTCTTAAAAATTGAGAAGATGAAAGAGAGAGGATTTTTCGGTTCCATTGACTAGTCTTCTAGGTGACCCGTTTAGAGAAACTCAACCATGTGCCCTAGTGGTTCTTGACTTTGGAGGCTTCTCTGCCATGACATATCAGCTCTCTCTACCCAGAAGGACGCGTGTCTCCCACGTTCCCACAAGTGGGAGGCTGACATGTGACTCTACTGTTCGTCTCTTTGTTTTTCTCTGCACTCACACAGTTGCTGCACCTTTGCCCCACTCTACCAAGTCCAAGTGCGTCCCTTTTCCTCTTTCCACCACCATCATGTTTGTCCAGCTTGGAACACCTCTCCCTTACATTGTTGCAATCCATTCTCTCCTGGTTGGCATTTGCCCCCTCTGCTCTTCCTGCTGGTGGGGTTTTTGGAGACTGGACCCTACACTTAACACATGGAGAGCTCCTGAAATCCCAGGGAGCTCCAGGGCACCAGTGGGATGAGGCAGAAATCCCTGGAGACTGGTCTTCACTCCGGAACTCGGACGGTGCTATTTTGTCTCTCGAGCTCTGTGGGACTTTCTTGATTCCTTTTAAGTATGTTTCAAGTTCTTCCTCCTCATAAAAGTAGGTGATGCTACTTCCCGTCACCTTCTTCTGTTCTCTTCTCCCAGGTCACCTTTCTAACTTCACTCTTCCCATTTCTATATTCTGTTCTTTTCCACAATGGCGGCCATTGCTCACTTTGCCTCATCCTGTGGACTCCCCTTGGCTTGGCCTGGCTCTGACCTTTTGTCTGTACCTGCCTCTGAGGTCTTCAGATTCTCCACAGAGTTTTCCTGGTTTGGTGGAAAAACACTTGAATCTTACCAGCATTTGCCGTCTGGAAACCGCACTCTCCAAATGACTTGTCCTGGTTTCTGGAAACCAGCTACCATTTGTCCTTACTTTCTACTCATTGAGATAGTATCTTCTGTTCTGGGCTTGTGCCCATTTCCTTGTATTCATCTTAGGTTGTAAACACCTGTTGTATGGAAATGCGCTTTGTAATGTCCTTTGTGTAATGCCCTGCAGGATTTAGCATTTATTAATAACCATGACATTACAAGTGACTGACTTAACCTCGCAGATAAGAGTCTGCCTCGTGTCTGAATCCAGGTGGGGTGGGTAGAGAGATGTCAGAAAAAGTCTTGCATGCTACTGTCCTCTAGCAGCTAAATTTCTGTTTAGAAGATGGAGAACTGAATTTAAATAGTCCTTTAAATGGCCAGATATGCCTCACTACGTTTGCTTATGGGTAGAGCAATCTCTTCCTCTTTAGAGGCTGTAACCTATAGAATGCCAGGCTGTTTCCTTCTTGTTTTTTGTTTGTTTGTTCATTTGTTTCTCTCATTTGGCTTCATTTCACTTGTAGTATTAAAGGCTGAGGAGAAATTTGACTCATTTAAGGCTAAAGAAAGCCTTGTAAAGTTGGCTAGTAATTGACAATGTGAATGTATATTTAGAAGTACAGAGTATATAAATAGGACCAGTGTTTGTAAATAGTTATTCAACTTTTCTGGAATAACTGGTGGTCTTTTAAATTAAGGTTCTTTGACATCATTTTGAGAGTCTACAAATAAATTTAAAAATACAATAACCTAAGGAGTGTATGGCATGAGTCCTCCTGCTAAAATCAGGCTTTAACTTTTCTTTAATTTACACTAATAGGATCATGGAGCCTTACTTGATTCAAGAATGAGAAATGAATTCCAAATACACTTTTGCTGACTTTGTGTCCACAACCTACTTTATCTTTCAGTGTTTGTGTTTAGAAGATAAATGCCCTACCTAGATATTCTCTATGTGTTCTCATTTTTGGGTGTCTATTTGAAGGGTTTTGTTTTGTTTGTTTCTCCTCTAATTGGCTGCACAGGAAGCTCCATCCTGCATTGTGAGTTTAGCATTTTCTTCATTGTGCCCCACGCATCCCATTGTCTGTGCCCTCACAGCATGGCCAGCACCACATCTGCCCCCTTTACCGTGCCACCACTCTGCATTCACAGAGCCCCTCCACGTGGAGCATGCCCATGTGTTCAACATCGGTGTAGGACGGACCGTGGAAAGGTCTGTGGCTTCATGTTGTCCTGAACAGTTTCCTTTTCCTCTTGGTTTCCCCATCACAGATACTGCAACGAGCATTTGCTGTGTCCCCCGCACATGTTCTGGACAGGCTGGGGTCCTTGGGAACGGTGCACGGCCCAGTGTGGGGGTGGCATTCAAGCTCGCCGCAGGACCTGCGAGAATGGACCTGACTGCGTGGGCTGTAATGTGGTGAGTATGAACTTCGGTGTTCCCAGCCCATGACCTAGAGCTGGGTGTCCCGAGCCAGCACACACTGGGTGTTCTGCACACACCTGACACACTGCAAGCATTAAGTGTTCTGCAAACACCACATGCTCTGTAAGTGTGACATGTCTAGACACTGGGTGCTCTGCACACGCTTGATACACTGCAAACGTTAGGTGTTCTACAAACACCACTAGGTGTTCTGCAAACACTGCATGCTCTGTAAACATGACCTGTCTAGACACTGGATGCTCTGTACACAGTAGATGATCTACAGATACGACATGCTCTCACACAGCAGATAGTCTGCAAACATTAGATTTTCAACAGGCACTAGATGCTCTACAAACATGAAATGCTCTATAAACATGACATCCCCAGGCACAAGATACTCTGCATGCACTATGTACTGTAAATCATGTAAGTTTCTCTAGTTAATGAGACTATTTGGAGGAAATACTAGAAGTTCATAATAGCTTGGAGGCTTCTTGAATTAAATATTCACTTCTGGGATAAATTGCCCCTGGAGTTTTTCATTCTGATTTGTGAGCTATGACAAAAGCTTCAATCTGCTTACCTGTGGTCACTATATTTGATTTGGGAAAGTGACATACGTATAAGGTCTCTACACTGAACCACGCTAAGGTATAGAATGTGGAACGAACCTGAAACACTCTGAGGGTTGAGAGACTATGGAGCTGTAGTCAGGGCACACTGGGGCCAATTCAGAGGGAATCAAAGACAACGTATAGTTTTGTTTTTCTTCTGCCTTAGCAGGTCATATTTCCTTTGACACTAAATCCTTAAATAAAATTCCACGTGTGCAAGCACCTTTCCAAAGGCCCGTTGTTGCTCTTCCTGCGCCCCCTGTAAGAATGACTGAGTGCCGAAGGGCGCTGGGCTTCCACCTGGTTCAGCTACCCCGGCTGGTGCCGTGGAGTGCATGCGGTGGGTGGGCGTGTGCGGGGAGAGACGTTCTGCATGGGAAGGTCTGGCTTGGCATCCTTCCTCCCTCACCTTTCCAGTCGTTCTTTGTATCGTTTTCATAACCTTGGTGCATGAGGCTGAGCAATGTTTTTGTGCTGCAGTAAAGCTTGGTTTTGCGACATGCACAACCACACTCTCGAGATAGCCTTGGAAAATTCAGAGAGAGGAAGAGGGTGTGGGCATTTTTGTGAGATATGCCCAAACCAAGGAGATTTCTGTTACTGGGATTTGCAATTAGATTCCTTCCCCTTCACACTGGCAAATATCGTGGTAGCTTTAATAGAAGCTCTTATTGGTTCTAGAAGCACTTTCCAGGTTGGCCTGAACTAAATTTTGGCCATGAAGAATCTTAGTGCCAGTTTAGAATGATGTATTTATTGATATTTCAGAGGCTGAAACTTATTAAAATGTGCAAGGTAAGTCCGTGAACACTCAGTTGCTCTAGGAAAACAGTTCAAAGGGGGTATCTTTATTCTTTGCTGAAACACATCATTTCCTGCTTCTGGTGGCTCAGTGTCAGAGATGGGGCTCCCCACTCACGTATCAGGCTTTGTCTCATTGGCTGGGAATCTGCAGGGATTGATGACCTGAGTGGATCCTGCACTTTAGTTTCTAAAACTTTTCAGTACAAAGAACTCAGAAAACATTTCAGGTCATTCATTTTCTTATTACAAATTGACTTCAATAGTTATATTTATAAACAGTTTAATGAAAGAAAGAGTTGTGTGAAGGAAAGTATAGCAAATCTCCTATGTAGTCACTGGAATCTGTGTGTGTGTGTATGTGTGTGTGTGTGTGTGTGTGAGATACATTGGATTATAAAGGTAAAAACTGAATGTCTTCCTAAAGTATTAATGTGTTTATTGCTTTGTGTCCAAATTTACAGAACTGTGTTTTATGAAACAAATATAACATCAGTTTTCAAATCCAGAAAAATGTCATGCATGTTTCCAGTGAGCCTAATGTCAGTTCTTAGGTATTTTAGGTTTTTTTTTTGGGGGGGGGGGTTGTTTGTTTTTTCTTCTTGACCATGTACTTCCAAGAAGGTATCAATCACTGTGGTACAATGGAGCAGTCGGTTGTTTTTCTTTTTTTTAAGATTTTATTTATTTATTTGAGAGAGAGAGAGAACACAAGAGGGAGAATAAGAAGGAGAAGCAGATTCCCTGCTGAGCAGAGAGCCCAACGTGGAGCTCCATCCCAAGACCCTGAGATCATGACCCGAGCCAAAGACAGATGCTTAACCGAGCCACCCAGGTGCTCGAGCAGTCTGCTCTTTTATGATAGAAACACAACATTTATTTTTCATGTTAAATGTTCTTACTGCAGCAAAATAAGATAGAATGAAATAATAAAAAAAAAAATAAAGTTCGGGGGGAAAAGTTCCGAAGGTTGAAGGTTTGGTGGCTGCAGAGCCTTAGGTTGTTTGGGGAGCTGGTTGACACGGAGTGGAGACCTGGATCTTGTGTAGCCATTAGTTGTGTGAGCCTGGGGCTCACCACGGTCCCGGACCTCTGTCTTCCCTGGTGCGGTTTGAGGCCGAGCCAGCTAGTGTCCAAGCTCCCAGGGCCCTGACATTGCCGATTCTCTGATCCTGGTATCTCTTCTCTGGACCTTGGGTCACAGGTATCCAGGTGACTAAGTGACCACTTGCAGCAACTGTCACTCCCTAGGGCTTGAGTCCTTGGCTAAGTTTGTATGAGACTCTTGATGACACGTCAGGACTCTTAAGGGACAGATATTTCCTCTCCGCTTCCAAGTGATCATCTCTAGAGCCACAGGGCTGCTGGGTTTCTCTGGACCTCACCACTCCTCCACCACATCCCCGCGTGCATACAACCTCACAGAGCAGTGAGGGAGCGCGGTGGGGGACGGGGGGTAGAGAGAGCTGGAGCCTCTGAGTCACTGGGACACCACAGGTGCTCTTCCACCTTTGCCATCCACGTCCCCGAATGAAATAGGAGGCATGAACACCCAGCGGCTGGGGTGATTATGCGTAGAATTGCCCAGTGGCAAATCTAACCCAGGCATTCGTAAAATAGAAGTTATCATCACCATCATTATTGGCATCCATGAACAGCTTCTGGGGGAAAATGTCCTGTTCTTGAATAATGTAACAGCAGACACAGCTACCATTTTATATTTTATTATATTTCAGATCACCTCAATATTAGGTACTGATATATGGATGTTATCGATATTTTACATTAAATATAATATTATTTTTTTAAGATTTTGTTTATTTATTTGAGAGAAAGAGAGAGCACATGAGCAAGAGAGCACAAGCAGGGGGAGCTGCAGAGGGAGAGGGAGAAGCAGACTCCCCGCCGAGCAGGGAGTCCAATGTGGGGCTTGATCCCAGGACCCTGGGATCATGACCTGAGCGGAAATCAAGAGTCCACTGCTTAACAGACTGAGCCACCCAGGCGCCCTGGTTGTCTTTCATTTCTAACCTGTTTTGATACCATCTAGTAACCATAGTGATAATTATTATATCAATTCTTATAAATCCTAACTTACTGAGTAACGTCACATGAATTATTGAAGTGAAATTATAATTAAACATACTGGAGTTACTGTTTAGTCATGTTATGATAGACTGACATCTTGTGTTACATAATAAAATGCCCACAGTAACCCTGGCTGGTGGAGGAGAGAAATCAGGAGAAATGAAGATACTGAATGCATAGCCACCGAGAGCCGGGTCCATTCTGTTTGTCTTTGGTTCTATGACACATCTCTGGGAATGTGACTTTACTAATGTTTATGGATGTGGGAAGTGAGACAGCCCAGGTAGGCAACCTGCCCGAGGGTACCAAGTCTGTCTGCAGAGGAGCAGGGCCCCTGGGAGAAGTTGTCACCATTATGGTCCCTTCACCTTCTCTTTCCCCCCGTGAGAAATCAGCTGAGGGAGACAGTGTCTGTGGGCGTTTTGCTACCAGGCTTTGAGCCTACATCCCGTCAGTGCCCTGACAAGTCAAAGTGGTAATTATTTAATTTAAAATAGCCAGATCACTTTAGAATAGCCGTTTGGGGGTTAATGATCTTTGGCCTGTTTTTGTTTCATTTTTAACCTTTACTGGATAATACCTAGTAACCATAGTGATAATTGATAAATCAAGTCTTTATAAATCCTAGCTGACTGCGTAATGTCTGATGAAATACTGAAATGAAATTATAACAAAGCACACTGGGGTTGTTATTTAAGCAGGTTATGATAGGCTGGCATTCAGTGTTATGCAATAAAATAAGGAATTTTTATTGAGCACCTACTGCATACTGTAAACTACACTAAGCAATTAAAATCTGTTACGTTTATTCTCCCTGTATTCCTCCTGGGCAGTTTGCATTAGTACCTCATTTGGAGATGGAAAGCTCAACTTGAGAAAGAATAATGAACCTGTCCAATAGCAAATGGCTGGTGGGTGACTGGGCCAGCCTCTTGAGAACTAACTCACTAGCACACATTGAACTAAAGGACATCATTCCGTTTGCCTCATCTCTTTGCTGGATGTCCCGTAATAAATGACAGGACTTTGTTTTTCTTTCCTTTTATTGAGTACAAAGTGTATCTTAAAAGAAAGAGGAGCTTTTGTCCTTGTATACTTCTCTGTCCATTAGCACTCTTGATTTTCAGAAGACTGTGATCATGTTCTTTCAGCCAACCATGAGCGTACCAGGAGGAGATTCTCATGACCATGGAAATTAACTGAAGATAAATGCAAAACACAAGTCTTAATTTTATGTTTTGGCTGCAAATTACAACACATGAAAGGAAGAAAAACAGAATGATGTTATATTCTATAAATGGAAATGCTCCCCAAATTAATGTTACTCAGACTTCCTCAAAGGTTTCAGCAGACATGTGAAAGAATAGAGCTAAAGACGGGGTCAGATGCAACAAGGATAATTCAAAGCCAGGAACAGACATCGCGGGGCCAGCCCTGTATTTATTACTGAAATGTCACACAAAGTGTAAAACAGTTGACCCAACGCTGTGATTTCTGCTCTCAACAGGAAGCATAGGAGAGTATCTGTTTCCTAGAAACAAAAGAAGCAGCCTACAGAAGACCCTGAAAGGTCAAGAAGAAAGACATTAAGATCAATACACCCTGTCAAAGGGATTCTGCGAAGGTTAATCAGCGTTGACAGAACATAATGAAAAATTGTTTGGGTCAAATAAAGGCATTATAGATAAATTTAGGAGCAAGCAAAACCTGGCAATTGGAAGTTTATTTTTTTAAAAGATTTTATTTATTTGAGAGAGAGAGAGAAAGACAGTGAGAGGTCATAAGCAGGGGAGAGGGGTAGAGGGAGAAGCAGGCTCCCCGAGGAGCAGGGAGCCCGATGCGGGGCTCGATCCCACGACCCTGGGATCATGACCTGAGCCGAAGGCAGACGCTTCACCGACTGAGCCACTCAGGCGCCCAGGAAGTTTAAATAGGTTGTTACAGATTAAAATAATAGCACTGTCACAAAATACCTCAGTTTTGTGTAGCACATTGGAGTTTGCAGAATTTTGAAAAACGCCATCTCATGCATTCCTGATTTTCTGAATGGGAAAACCAGGGGCCCGAGAAGACGATTTTGGCATCCGGAGCCCTGCTGCTGGCAGAGCAAGACCCCGCTCCAGGTCTGCTCAGCACTGAGGTGCTGGAAAGGTCCGGATGCTGTGTGGCTTCCTCCAAAAATCCTGGGGCAAGAACTTCGAGATTAACCAACAGAAGCTAATCTCCCCCCACCCACAAAACCGGATAGATTCAAAGACACTTAGAACGATTTGTTTCCTTTCCTCCTGGATTAATACAGTGATCTCTGGCACCCCATTTCTTTCTTTTTTTTTCTTTTAAAGATGTTATTTATTTATTCATGAGAGACAGACAGAGAGAGAGAGGCAGAGGGAGAAGCAGGCTTCCAAGGAGCAGGGAGCCCGATGCGGGACTCGATCCCAGGACCCTGGGATCATGACCTGAGCCGAAGGCAGATGCTTAACTGACTGAGTCACCCAGGCGCCCACCCCATTTATTTCTTAGTGCTAAACCGTCTGCAAGAGACCCTCCGCCTCCTTGGGATGGCACCTGCTTCCAATCAGCTGGGCAGCTGGTCCCTCCTCTGCTTACGACAGAGAAGAAACGTGACGTCGGGGGGGACGAAAGTGCTTGAGCATACACAGGTAGTTTTAAGCTTCTTCTTGTTAGTTTGTGGTTGTCCGTCTCCTTTGTGCTCACAGGTGGTTTGAACAGTGGTTATCCAGAGATCCATGGTTCTGCCGTGGACAGGTACACTTCTATGAGGAGGGGCATCGGAGGTTTTCCCTCTGTTCCGTTGTTTTGTTTCCTCTGTTCCATGTGTGCCCAGCACAGGCGAGGCCGTGGGTAAAGCGTTACTTCACTTTGGGCCGAGATCCATTTCCGTACGTTTATTCGCTGATGCCGACCGTGCCCTGAAAGCTCATCACAGGCGCTGACCTCTCGCCTGGGTTCCCTGCGTGGGCTGCTTATCGAGGAGTCTGGAAGCTTACTTTAATGAGCCATTTGGCCCTTCTACAAGATATAACTAGTTTAGATACAACTAGTTTAGATGCAACTAGTTTTATGCAGTTTATGAAAATACCAATTCATAGTTCTAAAAAACCCAATTTTTTTAAAGATTTTATTTACTTATTTGTCAGAGAGAGAGCACAAGCAGGGGGAGCAGCAAGCAGAGGGAGAAGCAGGCTCCCCGCTGAGCAAGGAGCCCCATGTGGGGCTCCATCCCAGGACCCTGGGATCATGACCTGAGCCAAAGACAGACACTTCACCGACTGAGCCACCCAGGCATCCCAAAAAACCTAATTTTCTTAAATAAAATGGAATAGATGAAATTAGGTAAAATCATATACTTGATTCTAACTCACTTGAAAGCATATAGAACTTCTATGGAGAAAAATATTATTTTTCATCACCACTATTATAATTAATGCAGGCCAATAATTTTTGTTTGGAAAACTTCTTAGGGATTTTATTATTTATTCCTGCCACAGGGATGTGGCATTATTGTTAGAATAACCATTTTATAGGCGTGGAAACATGACACAGAGATGTGGTGGCCCAGCTCATGCGAGGGGCGGCCAGACTCAAGGCCAGGCGTTTGTACTGATGGCCTGTGTGTTTCCAGCTACATTCGGTAGACTTATCTATAGTTGAAAAATAATTTCAAAGGGTAAAGTTTGAAAGGCTGCAGTTTTCCTGATGTCACCATAAACACAAATGTGCTTATGGAAATCTGTTTTGCCCAACTGAATATGATCCACAACAGATTTGATAAAGTGAATCATTCAAGATAAACGCTGAAAAGAGGCAATCAGTTATCACTTATCGAGAACAAGAGATGACCCTTAGTGGCTTCTTAGAGTGCATGTAATTGAAGGGCCAGAGGGACTAGAGGATTCTTGGGGGAAGCCTAGATACCCAGATGCTTCTGGGAGGGGCACCCACCAATACCTGTCCTCCAAAGCCTCTATATACAGTTGTGCAGGTTGTGTACTGCATAAATCTGAGGGGTGTTGAAGATGATCTAAATGTAGTAGTACCCTGCAGAAGGACAGTGCACAGCCTGGGTACAGTATGAGCTCCATTTAACATAGAGCTTGATCACATAGTCTTTCCTGGAGCTGAATCTACAGCAGCAGCTGAGACAGATGAGGGGAGCAAGGCAGGGAAGGAGAAAAAGCTGGCTACTGCTGTGAACAGCAGGGCAGATATCCTCCAGGATGGCTGAGAAGCCTGTGGAATGGCTGTCATAAGCACCGGGGCTCATGGGCTCCCCTTCGTTGAGGGATGCTCCTGGCTGCATAGTCCCCGGGAGGCTCAGAGAAGACCCTAATGAGAGAGTCACAGGAAGTGAGACCTGTGCCCCTGGGAGATGTGACTGGCATACAGCTCCCTGCACCATGCCTGCAGCTGGGATCATGGGGTGGGGGCTGCAATGTGGGGCCCCCAGGGCACTTGCTACACCTGGCTTTGTGAACCCAAATCCTGAGCACGCTAGAACGGGCTCGTGAGCCCAGGAATTCTAAAGCTGCCGTCCTGTAATTGGAGCTCAGCCCTGCCTTCTAGGGTACTGTGAACTCCCAAACTCTCCAGCCATCGGATGGCTGTAGATGCTTATTACTGGGCAGATTGCACTTTGTTTTCCATCAGACGTTTTTATCTAGCTCAGTGGTTCTCATCATGTGGACCAGTTCCTCCCATGGGAAGAGCTGTTAGGGGGATCCTGGGAAAGGTCTCTATTCCGGCAATAAGAGATGCAGGAAGGGGGGTTTCCTTTCCTCCTCCGGATACTGGTGTGTGAGCAGGTGAAGCTAGAAGGCTGCTCTCCAGCTGCTGACAGCCTGAGGGGTCACCAGGTTGGGGCCGAGAGGAAGACCCTAGCACAGCAGAGAGGCAGAGCTGGGGCGCCCGGCTGCCTGGGGCACCCCCTTGCTAGGGACTGTGTTATGTGAGATCCGAAGTCCCCATGACTTTTGCTGGTTTGAATCAAAACCATCTTAACTGCTATGCCTGCTCCCACCCCTCCTCCCCCTCCTCCTCAGAAGCCCCTGGAATCCCAGATCCTCAAGGATGGAGAGGGGGTGGGCACCCCCCCCCAAGCTTTCTCACTCCTGTCCTATCTCTGGAAGCTGCCCTGCCTCTTAAAACCACTTCACAACTGATATTAAAAGGCATGCTCTTTCTTGATTGTTGTAGTTGTTACAGGTGGTCTAGAATTTTCCTGTGATCCACATGAGCTCCACAAAATCTCCACGAATGATCTTGACCTTCATGAAGAAGGTCACAGCGTGAACTCCACTACTGTACCATGCTTGTAAAATGCAGTCACTTGTATTTACAGATACTCTTCTACAGAGAGGTGACTGATCTCCCTAGCTGAAACTTGATATTACACCTTCATTAGCATGAGAATGCAAAAATTACTTTCTTTTGTTATGAGCTCTCTCTGTGAAGGGCTTGCAAATGGGAAAGTGTCAGAGTAAAAATGCCATATTTTGTTAAGAGAGATGTGAGCATTTTGAAGAAGGTAGTATCAGTACACAAAATCAGGTGGCATGCCGGGTTGGCCACGGAAGTGTAAGTTTGCTGAAATGTAGCCCTGCGAGTTCAGTGATCAAGTTTAAGAATGGGGCATGACACAGATGGGGAGAAAAGAAAAATGATGGGTGATAGGAATTAATCCATCGAAAGTCTGCCTCCAGGACATATGAATTATAATCTACAATCTCTGGAAATTGCAGTTGTTATGGAGATCTGGAGTATTTCACAAAAATGTTTTATTTATAGTGTTGGAAGACTCTGTTGCATAGATTTCTTTGATTTTACAAAAAAAAAAAAAAATCAGGTTTGTTCCTGCCTATAATAATTCAAATGCAGTGATTGCAAAGTTAATTGAAAGAATCTTCTTGAAGAGGGGTTTTCTGCTGTAAAAGTGACTTAGGTGGGGCGCCTGGGTGGCTCAGTCGTTAAGCGTCTGCCTTTGGCTCAGGTTATGATCCCAGGGTCCTGGGATCGAGTCCCACATCGGGCTCCCTGCTCGGCAGGAAGCCTGCTTCTCCCTCTCCCACTCCCCCTGCTTGTGTTCCTGCTCTCGCTGTCTCTCTCTCTGTCAAATAAATAAATAAAATCTTAAAAAAAAAAAAAGTGACTTAGGTGAGATTTTTTTTTCTTTACAGTTTACCAATAAATTCCATGATAAAGATTTTCCAATACCTGACATTAAAACATCTGCAGTTTATTTATGGAAACAAAGTAACTGAGTAAGTGTTCTCAGTCATAAAAATTTCCACTAAATGGCCATGAGTCTAAAAATCTTTCTAGGCTTGCGTGAATACGCACAGAACAAACTGACTTTGGAAGGCATAACACATTCTCAGCTGTGGGAGACTCAGGTCTCTTGCCAAGGGTGCCAGCTCTTTAACTGCAACAAAACGTGTAGTTCAATGTGACTTTCTAAATGTTAGCCTTAGTAGAAGTTCCTTGAAAACAATCAGCGAGTATCCTTTTCCGAACACATCTTCAGTCCTTGATTGCAGCCCTGCTGACACTTTTGGGCTAATCGTGGATTATCCAGAGAGAAGCCTTCTGGGGTCGCTTCGTCAGTTTGCTGTCCTTACGTGTGGTCAGTTTCCGCAGCTCAGCTTGTCTGCTTCTAGGTGCATCAGGCTTAAAAAGCATCTGCATTGTCCAGCCAGATTGGCCTTTAAATGATGTGGTGTGTTGCTCTCATTTGGAGGCGAGGAGGACCTGCCAGCCTGCCTGATGGGCAGTTCGTGGCATCCAGGACGGGCTCTGGCATTTATTGGCATCTTTGGGTACTTCCGGCTATCCTCCACTTTGGAAAATTTCTATTTCAATGCAGACCTCCCCGCACAGGCTGGCGCTGTGAGAAGAACATCCTGCGCACCCCGCCATCCCACTCCGAGGCCTGTGGGTCTTCTCAACCGACTTATGGA
This sequence comes from Mirounga leonina, assembly GCF_011800145.1. Lineage (NCBI taxonomy): Eukaryota > Metazoa > Chordata > Mammalia > Carnivora > Phocidae > Mirounga > Mirounga leonina. Next base: position 6,732,643 of record NW_023270865.1, on the reverse strand, counting down.
AGATCTGGGGAAGGGTAGGGACCTGACCCTTCGGAGGTCCATTACAGTGGCAGACATACTGCCTCAATGGACTCACTTCTAAAACACTCCAAAATGCAGTAAATAAGCAAGCAAACAAACTGGGAGAGAAATTCCTTCGATCAAAGACTTTTTTTTTTAAAGATTTATTTATTTATTTATTTGTCAGAGAGAGAGAGAGAGAGAGCACAAGCAGGGGGAGTAGCAGGCAGAGGGAGAGGAAGAAGCAGGCTCCCCACCAAGCAAGGAACCCGACGCGGGACTCGATCCCAGGGCCCTGGGATCATGACCTGAGCCGAAGGCAGACACTTAACCGCCTGAGCCACCCAGGCATCCCAAAGACTTTTGTCATTTACTGAATTGATAGTACTTCTTGTTGTGTGATCTTCATCTGGTTTACTCAGTTTGGCAAAGCCCTGTGTACGTCACAGTCTTAATGGAGGTTTGTCTGAATGCACACTGATGTGACCAGACTCGGAGCATCTTGATCCCCCCGCCCCCCATTTTCATTCCACCATGACTGAATGACTGTTAAGCTCCTACCCCGTGCTGGGCTGTGGGGACAGCAGGGGGAATAAGGGACTCACGATCCCTGCTCAAAACTTCGGAGTCAGCCTTCTGTTGTGAAGCTTACCCCAAAATGGTCTCTACACTAGTTTGTTCATTGTCTCATTCTTGTGTTTATGGGTTCTGTTGATACCCGTGTTCACTCACAAGGATGGGGCGTGTTGTAGAAATAGTTCACATACATACAAATGTAGTCCAAGGGTTTTAAAATGAGTTTTGATCCCACTATCCTTGTCATTTGGTTTGGCTCACGGCAGGCAGTTCTTCCTTTTGGAGAAGTAACATACGTGTTTAATTATATCAACAATATGTTTTAATTTGTGTTTTGCTTAAGATTTGCATTTCCCATTTTTTTTATTATTTCATCTGAGCGCCTTCAGTGGAATTATTAAACATGTATAATTTTGGTTGTTAAAACACTTCACATACATAATAATTTTCAAAGCAACTTGTAATTAAATAAGGAAGGGAAGCAACAGATGTTGGAACATGAAAAAATGGTTTTAAAACATTGACTATTTTTCCCAGATGCCATGGTTTCTTCCTCCCCAAGTGCTACCCAGTCCTAAAATGTGGAAGAACTAGAGCCCCGTTCAGAACCCTTTTATGTGAATACAAGAAGGACCATAAGAAGCTCCTGCTACATTTAGATTTTTTTCCTTTAATCGTTCTAAGTAGAAATACAAGGTGATGTGAGGAAGTCTTCGAGGGTTATCAGGAAAAAAAAAAAAGTAATTATTTTGCTCTGCATCTCATGCTGAGCCACAAGAACATTCTTCGAACAGACAGTTTCTCCATTTCTCTCCAAGGCCTGGTTTTTCAAGATCCATTTGACTTGCAGAATCTCAGGAGGCTCTGATTTGAAGGGACGAGTTGCAATAAAGGCTCTTAAAGATAGATTTGGCTCCTAGCACGCCACATTCTTGCATGATTTTATAAAGCCATGCTGCATGAGAAAGTCCCATCCCACACACGACCACTTGGCGTCTTGTTTCTGTCATGATGTGACACATTTCCCACATCTGTCCCAGTCTGTCCCGGCCCCACGAAACTGCCCCAGTGTGAGATTATTAGAGAGCAGTCCTCGAAGGAACTGATCACGTGGGAGGGAGGAATGGCCGCAGCGGAGAGAAGGAAGCTGAGGAATCTACCTTATAAAATCATCCCGGCTACGCATCTGTGGAACCAGAAGCACGTGAACTGCAGCCTCTCAAAAGAGGGAGAGATAAAAATAGTAGGGCCAACAGATGGACTCCAGACATCGAGAGGAGCCCTCTGATGTTTGCCAGGCAGTTTTGGTTAGGAAACTTATTTAATTGATTTCTTTCTCTTATCTTCGCAACTGCTAATAGCTTTCAGTGATAAGACCTTGCCATCTGTGCCTGTTACATGCGTCTTCTTTGACTTCTTTGAATTAATTTCTCTAATGGTGTAATCTCCCACGATATTGTTAATTTCTGAATAGTTTTGCACGTGGAAGGAAAGAAAACTCTCAGTGACTTCAGTCCCTGATTCGTGTCTGTCATCCCATCCTTTGTAGAATTTCCAGAGCTTTTCATCTGTAGACCTGACTGGTCAAAAATGTTGGTGATCTACTGTATGTAAAGAAGTGCATTAGGCGTTAGTAAGATATGCAGATACGTACGATAAAATTCCTTACGTCAAAGACGGACTTCTGAGCCTAGGAAGAAAAATACAAATCACATGGCTGGACTATAAGGAACAAGTCAGGAATGCCAATGGAACAATTAAGAAGAGCCAAAGAGTCCAGAGGAAGCAGAGTTTACCCCTGGCTGGATGGGCCAAGCGCCCTGCAAGGTGTGGGCAGGATCTGGCCAAGTTGAGATGCAGTGGGAGCTTCTCTGTGAATGGGACATGCGTGAAGGATGTGGATCAAAGGATGTGGGGAATTCTCTAGGACCTGAAAGTAAGACACTGATTTGGAAAGTAAGTCGATCCGTTCCTACAAGGTCGACAATACCAGGCTGAAGGTGCTCGTCACTCGGCTCTCGTTAACTTGCTGTTGCTGTTTCATGATCGTAGATAGGCTAACTTTCTGGGGTTCCTATTGCCACAGTACAAGACCATTACTCACTTCAAGCATTTAAGCTACATCAAGTTTTCAATTATTTTTTCTTGGCAGTGGAAAAAAAATGTTGGTTTTACTAAAAAAGACAGATACTATCTGATCTGAAATGCATACATAATGTTGTGGATGCAAATACGTGAGGGTCTGTATGTGTGTGGTCCATATTCTGAAATATACTGCTTTCCCACAATCATTGCTTCAATCTTAGCAGGTGCTTGCCCCTCAACCTAAAAAGCTTAAATTTAAGGTCAACGTTGCCCAAAAATATGTCATATAAACTTGGGTTTAGTCCTGTTTAAGAGAGAAGAGTCCCATCATACTAATGATGGTATGAACTAACTTGTTTTTAAATTAATAACAATGACAACCAGAAAGGTATTTTAAGATTTTAAAGTCAGGGGCAATATCTATTTTATTCATGATTGTGTCCTCAACATCCAGCAGAATGTAGGATAAGGGGGTAAATAAATCTAGTTATTCAATTCATGTATTAATTTTTTTAAAGATGGTGGCAGTTTGGGGAAATATTGTCAACATCTTTGCAAATGAAGTGATTATTCTCACGGATTATATGGCCCTTGTCTGCTTTCTGGTTTCTTCTCAGTCTTTTATGACAGAACATATTTTGTGGCTGGTCTTCTCTTTCATAGAGATTCTTCAAACCCCAGTGGAGTTGCCTTTACTTCACATTTAATTTTTCTTCCCATGATGTTTGCTTATGAACATTTTATTTCTTGTTCATATTCTTAAGTTATTTCAAATTCTTTCTAATTAGTTTTACGAGGCTGCTCCAAATGAGTTGACTTTAGCACCGAAAACCAGTTCGCCTGCAGTAATAGTGTATGAAGTTCATTAAAATTGGTTTTGATATTAGATTATACTTGGCAGTGACCTTCCAAGACCTTATCAGATCCCCATAGGCAAGACATGAGTACATATAACTAATGCAGAGCACCTAATTAGAAAAGAAAATCTGAATTTACTATTTTAAAGTGGCACAGATTCCAATATTTGAGCTCCCTTCTGTAAATAAGAATTCCATGTACTAGTGACCCTGAGCCCTTTTTAGACCATCAGCCTGCCTGCTAATCAAATGTTGTCTTATTTCCCTTGGTGCACTCAGTACACATCAACCCACGTCTCGTCCAGCTCTGTCCCCATAACAAACAAGTCTTGAGTAACTGTGAGTTTGAACCAGCGCTCGGGATGTGGGCCGGGTGGAGTGAGAATCTGGGTAGGTGACTGTCCTCAAGAGCGCTCGGCCTGGGAGGAGAAGGATACTAACCCGGATAGCAGTGACTGCAGGTAGACAGCGCCATTGTTGAATCTAAGCTACAGGTGTCCAAGGAATGGAAGGAGCCAACAAGTCTCCTGTACGTGGTCTCTGGAAAAGCACCCATGTCACCATTTTAGCAAAGTCATTGGGGTGTTTGAGGGGGTCTCTGAGACTTAGGAAAACCAGTGTTCAGTGGGACTTTGAATTTAAATAGTGTCCCCGCAGGTACTGGCTCTGGAGTTGGCAGAGCATCTGGTGTTTCCCTGGGGGTGGGTGTGAGGGCGGCTGGCCTCTGGTGCACAGTGCTATGGGGGTGCCCCCACCATGTCCACTGAGGAACCTTCAGCCTTTACGCTACACGACAGAGATTCGCCTGTGGACCCAACAGCTTTGTTGTTTTCTGTCCACTGTGAGTCTCATTGAGACAAATGTGTCATTTAGCCTGCCGTCCGTTAAACTGCAAATGTAAATCCTTCTGGCCTGTTGGGATTGATAGAGTATTTTGTAAACCACGGTTTCTGGGGCTGTTTGGGAGAAGGGATTCCATGTGTGTGCCTTCACGAAGGGGTTTGGCAGGCTTTTACTTGGGTGCCCATATGTTATATTATCTTCTCGGGGCTTCTCATACTCTTGCACTGTCTTGTCATCCTTGGCACTCATAGATCATATTGTTCTTAGATGGGCCCCATAAACCACAGCATAATGAGAGGAATCTGACCAAGTGAAACCCTATTTCATCCTGATACTAATTGTTAATTTTTTAAAAATTCTGCCATCTAATTTATACCTTTTACCTGAGTCTTTGAAAAAAAAAAAGTAACTAATGGATAACTTTTTTTTTCCTAGCAGATATTACTTTTTGTTCCTTAGCAGAACTTGTAACCCCTTTTGTTGCTTTTATGCTGATATTTGCATAGGGAGGCCCCTAAGTGCGGCTGTGAGTTTTTTTACTATAACTTAATGGGTTTGCCTCATTTGTCTGAAAGGAATCTGAATTAATCTCCAGCATAAGTACTCACATTAAAAAAGATAGGCTTCCCACATAAATATTTACAGCAGGACTGGTATTACCAAAAAATATATATATATGTATAATCCTGGCACTTTGCAGGCATTTTATTTGCATCTCAGCAGAGGATAGATATTTGATTGGTCTGGTTTTTCATTATAAATCATGTCCTGTAACCATTTCAGGATGAAATCATTGGTGAGGCTGAAGGTAGAGAAAGCAGGATGATGCTTGTTTGCCTCAGTCTCCCCACCACATGACATGGGGATACTTTGTGGAAAATACCGTGAGATTCCAAGCTTCCAGTTGCAGACGCCCTGTCTCCGTGGCTCTCCACTGCATTCTTAGCACCTTCTCAGTGCCTGGCACAAAGTAGCTGCTCAATGAATTATGTAAAATGCATTGCAGCATTCCAGTAGAGGGAGAACTCTTACATTTTTGGACCAGTTAGCAGAGATGAAACGGTCTCTCAAGAAGGTCCTCATATTTTTTGGAATGCATGTTTAGAAGAGTCAGTTCCTCAACATTTTAAGTTTTACTTGTGCCTCTCACCCTCAGTTCAACATCCGGGTGCCTTTTCTCATGGCCACGTCTCTGAGTAGAGGAGAGGCATTCGAAGTTACAGAGCTAATAGTGCGAGCTCACAGATAGCGGGGATTCTTTTTTTTTTTTTAATTTTTTTATTCTTATGTTAATCCCCATACATTACATCATTAGTTTTAGATGAAGTGTTCCATGATTCATTGTTTGTGCATAACACCCAGTGCTCCACGCAGAATGTGCCCTCCTCAATACCCACCACCAGGCTAACCCATCCTCCCACCCCCCTCCCCTCTAGAACCCTCAGTTTGTTTTTCAGAGTCCATCGTCTCTCATGGTTCGTCTACCCCTCTGATTTCCCCCGCTTCATTCTTCCCCTCCCGCTACCTTCTTCTTCTTTTTTTTTTCTTAACATATATTGCATTATTTGTTTCAGAGGTACAGATCTGAGAGTCAACAGTCTTGCACAATTCACAGTGCTTACCCTCCCCAGTGTCTGTCACCCAGTCACCCCATCCCTCCCACCCCACCCCCCACTCCAGCAACCCTCAGTTTGTTTCCCACGATTAAGAATTCCTCATATCAGTGAGATCATATGATACATGTCTTTCTCTGTTTGAGATAGCGGGGATTCTGAGCACAGACAGAGGGGCATGCTGTTTCAAAGCAAGGACTAATATAGCGAGTTTTCTCAGCATAACATGTCCAGTGGTTGGGTCGCTTGGTAAATGGTATTGGCTCTGAGGATTAGAAATGGTTGAGAGCCTAGAGCCCTATTCACCTGTAAGGTGCCTTTGTGTGAATTTGGTCTGTGTGTGTTTTAAGATTTTGTATTTATTTGACAGAGAGAGAGAGGGAGGGAGGGAGAGAGAGAGCACAAGCTGGGGGAGCAACAGACAGAGGGAGAGGAAGAAGCAGACTCCCTGCTGAGCAGGGAGCCCGATGCGGGGCTCGATCCCAGGACCCTGGGATCATGACCTGAGCCGAAGGCAGACGCTTCACTGACTGGGCCACCCAGGCGCCCCCCCCCCCCGCACCCTTTGTGTGAATTTGAACGAGTTTCCCCTTCTGGGGGTCACAGCACCACAGGCTCAGGTTTGGGCCAGCAGACAGTATGTTTTTATAGAAAGAACAGTGCCTCTCCCTCTAAGTGCAGACAGCCCCATGCCAAGGCTCATGGCTTAGGAGAGGATGCAGGCTGAATTTCCGCCTTCCTACACCCCCTCTGCCAGGATCTTCCTTTGTGCTGCAGGCACATTGTGCCGTCTTGTACCATGTCATCAGACTTTAAGGATAAATATAAATTATATTCATAAAAATATGTACATTTCACTTATAGTCATATGTTCATACGCATGATTTGACATGACAGTGATCAAGTGGAGAATCTAGTAAATAAGACATTTTATGTTAATGATATTAACAGAGAAAGAATGTTAAAACCATTTCTGTAGATACAGAGTAAATGTTTGATAAAATGCAACACCCATTCATAATAGTTCAAATAAAAGTCAGCACAGCATGGATGAGAGCTTCTTTAACCTTCAAGGATAACTGTAACCTGAAGGATCCTCTTAAAACACTGTAGCAGACATCATCATGCTAGGTGCTGAAAGATTAGAAGCTATTCCGTTGAAGTCAAGAAAAAGCTAAGGATTTCTGCCAGCCCTGCTAATGTTCAGTGTTGTGCTGGAGATCACAGCCAATTCAACACAACAAGGCAAAAAAATTAAGGGCTGTAAGGTCAGGGATAGAAAGACTGAATCCCAAGGATGCCTGCCAGCTCTTTTACCTGCGTCTCAAAGACCAGACGCTGTTAGTTAATGGCTGGTCATTACATGGAGGGTGACATTCACTCATTGCTGCGTTTGGCAAATGGCGCCACGCTGGGCCCCTGCAGATGGTGGTGGAGTGGGGGTGCTCAGCTGGAGGGGCTCCTGGCCCCTGCCCCCCTCAAACCATAGTCACTTGGTCGTTACCTGTTCATATGTTATTTATTGGTTGAAAGGTTATTTAGTATTTCTAAAGATTTTGGACACCAGCGAGGAAAAGCGATGGAAAATAATCCCGGTACTATCCGGGGTGGTGATGTGTGGAGCCCGTTCGTGCCATGTTTGCCTGAGGAAGTGTTGGCATGTCTGACGCTCACGGAGCACCTGCTGGGGGACAAATGGCAGGTGTTCAGTGCTGGGCGAGGACCAAGAAAACGAGAAATCGGTAGTGGCCTTCTTCACAAATCTCAAGACCTGTGCGGACAGGTTATTGTGGTTCTCTGTCCTTTGTCTGTTACTTCCCGGAGTCGGGTAGAGTAGCAGCACCAAGGAGGGAGTAAGATGTTCGGGTAAATTGAGGAGAACAAGCATCTTAGAAGGAAGGCATAGGGGCCTGAAGCCACAGCGAGTGTTTGTGGGTCTTCAAGACAGTGCCACGGGGCTGGGATACAGGGCATGGGACGGAGGGCTTGGGACAACGTGGTTGGCCTGAGTTTCTGAGTATCTGGAAAACCGAGGACTCTGGTTTCTACCCTTGGCTGACATGGAGTCACAGAAATGTAATTAAGGCTGATCAACTCCATGTTTTTCTAGCTGGCACCTCGGCCCGTCCTGCAGAATCTCTTATGCTAGAGCCCTCTTGCATACTAATTTGATTACCATTTCGTGGAATTATATATATTTTATATGTAAGTATATATTAGAGATAATAGATATTTAGGCTTCCAGATGCTGATATCATTCTTGCCTGCCTATGTGGGTGAACAAACCTGACATCTCCCTCCCCTGCCTGAAATATTCTGTCTGAACACGAATTAAGACCTTTCATGGTGCAATAAAGCCCAATAACCTTTAATGTTCTAAAAGAAGAAAACTAAAATTATTCCTATCACAGTATAAGAGAAAACGTAGATGTCTACATTCACCCCAATGTATCACTTATTTTTTTTATTCTATATACTTATATTTGTAAGAAAATCCAGCAATTTAGAGATGCTTTAGTCATATTTTGGAAGGGCATTTTTATTCTGCCAAGCTATAGAATTTGTTTGCCTAACTGAATAGAAATTGAAGCAGAAAGCAGTCAGTACTCCTGCTTAAATTTTGCCATGTTTCCTAGGATAGAAAAGTGAATTTTAAAGCCATCCACAGTAGAGAATTCTAAATATTTTAACTGGGGCATTCTCTCTGGGCCTGAATGATGGTTTTGAATAAGAAACACCCCTTCCTAATTAAAGAAGCAACATTCTAGAATGAGAAGGTTGCAACTGCGTCAGTTGGTTCAGATAACTTTCAAGTAACTTCTAAATAAGTGACTCCATCATGAGTTTTTATATTTTCATAGATAAAAGTGTGTCTCTAGAGTGCCATTAATAAGGGGGAAGGGTTTGGATGGCTAGAAACTAAGCAGTGGGATGCAACATGCATCAGGAGAAATACATACCTGCGGTTTAAAATACGGATTTGGGAGAAGTCTGCCTACTTCCTGATTCAATCACCATTTTATATTTTAGGAATTTCCAGCAGAATGATTTTCTGATTGTATTTAAGCAGATGAAAATCCACAATGTTGTCTAGTCTTTAAACATTGATTTGGACAATTATTTCTTATAGGACACTTCCAGATTAATCAACTGTATTATGTCATTGCCATATGTTAAGTATATTCGAGTCTGGAAGTATTTAACTTGTAAGTTTGGTTGCAACATCTTGAATATTTAATTCCATTGCAGTCCTCCTTTGTGGGCAAGCAGCCACATCAAAGCTAGTGGCCGGGAGCAAGGCCCAGTTTAGGAAGCAGGTGAGTCACAGGGATTTTGCTATCCAGACTTGTGGCAAAGACTTTGATGTCCTCTCAAAGTCTTATGAATCTCTTGATACTTGCTTAGATAAGCTCGATCATCTGCTGTCCACCTTGTCACAGAGATGGAAGTAGAGAGGCCCGTGAGAAGTGAGGCATAGAAAGTAGCAGAATTGTGGCCTGAAACTTAGGTTATAGGTAAGAAAAATAAACAAACAAAATATAAGCAGATGTGAGATATGTTTCTAGGCTATGGTAAAAATAAATATGTTCTACTGCATCAATAGTATTGTCAGTAATAAGTAAATTTAATTATAACCCCAAGAAATCACTAAGCCATTAAATTAAGGTCTGAGAGACAAGGTTATAAATCTTAGAAATAAATCTATCAATAGCGGTCATAGACAAATTATTGTTTTATGATGTTGTCACTTCATTTAGACAGAATATTCCCTTTTGTGATAATTTAGTTGGGAAGGATCAAATTAAAGCCATTGTATGTTTATATTACTGCACTAGGCTGGTGATTCTAGCAGGAAAGGACAAAGTCTTTATCCTCAGATGGAAAATGCATCTGTTTTGCTGGGAGACTGGGGGGCTTCTTGTTAATATCACTCCCAGCTTTGGGAGGAAAGAATGATGATGAAAGACAGGGAGCCCATCCAGACCTGGGGTCTTGGAATGAAAGTGGCCATCACCTGTGACCACATGTCCTTGGCACACCCCCCTAGTGCTTTTCTCTTTTCATTAGGATTATTGCAAGGACCCTGTGCATATATTTTAAACATTTATAAAACTGAGGCACAAAAACTTTTACTCATTAAGAAAAAAAATAAGGATAAATACACCATATTTTGACAACTTATATTTTAACTAGTGGATCTTTTTATTTTCTGTGATCAAGACTAAACTTTTCTTCAGGCAGCTAAGATTGCATTTAGGTTTTCATTTTGTTTTGTATTAGCAGTGACATTCTACTATTAGGGCATGGATAATTTAGCCAGAATTGGTTGCTCAAGGCAACTAAAGCCTGAGTGTGTCCCTCGTCTGGTGCCGTGATTGTGGAGACAGCACTCCTTGGTATAGAACTGGTCAGTCAGACACAGAATTCCAGGTTGAGTAGCCTATGGGATTGGCCATAATGCAGTTAGTTACTAGGTGCTCGTATTATTTCCAATTAGTTTCCTCTGCATCTTAACTCCCATAACGCGTAGTTGGTGTGGGCTTATACTTCTGCAGGTGTCTCCCTTGGACTTCCCCTGCTTATTTCACCAGTAACATCTAAAATCCTGAAACTGTAGCTTAGCATCTTGTACATGGCATAAATGTTCCAATAGCAATTATCGAAAGATGGATGAATGGATGAATGGATGAGCGGATGGATGGGTAACATGATACTTCTATTTTCATAACTTCGCTGTTAATTGAAAATGTCATTTGGACAATATTACTGTGACTCTTAATTTCAAAAATATAAATACTTTAATTAAGATATGTAGATCATTAACCATAAGTTCTGGCAGGAAATATTCAGGAGGTAATGGGAATCTAATTAAACAATTTGAATTATAAACAGGAAGTCATTTAAGGATCTTTATTTGAGGAATTAATTATTTTCCCACAGTAAATTGGCCAAAAGAAGAGCAAATAATAATAATAATAATAATAATACAGTCCCTTGTGATTTCAATTATTAGCAAAAGATGCTGCTAAGACATGTTTTCCATTTCCCAGACCCGTTAATGACAGAATCCCAGCTTGGAGAGCCCCAACAACACTCAAGTGTTCTGTTTCCATACTAGTGAGATGAAATGACAGAAAGACTTTGGCCCCAGCTGTGAATGTTCCAAATATATCATTCATGATGTAAGGATTTTAGATTAAATGAATGTTCTTACTACTATGTTTTAGGGCATGAAATCTTAGCCGATTATTTAAGGAACATGAACTGATAAAAAGCCAGCTTTATGTAAACTCCGATAACCAATTTTGAAGAAAATTTCCCACTAGATGATCACATTACAGAGGGAATGAAATTATATATATATATATTATAATATATATATATATATATATGGAAACTTTGATGGAAGTTAAATCTAAACTTATTTTACCAGTTAAATAAACCCATTCTCCTGAGTATGACCTGCTCATACTTATGGGTTATTGTGACCATCCACACCGAGAGAGGATGATTTCTCAAGATTGCTAATGACCAACTTTGGAGAGCCTCTAATATTTTCATGTTCTGTATCCTGACCACCTTTGAAGAACTCCTGCTATTTTCATGTTCTGCAACCCATTTTCAGTTCCAGGCCTCTGTGCAGAACAAAGAGATGCCTCATAATCCAGGCTCTCTGCTAACCCCTGTAAACATATTATCTCATTAACATTCCCAAATCATCACGATGTGTCACTTTATATGCCCACCTTACAGATGAGAAAGCTAAGGTGCTAGATTAGGGGATTGAAAGGAGCAGACCCCCTGGACAGACCTGGTGGGTTTTCCTGGCTATCACACAGGGCCATAAACTTGGAAGTGAGGAGAGTTTCATTCACAATAAAAACTGACCAGCCCCTGTATAAATGAACTCACAGAAAAAATTGCTTGAGGAGCATAACTGATGACATCTCAGCTCCCTCTACATCATATACTCACTGGAGAGCCACCCACCAACTGTCTTGAAGGAAGGGGATGTTTAAGATGGCTTCCCCCATTAGAGCGTGGAGTCAACTGGGCTAAATAAAGATTTTATGAACATAAGACTCCATCTTCAGTCTTTCCAATCCTAGTTAGGTTTGGCAGAAGAGGGGTGACTTCCCTATTTTCAGTTTTGAATCAGTGAAGTCGATTTTAGAATCAATCATAAACGATGAAATTGCTCTCACCTTTGAGAACTTTTCTGATTCCAGGTAGCTTCTCCCCCAACAGTGGTAATGTGCGCTCCCCTCAGTTTTGCTTCCCCAAAATGAGCTCTCACCACTCCTGGCTTGAAGAAACTCACTTAACTTTGTTGAACCCATGGTCTCTCTCTTACCTGACAGCAGAAGCTTTTCTCCGTGGCACCCATCAGCGTCCTACAGACGTCTCCACACACTTGGGGAAAAGCTCATTTGCAGAATGAATAGAACACCATTTTAAATTCTGTTTTTGCCCTTAAAGCAAAAGACATTAGACCAATATATTTCTCTCAAACATAGTGGACTTTCACTAAATCTACAGCTTTAATGGAATTGGTAAAATTGAAATATAGTTCGATCGTCAACACATGTATATTCTGTCATTATTCTGTAAAGTGGAATTAAAATTAACTCTGGATAGTATCGGGCATCTTTAATAAAACATGAGTTGTAACAACCAACCTCAACTTAGTACATAGCCTGCAGTCCCTTATTCACACCTTGACTTTCCTAGGTATTATTACTGAGAAGCAATGGTCACTTTTTAAAAACTTTTCACCAAAACTTTCTCGTAAGAAAAAAATTGGAAGAATGTCATAGCAGGAAGATAATGAGTTTTCCATCAAAGAATCTAATCCTTCCGATTTCTTGCCCTGAGGATACCAGATGAAGAAAACTCAGCTTCATTTGAATCATGTATTAAACTGAATTCTTGGAGTATTAGATAAAAACAGGGTCATGGAATAGATTCCGTCTTGTGTACAAATACCAAATAAATGTATATTTACATAGTTTTCTGTTGCTGTGTAACAAATGAACACAAATTTAGTGGCTTAGAATAACACATTAATTATCTCACAGTTCCATGGGCTGGAAGTCCAGGCCCAGTTTAACCAGTTCCCCTGATTAGTGTTTCAGGCTGAAATCAAGGTGTTGACCGGAGTTGCAAACGTTTCCGAGGCTCGGGGTCCTCTTTCAAGCTCTCTGGTTGTTTGTAGAACTTAGTTCCTTGTGGTTTGGGGACTTAGGTCCTCATTTTTTTTCTTCCTGGCTCTAGGCTGGAGGACACTGTTAGTTCCTAGAGGCTGCCCCCAGTTCTAGCCACGTGCCCCCCACAGCATGGCAGTTTACTTCTTCAAAGTCAGCAGGAGAATCTCTGTCCACTACAAGGAGGTCTTGGTTAAGAGGGATCTCATCAAGAGAGCTGCTATCCCATCAGCTTCATAAGGCCCATCCACACCCACGAGGAGGGGATTACACAGGGCATGACATCCAGGTTATGGGAATGATGGGTGCTTACTGTCAAAGTACTCTTAAGATCATAGCTATGCCATAATTGAGGTACCAGAGTACAGAAGACTAATGGAAAATGGACCAGGTATTCCCAAGGTTCCAAGCAAGATGACTCAACTCCTGGGACCTGAACACACAATCCCATATGCCTGATGAAATACACAAGAGAACTGAGTGCTCTGGATCTTTCTAAGATAGCTTTGGGAATTTTGCCAGTTGAATAAGCAGATAGCAGGTGTTACAATAACAATGGAGGAGTGGAAGTAAAGGGTGGGCTCCTTTGCTCAAGGTCACCCATTTCAGTTGTTGATTTAGGAAGGAAACCTTTTCCCCGGATGATAGGTTTTCACTTCTAGCTAAAAGTAGTTTTTCCTCTCATTGCACGGTATTTGCCAAAAAAGCTGTCTGAATTCTTGATGTTTGCTTTCAGAGACTACCTATTTAAAGGCATTATAGTGAGAGAATAAAATAAATAAATGGATCTTCTCATTTGAGATGTAAGTTTATAGATTACCCACAAATCACAGCCTCTGTAATAAAGATTTCCAACAACAGCACTGATTTTCTTATTCTCTTGGGCTTTCTACAGCGTTATAAAAAAGAATGCCTAAAATGATGTGTAAGGAGGAAAGCCAGCTCCATTTATATATATATATATATATACACAAACATATATAATCTAGTACATACACAAACACAAATCTTTTTCAGTAAGACAGCAGAGGAATATTTGCTTGCTTCTCTGCACTTAAAACAAAACAAAACAAAACAAAAACCACATAAGATGACCTCTTGTTGAAAGCGAATGCACCCATTTGAAAGCCCCTGACATGTTCAGCCCAATCCTCTTCCTCTTTAGAGTCAAAGATAGTGTCAGTCCCCCAGTGAGGAAGAACGTTGCATCAACCCCAGGCTTTACCCTGGAGAAGCTCACAGCCTGGGGAGACCCCATGCGAACACCATGTACCCTCTGGTACACCAAAGATTTCTAAGAGAACTGTCGCTAACTCAGAGGAAACCCACTGAAATGCAAGCACGTACTGCTTGGAACGGTGCAAACTTCTACTTGAAAATACTCGTGCTTTTCTCACCGTGTTTCTTTCACATTTAATAAAATTCCATTTTTATTTCACCAAACTGTTAATAACTGGTAATAGTAATGGGATGAAATGAGGAATATTCATAAAAATCCCTAAATCATCAGCCTCTCTTCACAGTAGCCAGTGTAGACTGTTTGTCAGGTAGCATTGGACTATCGAATCTTTTTACCTTCTGTGAAACAGATTCAAGTGTATGCACTGAGTGTTATTTGGGGCCAATGGACTAACCCAGAACAAGGCTGTGGAGTCCAAAATGTAGGCAGTGTCCTGAGCTCACCTTGTGTAACCCCTGATTTGGCATTTGTTGGGATATGTTCTGTAGACTGAATGTTGGTGTCCCCTCCCAGAATGCATGTGTTGAAAACCTAATGCCTTAAGGGGATGGTAGTAGGAGGTGAGTGAGGCCTTTGGGAGGTGATTAGGTCATGAAGGTGAAGCCCTCATGGATGGGATTGGTGTCCTTATAAAAGAGGCCCCAGAGAGTTAGCTCACCCAAGTTTGTAACCCAGAAGAAGGCCCTCGCCCAACCATGCTAATACCCTAATGTTAGGCTCCCAGGCTCCAGAGCTGAGGGAAGTACATTTCTGTTGTGCCCATCTGTGATCTTTCCTTATAGCAGCCCGAATGTACTAACACACCTTCCAAGTGTTTACAGATTTGCAGTCTGTAACATACACTTACCATGTGAACTTGGTTAGAGAGTAAGAAGCTGGCCTTGGGGCAGGGTTCTTCCACCAAGCCATCCTGTGACTCCAAGACTTCTCCAAATGCCGTGGAAGATGATTTTAACTCCTTCACGTTCAAAAGCCTGTACCAGCATGAAAATGCACTGCAGCTAAAGAAACTGCTTATGAGAGAAATAAGATTATAAAAGCATGCCTGTTCCCTTTTGTAACCCCTCCCTCCTACACCTCCCCGATCCCAGGCAACCACTGATCTTTCTGCCTCTACACTAGTTTCCATTTCCATCAATTTTATGTGAATGGAGTCACTCATTCTGCTGGCTTCTTTCACTCATCATTATTTTCAGATTCTTCTATGCCATATACATCAACAGTTCATTTCGTTTTACTGCTGACTAGTATTCCCTTCTATGGATATAAGATGATTCATTTAGATATTCACCTGCTGACAGATAGACATACGGGTTGTTTCTATTTTGGGCTGTTACGAGTAAAGCTTTTATGAATGTCCGTGTACCCGTATTTGGGTGGACATTAACTTTCTTTTTTCTTGGGTAAATATCTAGGAAGGAGATGGCAAGGTCATATGGTCATAAGTGTATGTTTCATTAATTAGGAAAAGTGTCAAATAGTTTCAAAGGGATTATGCCATTCTCCATTTTTACCAGCAGAGTGTGAGAGGGAGGTTCCTGGTCCCTGCAAGCTTACCAGCATTTGGTGGTGTCCGGTTTGGGGTTTGTGTTTAATTTAGCCATTCTAATAGGTATGTGGTAGTTTCCCTAGGGCTTTTTCTTTTTTTCTAACAAATGATGTTGAGAATTTTTATATATGCTTTTTTGCCATCTATCTTTTCTTGTGACATGTCTATTCCTATCCTTGACAATTTTTGTATTAAGTTTTTTATTGTCGAATTTTAATTTTTTTTTAAAGATTTTATTTATTTATTTGAGAGAGAGAGAATGAGAGAGAGAGAACACATGAGAGGGGATAGGGTCAGAGGACGAAGCAGACTCCCTGCCGAGCAGGGAGCCCGATGCGGGACTCGATCCAGGGACTCCAGGATCATGACCTGAGCCGAAGGCAGACGCTTAACCGACTGAGCCACCCAGGCGCCCCAACGAATTTTAATTTTTTAAATATATGATGGATATGAGTCTTTTATCTGATTTGCAAATATTCTCTCTCAGGGTGAGGCTTGCCTCTCTTTCTCTTCACAGTGTCTCTCAAGGAACAGAAGTTCCTGATTTTGAATAATTCAGATTGTCATTGTTTCTCTTATATGAATAATGTTTTTGGCATTGTAGCTAGGAAATCTTTGCTTGACTGAAGCTCACAGAGAGATTCTTCTAGGTTTTCTTCTGGAGGTTTTATGGCTTTAGATAGTTGGTCTATGATCCATTTGAGTCTATTATCAAACAGGGAGTAAGTTATCATTCAAAGGTCTTCTTTTCACAGATGGCTGTCCAATTGCTACAGCTCCATTCGTTGAAAAGTCTCTACTTTCTCTGTTGAATTGCCTTTGCTCTCTCATCCAAACTGAATAAACCATTTACATGCAGGCCTATTTCTGGACTTTCCAGTCCAGAATTCCTTTGCTTAGTCTTTCTATCTTGATGCGGACACCACAGAATGCTATTGGAGCTCTATAATGAGTCTTGAAGTCAAGTTGTGTAAGTCCTCCAGCTCTGTTCTTCCTTTCCAAAATGTTTTGGGTATTCTAGATTTTTTAAATTTCTGTATGAATTTTAGAACCAGCTTGTCGATATTTACTCCCCAAAAAGCCTTCTAGAATTGTGATTAAGATTGCATTGATTCTATAGATCATTTAGGGGATTTGGTGTCCTTTAGTGTACAAGTCAAGCATGCATTTTGCGAGATGTATTGCTAAGTATTTCATATTTTTGATGCTACTGTAAATGGCATTCTCTTAATTTCTGCTTGCTCATTGCTAGTATGTAGGAATGAAAGTGATGTGCACTATTCCCTTTGATCTTTGCAGGTGGGTCTTTCGCCACCCTTGTGGTTTCCTCAAATTTCACAGATTTGTCCCCTGTTGAATACTTGAGGCGGACTCTCTGCATAACACTGGAGTTGCCTCCGTGCATCTCTCTCCTTCTGTCCCTTTGGCTTCCGCCCCCTCTCACTCTGTCTCCTCAGTCACTAGAATGTTTGCCTGGGATTCTCCTTCCGCCACCAGGGTCTGGAAGCCTCATCAAGGTTCTAGGCTGGGCACTTATGGGGCTCACCTCATGTTTCCCCTCACTTGGCCATCACTGTCCTTCATTGCCCTGTGCCCAGTGTTTTAAGAACTGTTGTTCCATACATTTTTTAGTTGTTTTGGGGGGAGAGAGTTCATCCCGATTCTGTTTACTCCATCTTGGTCAGAAGCAGAAGTCATTCTGTGGCCCTCTAATTCTGAATCTGCCATCTCTCTTTTACTTCTCTTCCTTACTGGGTACCACTAAGCTTATTTCCAGGACTTCCTGTCAGTTTTTGCTGTTTGCCCCAGTGCCAGGGATCACAGGCCTACTTCTGTGCACTTGCTGGAGCACTTTGGCCCTTTGCAAACACAACTGCATTTCTTCCTTGTTCGTCTTGTGCAGAATGGCTTTCTGTCTCAGCAGGATAACCTTTGATGCTGAAGGAGAACTTGGTAAATGCATGTGAAAACCATGAGTATTCCATATGAGAATGAATTTAGTTCATATATTCAGCTATTGATGAAATGAATTTAAGGGTAACTTTCTTAGTTTGTGCTGAGCACAAGCTATCAAAATTTTGCTTGAGTTGTCACCATCTATTTTACTTTCAACCTATGGAATATAGATATTTCAGTGTTTTTCAAAGGAAGAATAAATAGCAAAACATGGAGCCCCTCTTAACCCCCTAAATTTGTTCCCCAAATTTATGCACATTCCCTCAGAATGCACCTAATTGTGAATTGATCAATATGATTTATACATTCACCAAAAAAATACTATACTCAAGATTGGTAATATAAATTAAATGTGACAAAATTCTGCTCTTGACAAACTTGCAGTCTGTGGGTAAAAGCAGACTTGCAAATAGACACACTTCAATGAAATTCATGCTTCGATTCTGTGAACCAGGCCTGAGGTGACAGTGGCTTGAATTAGGAAAGAACCAGTTCAGATGGGAGGAGAGAATGGACCCCAGAGTCTATTTCTATAGGTACCTCCCAGCTTCTGGGTTAAACTTTTTTTTTTTTTTTTTTTAAGATTTCTTTCTTTTTTTATTTGAGAGAGAGAGAGGGTTGGGTAGAGGGAGAGAGAATCTCAGACTCCATGCTCAGCGCGGAACCCGATGCAGGGCTCGATCTCATGACCCTGAGATCATGACCTGAGCTGAAACCAAGAGTCGGACACTCAACTGACTGAGCCACCCAGGCGCCCCTGGATTAAACTTTAAATGTATGGTTCTTTTACTGTTGACTGGGACAGAGAGTACATGGGGACCGTATCTGGAGAATTGTACAAAATTGCTTTAGTAACCCTTGGGATTTTTGGTGCTCTTGACCCTTTATTTATGTTTTGTCCTTGCATCAACTGTTTCCTTAATTCATTTTTATGTTTTTCCAGAAATAATTGGTCCATAACTTTGTGTAAGTTTGAAGTATATCTCATGTTGATTTGATACATTTATATATTGCAAAATGATTGCCACCAGAATATTAACTACCATCCCCATCCCATCACATAATTAAAACATAGTCAAACATTTCTGTTTTGAGGTGAGAACATCTAAGATCTCCTTTCTTAGGTGAGAACATCTAAGATCTCCTTTCTCCTTACTGTATCAGTTACATGATACAGTATTATTAGCTATAATTGCTATGCTATCCATTAGATCCCCAAACTTGTTAACCTCATGCCTGGAAGTTTGTACCCTTTGAACAGTATCTCGCCATTGTCCCCTCCTCTCCAACCCCTGTTAATGACTACACTTTTTGTGTTTCTCTGAGTCTGTCCTTTTTAGATTCTACGTAGAAGTGATAGCATGCAGAATTTGTCTTTCTCTGCAAGATTCGTTTCTCTTAGCATAATGTCCTCAAGGTCCATCCAAGTTGTCACAAGGTGGATTTTTTTTTTAATTTAATTTTAAGGTTTTATTTATTTATTTAACAGAGAGAGAGAAAGAGAGAGACAAGCAGGGGCAGCAGGCAGAGGGAGAGAGAGAAGCAGGCTCCCCACCGAGCAAGGAGCCCAGTGCGGGGCTTTATCCCAAGACCCTGAGATCATGACCTGAGCCAAAGGCCGACACTTAACCAACTGAGCCACCTAGGTGCCCCTGGTGGATTTTTTTTTTTTTTAGGTCATTCTCACACGTGAGTTTTGACTCCAAACAAGGCGTTTATGCTCTGTTTCCTCACCCACAAGGCTTTGGAATATCCTTGATTCATTCACGTCCAACCAGCACTTGGGGCCCATGTGCTGTCTTTCATGAACCATCACCCTTTTGGCGGCGGCAGCCCCAGGACAGGGCTGTTCTGCCCCCGTGTTCCATGGTCTGGTGTCCAGCTTGCTCTCTCTGGCTTCTCCCCTCAGAGGCACCAATATGCAGCTTCTGGGTAGAGCAGCCTTCTCCCCGAACATACCTGCTCTTCTTAGATGAGGGTTTGCTGCCCTGACCGCCCTTCAAGTTCATGATGTCACTGGAACACGAGCTGACCGTGGTGGAATTAAAGCTGCAATTTCAACAGATATTTTCCGATGGCCTAAGCTAAACCATGATGAGAGAACCCCTCTGAACATTCCCACTTGCTCTTTCTTTTCTTTGTACAGAAAATATCATTTACTCTTTCCACTTGCTGCAGGGATTTTCAGGGACCAAATAAGAGATTTCCATTCTGGATGGTAATATTGGGCCAGTCTGTTTGCTGAAATAAATTGAATGCAGTACTCAGGTTCTGGGATCACTTCTTTGCTTAAGGATTTTTTCAGTGGCTTGGAGTCAAGAAAAGTGAAATGGGACGGAATATCCGTTAGACTTTGGCTTCCCGGTAGAGTAATAACAACGACTTACATTCCTAGAGCTTCTCATGTTTTACAGAGTGCTTATCTATTAATGATTTCATTTGACCTTCATAACCTTCTTGTGATGTACACAGGAAACATGTGTCATGGGAAAAAGTGGGGACAACCTCCAAGCTTGGGTGCTGTGCTCCCTCACAGATTGCGTGGAGTATCATGACACTGCCCATGTGTGCCTCTAGGAAAATTAGGTTTAAATATAGGATGGCTGACAACCTAGTAACTGTGTTCTTCCTTTGTTCTTCAGGAAAGCCAGAGAATGTTCTAGAATGAAATATATCCAGAGGAAAATAACTTTTATCACTGGCCATTAGCCTAGAGGGCCTCATAAGACCCAAATAATGTAACCTGAGCATAAAAGCCTGGATCTATGGGGAGATTTCCTTCCTTTTTATGATTGAATGGTATATATTATATATTATTACACATTGTAGTGTATATTATATATCATGTTCACACACATACCACATCTTGTTTATCCATTCATCTGTTGATGGACACTTACTTTGTTGCCATACCTTGGCTACTGGGAGTAATGCTGTGATGAACATGGGAGTCACACTAAGATCCTGATTTCAGTTTCTTCAGCTGTATACCTCGAAGTGGAATGGATATTAGTGACCATTGTTACCTAGTATTTTCTAGCAGAATATTAGGCATCCGATATGACAAGTAATAGTAACTGGCTCCCTGAAACTTCTTAGAAAATAATTTCTATCTTTAGCATTAAATGTAATATTGTTCACGTTACATTCAAGTTGGGTAGTTACTGCCGTGGGTCATCAGTACATTGTGGCATCCAGATTCGGCGGAGCCATAGAACTACTTACCATTGAATGAAATCACTTCGTAATTTTGGTCACCGATATAAAACTGTTTGGTCATACCATTTCTTGGCATTTCATAATTTGACATTTTAAATGAATGCATCACAATCAAACCTCAAGAAGCAGGTGAAAAGGGCAGTTCTGAGTCTCAAGGTAAACTTCATACGATGAAAAGACAATGAATGGAAGAACAAACTTTGTTATCAGAGGCTATCTAATAAGCCCACATTGATCTTTATCCTTGAGCTGTGCCCACCTCTGCCCCATTGGACATGTCACCAGCACACAGAGACCAACTCAGCCTCTTGAGCCAGCTTTAAAATATATTTGCTATTCATGTATTTCAAAAATGAAACTTCACCTCCATAGAACAGGTGACATTTCTGGTGTACAGAAGCAAAGAGTCACTGGGAGCATCCTATATTTGTTTCTTAAAATGGGGGATCTTACTGACGAACTTGTTAATGCTTAAGGACCCGCACTTTTTAAGCAGGGCTCCATAAACCGCGTATGTTCTGAGTCGGTTTCAGCAAGGAGCCCTGGACACCTGCCCCACCAGGCTGAAGTGATGAAGGGGAGGACAGTGGCATGTAGCATTTGCAATCTGGGGATGGTGGTGCCATCATGCGGCAAGCCTGGACAAGGGTTTATTGCATTCCTATCGTGTGACCTCCATTTCAAGAGAAAATGAGAGGGCTCACGCGTGTTCTGCCTGGTTTTTCACACGATTGGGTTTATGGCATTCACTGGGGTTATTTTTTTCATTTAAGAGGCAGCATCCAAATAATACCATAATAAAAGATGCTGTAAACAAAGGGAAATGAAGTCATGAATCTTCCTGGTACGTGTTGGTGTGGGGATGAGGTGCATCGGTGTGGGCGGGGAAGGAAATGGCGAGAAGATAAGAAATCAGAGAAGCGGTGGTGACCACTTTCCGTAATTGCTGCTGAAAACCTGTGATGTCACACATAGGAAGAACTCCTGAGTCTTGTTACTTATGGGTATTTTTTTTTTAATTGGACTACTAGTAAAGAAAAGTAGTTAGAGTAATTAGATTAATGGCAAAATACATATTTTCATAGGCTTCCAAATAGAGCTGGCTGTGTGGACACACATGGCCACTCTCTTTCCTACTGGAAGCACATGACTATCATATTAAAGGAGTATTCTTTCGAAGCATAAACCCACAAGGACAGTTCTTATATGCCTAAGTCCCTGATTGGAGGGGGGATAAATTGGTGACGAAGTCATAGAATCTAAACAACCATCCCCAAAAACTTTAGTGTGCAAGGGACCTGGATAAGAATAGTAGCCCATCACCCTATCCCATCCCTCAGCTGGGGATGGTGTGCCCCTAGTTATGAGTGCAAACGCTGGACTTTGATCTAACCAAAGGAACAGTGTTACTGCATTAAGATGATGAGAGATGGTAAATTTTCATCAATGTTGCTGACACAGGGATAGGGGAGGGAGTAAAGGGCCAAACCCTCTCCTTCCATAATGCACAGTTAATGGATAATGCCTGATCCTTGAAAATTCTGGTTGTTAGATCTAGGGGCTAAACATGCAAATATTTAACTAAAACATATGGGGGATAAGTCAAGCAGAGAAAGTCAATTATCATATGGTTTCATTTATTTGTGGAACATAAGGAATAGCATGGAGGACATTAGGAGAAGGAAGGGAAAAATGAAGGGGGAGAAATCGGAGGGGGAGACGAACCATGAAAGACTATGAACTCCGAGAAACAAACTGAGGGTTCTAGAGGGGAGGGGGGGATGGGTTAGCCTAGTGATGGGTATTAAGGAGGGCATGTATTGAATGGAGCACTGGGTATTATACGCAAACAATGAATCATGGAACACTACATCAAAAACTAATGATGTATGGTGACTAACATAATACAATAAAGTAAAATAAAATAAAATTTAAAAAGTAAATAAAAGATATGGGGGAAAGAATATTTCTCTTTTTCATAAAAAGACCTTAGAGGACTATTTAACAGTTACTTGATATATATGTTTAACACTGATAAAAATCATTTTTAAGGTATGGTTATAATTGGATGTATTATATGTTGTGGGTTTCCCTCTAATGAAACAACCTTTATTGTCCAGTGGAAGAACAAACAGTGCTCTGTCCAAGGTCCAACCTTGTACCCTTCATACATGGCGCTTTTTATGGAGATGCCATGTTTAGAATTCTTGACAAATAAATCTTTAAGAATCTTAATCAGTTCCACACACCCCCCCACACACACACACCATGCCCCATTTGCCAGACCTTCAAATGTACGCTGCTCAGTAACCGGGATGCTCCCCCCTGTGCTTACAAGGGAGGAATCTGGTGGCGAGGGAAGGGAAGAGAAAGTGAGAAGCGCTGTCCAGGGATTAAGCAGGGAAATGCTGTGAAAACTTACACACTATAAGTTACTACATTTTGTGTGTGTTATTTGGATACTCTACTACTCTAACACTTCCAATCCGTGATCCCAGAGCTTAAAACACTCCTTCATCTCAAGCTGAGTGTTACGTTGTCCAAAATAAAATGTTTTGGTTCCATCATTTTAACTTTAAGCCTTTAAAAAAAAAAAAAAACAGTTAAGCTTCACACTGGAATAGTCGGCAGTTTGGGTTATTATCAAGTGAGAGGAAAGTGATTTTTATGGGCTCACCATTCTTATTCACATCCGGTTACATTTATTGTCTCATTCTCCTCGTTGACACAGGAGAAACTGTGCAGGTTCCTTCTGCAGTGGACCCTGGACACTGAACATGCTTTTAAAGGCCCAACTGAACAGCACTGTTTTTCACTTGGTAGAGTAGCAGATGGGTGTCAGCACGTGCGGTTTTAGAGAGCCCCATCTTCCAGTGAAAGAAGGAAGCCCGGGACTCTGTGGATGCTTGCACGATAAGCACATGCCATGCCCTTTCTCGCCCAGGAGTACCAGCCTTGCAACACCAACCCGTGCCCCGAGCTGAAGAAGACCACGCCCTGGACACCCTGGACGCCCGTCAACATCTCAGACAACGGGGGCCACTATGAGCAGCGCTTCCGCTACACTTGCAAAGCCCGCCTGCCTGGTCCAAATCTGCTCGAAGTGGGAAGGCAGAGAATCGAGATGCGGTACTGCTCCAGCGACGGAACCAGCGGCTGCTCCACCGACGGTGAGCGTCCACCCCCCCAGCACCGACCCACTCCCCACAGACGGGCATTCGATCCCGTTTCTAAGGTCATAGAAGAGCAAGGGGAGGGGACGTTCTCCTTCTGATTGCTTCTGGTGTCGCAGTCTTTGTGACAGTGAGCCCACTCGTGCAGAACCAGCTGGATAGCAAACGGTGGGAAAGAACTCTATATCGAGGTGGTCCCGTGAATTCAGTCCTCACAATAACACCATATTCTAGAGATCCAGAATAGTTGGTGGGAGATTTATTTAATATCAGGAAATATATTGAGGAAGGCTCAGTGGTCTTCCATCGGTCTTCTCGCCCCCCAAAATGTAAGCTACAAATAAGCTTTTACTTTCATTCTTCCCCAAGCTGGACCAAGACAAAGAAAGGGCGTCTGTCTGTAGAAGGATCTTTCTGCTTAAAAGTTCAGCCTGTGAGAATCCTTTCATAGTCTTTGAAATTGCTCTGTCCTTTTAATCCCTTCCATACCATATTAATAACGTAGGGAGAGCTCTAAGGTAGACCAGGAGATGCACCCTCTGCCTGGTCCTGCGGCGTAGTGGGCTTCTCTCCTCCGACAATTCACTTGCTCGCCCTGGAGCTCAGCCGTCTCTACTGCAGGAGAGGGGGTGAGCCTGGTCATCCCCAAAAATCTTCACTTCTGCTTTCTTCCTCATCTCTTCTGTCTCTCCCATCTACTTTAACAAGATCTGTCCAATTCTAAAAAGAAGATAGGTGTTCACAGATGGTTCTCAGAGCACGATGTGTTGAGAATGGTGATAGTTCTATCGTGCACTAGACCACTGGGAACATTTCTCGGCACGTTTGTGTTTATGTTTCCACATTATTCTGACAACATGAATGTGACCTAGAAAATACAGTCACCATCAGTGTTGCTTTTCGAGAAGCCTCCTTGGACTGAGAGTGGGTGGCCTTGATGAACCACAGAGGTAGTAAGCCACCATGTTGGGCTGCCATGGGTAGGATAAATTCGTGGGGGTGTGATAGATGTCCTCCTGCCTCCTCCAGTACCCACGTGTCACTGATCTCTCTGCCTCCCCTGGGGAGAGCTGCTGCTTGGAGGCCTGGCCGTTGCCATCAAGAGCCCCTCCTCGTCGTAGGTCCTGACATTAACCATCTCCTGACCTCAAACCATTCTGCCCACTGTAGTTCAGCAACTGTATATAGGCTTGTTCGTCATTTCTTTAAAAAAATAAGTCTACTTAGTGAAAAATCTTCTGTGACTAGGTCTACAATTTCAATAAAGTGAACACCTATACATGCAGAAAATCAAGCAAAATGATCTTTGCTCCTACTAATTTTGTAAAATCCTGCTTTAGTAAGAAGAAAAGACGTATATATGCTGGAATACCAAGAGGGAACCAGGACCCATTGTAAAGATCTACATTCTGCAAGGGACGATCTTCTGATCTCACATTGGAATAGTGACATAAAATACAAAATTCCCAGTTAAAGATGAATTTCAGATACTTCTCAGAATTTTTTAGTATGAGCATGCCCCATGGATCTGTTTTAGGATAAGTATGCCCCATGCAATATTTGGGACATACTTACTGAGAATGTGATTTGTTGTTCATCTGAAATTCAGATTTAACCAGGCTTCCTCTATTTTATTTGCAAATTCTGGCAGCCCTGTCTCCAATTCATGCACTTAACTTTCTTATTTCAGAGCAGGCGGTGAACTGTTATTTCTTACGACATCAAGGTAAAAAAGAGACAATGAGCGGCCGTGTTTCCCTGCACAGGAATGTCATTGTCTTTTCTGAACATATCTTTTTTTACCCTTTTTTTTTTTGAAGATTTTATTTATTTATTTCAGACAGAGAGAGCATCCATGAGCAGGGGGAGGGGCAGAGGCAGAGGGAAATGCAGATTCCACCCTGAGGAGAGAGCCTGACACGGGGCTCCATCCCAGGACACTGAGATCTGAGCCAAAGGTAGACGCTTGCCCAACTGAGCCACCCAGGCACCCCTATTTACCCTTTTATTCTCAGATACATACAAAACCAAAGCTGATGTTTGTTTTCAATGATAGTAATATAAACTAAGAAAAAGTTTGATATACATTTATAAAAGATATCCCATATTTCCTCCAAAAGTATATCATGGGCAAGGCATAAAAAATACTTCATCTTGGGCGCCTGGGTGGCTCAGTTGGTTAAGCGACTGCCTTCGGCTCAGGTCATGATCCTGGAGTCCCGGGATCGAGTCCCACATCAGGCTCCCTGCTCGGCGGGGAGTCTGCTTCTCTCTCTGACCCTCCCCCCTCTCATGTGCTCTCTCTCATTCTCTCTCTCAAATAAATAAATAAAATCTTAAAAAAAAAAAAAATACTTCATCTTTCTTGTGTCTTAAGGGCTTCAAGTTCTAATGACCATCCACACGTTTTGGTATTGACATCTTGAAAATACAAAATTGGACTTCTTTGCCTCCAACCACACAAAATGAGGCTGACTTGTGCATAGCTGTTCTGTATTGATTAACCACAAAGTACTGGTTCATCACAGAAAGACATTTCAAATCCATTTTCTCTAAAGAGCATCCTACCGAGGTTTCTGAGCCGGAGTTTTTAAGTAAACAGCGAAGGAGCTCAGCAGTGGACAGGACTCTTGCTGTATTTGCCTTTTCGCACTTCTCCAGAACTTCGTGGCATACTTTGAGAGGTTTTGTTTTGTTTTGTTTTTTAAGATTTTATTTATTTATTTGAGAGAGAGAGAGGGAGAGAGAGCATGAGCGGGGAGGGAAGAGGCAGAGGGAAAGGGAGACACAGAGTCCCTGCTGAGCAGGGAGCCCGACGCGGGACTCGATCGCGGGACTCGATCGCGAGACTCGATCCCGGGACTCCAGGATCATGACCTGAGCCGAAGGCAGACGCTTAACCGACTGAGCCACCCAGGCATCCCGAGAGTTTTCTGTTAAAACCTGAGTCACATTGCCAGCATTTGAGAGCATTAGAATATTTGTTGATATTGTAAGTGAGTGGCCATTTTCATCAAAGCGAACAGGACTTTTGGCTGTGCCTAATTAGTTAAATGACTTAGCAAGCGTAGAGCGCTCAGAGCAGACCAGACACACGGGACGTGTCCAGAGCCTGTTCCTTCCAAGACAGCTCCAGCTGCTGCTGCTTCTGCCGCCACATATGTGGTGGAGACACAGCTGCGAGTAAGCAGGCTCTGAACTTCCTGGGGGCGAGTGCCACTGGGCACCGTCGTTCAGGGATGTGTTCGGTTCCGAGTCCTGAGCTCTGCCCCCTGCGGGGTTCCGGACAGACACCTGTCTCTGTGGCCTGGGATTCCAAAGTGGTGAACTCTGCCTCTTCCACCAGCCTGAATTCACTGTGGAAAGGCTCACAGGTTGAGGGACAGGTTTAGAAAACTGTCGGAACCGTGCTTTCCTCTCTGCAGATCGATGTCCCCAGTGGTGAGCATCACCTCGTTCTGTACGGCACGGTTTGCTCTAGAATTCCCAAGAGAAGTGAGAAAGTTGTGTTTTCTTTGTAAGAAGTTTCTCAGAAAAACGAGTGGCCTACAAACCTAAGACCTATTGCATAAGTATGTGACCGCATTTACCAGTCAAGTGCTGCGTTGCATCCTATGTAAGAGCCACCGCAGAGAAGGAAGCCTGAGTTATGGAAGATTAGCATTCACCTGCAGTTCTTTCTTCTGAAGTAGAAAAAGTATTCCACTGATTTGGGGGATGCAGTTACAGAATGAAGCCGGCAGCTGAGAGACAGGGAAGGTTAGCTGGGACTCTGGTTACTCTCAGAACTTCTAACAGCCACTCGCGGGCCGCTTCGTTGGCAGGACTTTCTGGTGACTTCCTGCGCGCTGGGAGGTACTCTGCCCACACCGTCAACGGGGCGTGGTCAGCCTGGACGTCGTGGTCACAGTGCAGCCGCGACTGTAACAGGGGCATTCGGCACCGGAAGCGTGTTTGCAACAACCCCGAGCCCAAGTATGGGGGCATGCCGTGCCTGGGCCCATCCCTGGAATACCAGGAGTGCAACATTTTGCCCTGCCCAGGTGAGTGGATCGAGTACTCTGGAAAACATCTGGAAGTTCAAGGGCCTTAGACGACCTTCTAATTTAGGGAGGCTTGCTTGACTTCCCTGCCTTTATGCTTGAGATTAAATATATGAAAAGTCACAGATTACATTTTCTAAACTGCCTTGGTAAAAAGACAGCTGTATAACCCAGGCTGGGTTATATTCATTTATTTCTCCTGATTTTAAAGAAACTAAAACATTCTCGTGCACCCCCATGAGGCTCCAGGGCCCTCGGCACCGTGCCTGACGGAGCAGGGGGCCCTGCGGCCCTGGCCTGAAGAGATGTGTCGTGTCCTTGAAACTGGAGGCTGGCCTCCTCCCAAACTGTTGGGACCAGCCCTCCCTTCATACCACAGATTCCTCCTCCAGGGTGACGGGTATCAAGAGTGACCCACCAGGGGCCTGCCAAGCCAGCCCCTCGTGTCCTCAGTCAGCATGGTTCCGTTTTGTCCTGAGTTCAGTCCTCTAAACACACACTCTTCTCTCTTGGAGGCTGACAGAGGCTGTGTTGTTGGGGTCTTCCTCCTGAGACCTGGCATTTCATTCCACGGAGTTCCCAAATGAGCACAGCGTTAGTAAATGAGCTTAAGGAGCCTCCGTCTTCCTGGACAGGACGTTGCGTGCGGACGCAGTCCTGAGGCTGGCTGTCGTAGTCAGTGTGCTAGCCCTCTGTGCTCCTCCTGCCGAGCTCTGGGGACAGCCCCGGCGCCTGACTCCCTCCCACCTGACCTTCCCATAACCAGAGGCTCCTTCGTCGGTGCCTCACGGCCACCCAAGCGCTGTCTACGACTCTGCAGGTTGCCTCTGACTCTGCCCCACGAAGGTTCCAGAACCGCAGGGACTTCCTTGACAGTCCCGCTCAGTGCAGCGCCCCCAGCGCCCCGCACAGGCCTGACACACATGAAACAGCCGTCAGTGATCGTTCACCCACCAGTTCACCTCAAATAAAAACAGCCACCAGGTCACGTTAAGGAGTGTCTCTGAGATGGCCCTGGGTCTTGCACTCAAGGACCAAAGTGGCATCCAAGCATTTGGAGGAGTCTGCATGTTCTGCTGACAGCAATGAGGACTCATGTCTGGAGCCTGGGGAGGCGAGGGTAGATGGAGGGATCCTGACGTTCCCTTGTCGCCCTCCCTGTTCAGTTTATAACACAGAGCTTAATCTAATGATGTCACCAACGAACTCTCTCCCAGTGCCAAGGAGGAATCCTACTCTCTGTGCTGGGGCTGTGGGAAAGAACTGGCTCTGTGACCTTTCCCACCCCCTCAGCATCACTTGGCCGGGAGAGCCAAGCTGTTGGAGGGAAGAATCTCCTGAGGCTGGAGAAGTTCAGACAGAGTCAGCCCAGAGGGAGTAGAGCAACCATGGGAGCAGGGGCGTTACTGGGCTCCTCCTCCTCAAAGCTGAGAACTAGGTATTTTCAGTTTAATATACATTTATTCATCCATCCATCCAACTGTCCGTCCACCAATTCACACACCACCCATCCATCCATCATCCATCCACCCATCCATTCATCCATTAATCCACCCATCATCCATTCATCCTCACACCCATTCATCCATCATCCATCCATCTATCCATCCACTATCTATTCATCCACTAATTCATCCACCACCCACCCATCCATCATGCATTCACCCAACTATTCATCCCAATCCAACCATCACCATTCATCCACCTACCCATCCATCCGTCCATCCTTCCACCTATCTATCCATCCACCAATTCACTCACCACCCATCCACCAGTTCACCTACCACCCACCCATCCATCCATCTATCCATCCATCATCTATCCATCACCCATCCATCCATCTATTCATCCATTCACCCATCCAACAAATACTCACTGAGCACTGCCGCAAGCCAGTTCCTTGCTTAAGGAACTCGGAAACTTATTTGTACCTACTGACAAAGATGCTGTGCTCACAGGTTTCTGTACCTTTAAAAACACCGTACCTGGTGTTTGGAATGATCCCCACCCCCACTCCCCATCCCTGCTCCTCTCTTTGGCCAATTCCTGTCTGTCCCTCGGGACTCAGCTCAGGGGTGGCCTGATTGGGGTAGCTGCCATGACTCCAGCTCAATGGGTCCTTGGCTGATGTAGCTACTACATCTGGTCACTAACCCGATCACCAGTGGCCATCCTGGGTTGACATTATTCATAGGATGCCTCCTCATGAACTCTATGTTCCTTTCTGACCTGGACCATATCACTGCATCCACGTGTACCCTGTGAATGGCGCACAGTGGGCAATCCAAAAATGTTTGCTGACAAAGTTGAATGAAGGAAGGAAGGAAGGAAGACCAAGTAACCCAGTGCTTGGTCTTTCTTCACTTTTTTTTTTTTTATTATTATTATGTTATGTTAGTCACCATATATTACATCACTAGTTTTTGATGTAGTGTTCCATGATTCATTGTCTGCGTATAACACCCAGTGCTCCATGCAGTACATGCCCTCTTTAATACCCATCACTGGGCTAACCCATCCCCCCACCCCCTTCCCTCTAGAAACCTCAGTTTGTTTCTCAGAGTCCATAGTCTCTCATGGTTCGTCTCCCCCTCTGATTTCCCCCCTCCATTTTTCCCTTCCTGCTATCGTCTTCTTTTTTTGTTTTTAACACATAATGTATTATTTATTTCAGAGGTACAGGTCTGTCTGTGATTCACAGAGGTACAGGTCTGTGATTCATCACACAATTCACAGTGCTCACCATAGCACATACCCTCCCCAATGTCTATCACCCAGCCACCCCATCCCTCCCACCACCCACCGCTCCAGCAACCCTCAGTTTGTTTCCTGAGATTAAGAATGCCTCATATCAGTCTTCACTCCTCTTTTTCAATCCATGTTTGTTTTCAGAACTAAGGATTCCAGACCTTGGCCTACGAAGGTGGAGACAACAGGTAGTTCTTTGTTACTGAATAATATTCAAATTTAAGTAACATTATGGGAGCCATAATATGAGGCAGGAGGGACACTGAGTGACAGTCTAACGGAGGGACAGACTCTGAATGAAAATGATGACTTGGGTGTGTGTCCTGTAGATAACGTGATTCCCCTCTGGGGAAACAGTGTCATATACACCCATGTCCTGGAGGACTGTGAAGGCAGGACTTTATATCTCTCGACAGCCCCCAGGATGCCTGACACGGGCCTGACACTCAGACATTAATGATTTCATTTTGCTCTGCTCTTCAGATTGCTGGTAATCGTAATTCTGGGGCCGTCATTCTTGTTTTGCTGTGGCGGGTGGAGCAGTCAGTCAGAATAAGAACTCTCATCCTCTTCCATCAGGTGTACCTAATCTATGAATTTCATTTGATCCACAATAATCCCCTTCAATTAATTGCCTTGATCCTTGCAGGAAACATGAATCTGAGCTTTTGCATATTTGTCTGATTTTCCTCTGAACTGGTCTTTCTGGGCCAGGAAGAGATTCCCGTAGGAATTGCAGTGATGTGGCCGGAATTACACGAAGCCCTAAACGGTGCCTGGTCCTGGGCTCAGCCTGCTGGTCCTGCCCCCCCCCCCCCACCACGCATTGCCTCTGCTCCCTCGGGACCCCTCTGGTTCCATCCCGCATTCTAGAACACCCCCCATGGTGGTGGTGAGGACAAGAAGCAATACCGAGTGGGTTATTATTTCCACTAGTATGGTGATTGTGTTAGCCCAGCATCGTTTACTCAGCAGGCTAGGAAGCCTTCAGGTGCCTCACGTGGAGGCTACATTTGTTTTCTTTCCTTGGCTCCCAAGTTCCTGTTTCCCTACCAGGTTCTGCAGGCTCCTAGCAGTGAAGGCTATGGCGTGAAGCTTTTTCATACTCTGTAATTTCTATTTTGGAAATACTTTAGTCTTCCTAATATGAAATGTTACTTCAATACTCATTATCATTTTTTATCCAGTCCAAAGCACCGTCCCCCTTGCATCCAGAGTCCGTGCTCCGAGAAGGTGGAGATCTGTGATGGAAGCACAAGGTTGAGGTGGCAGGAAGTGAGGAGTGGGGTCGAACTGGTCTGGGGTGTCTGGTGATTACAGAACAGGGCAACTGCCTGATGGAGTAAAGTGGCTGGAATTTTCCTCTGATTTCCCTTTGGACTGGAAGCATCTCTTTCCCCAGTTGAGTATATCCCTTAGGACAATGAAGTTGCAGTTGAACTTGGTAGAGGTATTTGTGAGCTTATGGTTGAAACTGGCAAGTGGGAATGTTTTAGCAACTGGGTTCTGTTCCAAATGCTCCCTCAAACTGCTCGCATTTCGAACAAGAACTACATTCTATTAAGCAACAAACAGTTCTGTGCCAGGGGAATTTTTTGTGATACCAAGAGGACAGTTGGTGTGAATTGGGTGGGTAGCATTTATTAGACTAGATGAGATAATACTTGGAATGTTAGTTGAAATGTGGATAGGAATGAATACTATTTGAAATATCAAAAGATAGTTTCTAGACATCAGCTTATCAGCCTCCTGGTGTGTGACTGTTAGGACTGCATGATTATAACATGATTATGAATGAAAAAATGAATCTTTGGGTTTTAAAAAATTTTTTTTATTGTAGTAAGAATAGTTAACATGAGAGCCACCCTGTTAATAAATCTCTATTTTTTTTTTAATTTATTTATTTACTTGGGGCGGGGGGAGAGGGAGAGAGAGAATCCCAAGCAGACTCCCCACTGAACTTGGAGCCCAACAGGGAGCTGGATCTCATGACCCCAAGATCATAACCTGAGCCGAAACCAAGAGTCAGATGCTCAATGGACTGAGCCACCCAAGGGCCCCTGTAAACAAAACTTTACATGCACAAGACAGGACTGTAACCTAGAGACACAGTGTTGCACAGAAGGCTATATGGGCTTTCGTGAATAATACTGCAACGGACATGGGAGCGTAGATATCTTTTTGAGATCTTGATTTCAATTCTTTTGGATATCTGTATCCAGAAGTGAGATAGCTGGATCATACAGTAGTTCTGTTTTTAATTTTTTCAAGAACCACCATAGTGCTTTCCCTAGCAACTGCACCAGTTTGCTTTTGCCCCAGCAGTGGGCAAAGGTTCCAATTTCTCCAAATCCTCACCAACATTTTTATCTATTGTTCCCTATTGTTTTTCTTTTTATAACCTCCATCCTGGCAGGTGTAAAGTGATGTCTCATTGTGGTTTCGAATTGCATTTCATGGATAATTAGTGATGTTGAGCATTGTTAAACATACCTGTTGGCCATCGGTCTGGAAGTCTACCATGAGATACAAAAGTGAAGAATCCTCAGATCCCGTGGTTGGTTCTATCTGAGTCAGGTTCTAGCACCGTTTAGATGAGGCACTAGACCCTTCTGAGCTCCAGATTGTCTTGTGCACATTCAGACACCCAAGCTCTTTGACACCTGTTATTCTAAGGCACTATGATGTATGGGCACCTTCTTCTTGGGTGTGCAAACATACGCACTAGAGACCAAGCTTCAGCTCAGGTTACAGACAGAGAAAAACTGGCAGCAAGCATCCCCCCAGTAAGAATAGATGCAGAAGAGGATTTTTGGAACTTGTACAATTCTGCCTCCTACCAGTGGCAGATAACTGACTGGTTCCCGCTTACTTCCCGATCCACCTTACTGCCTGTTAGGGAAAACGTATAAACTTCGGAATCACAAAGTTCCCAGTTAGGTCACAAACCCACTTTAACATGGGGTTCAAATGTTTTGTTTCTGTTTTGTTTTTACTTTTTTGCAGATAAAAAATATCATAAAAGTGAAATTCCTGCTCATGTTTCTCAAAAATACTTTCTTTTTACCTATGCTTATATCTAAAGAAAAATATTACTCCACAAAGATGCATTAAATCATGCTGGGTGTATTAAAATGCAAGCGATGTGATTCTACCCAAAACAACCTTGAACAGCTTTGGCATTGCTTCTCATGATTGCTTCTGGGTTTTTTTGTTTTTTTTTTTAAGATTTTATTTATTTATTTGCGCGCGCGCGAGAGAGAGCACGAACAGGGGGAAGGGCAGAGGGACAAGCAGATTCCCCACTGAGTGCAGAGCCCCACATGGGGCTCGATCCCAGGACCTGAGATCATGACTTGAGCTGAAGGCAGCTCTTAACCGACTGAGCCACCCAGGTGCCCCATTCTGTTTTCTTTTTATGTAGGATACAGAGAAAATAAACTGTGCAAATCTGTACATATGGTAATAGTGAGTCTCTCATCGGGTTTTTATTGTCCCTAGCTGTGGTGATGGCTATTCTTGCCCATTTTTGATGAGTCTAATGCTGGGTCGACAGAGTCCTGCAGCTTTGCTCTGGGGCTGGCTAGCAAGAGGGAGCACCATTCAGGAGTTAGATAAATAACAGGTCGGATATGACAGTATCAGGGACCACCGCAGCCAGCGTGACGGGCCAGTTTTAGCAACATCAGCTGACGCAGGACGAGCACCGAGGTCCTACATCTGGGCGGGCCGTGGATGCCAGCGCTCAGGAGGCCCGTGTGCAGGTATCAGGAGCCCGGATGGGGGCAAATGAGGGACATGCTCTGGGTTACCAACAGTCACGGGACCAGTCGTGCCTCATGTCCACATTGTAAAACTCTCCTCCATAATCATCTGGCTGTGGATATTGGGATTCGTCTCCTTAGTCCTTCCTATAAACGCACTGCCAAGTCAATGCGGTTCATGCTCAGTTTGGTGGTTTGGCAGCTTTGTCTCTGGAGCACCCTTCACGGTTCCTCCGGAACCTGTTAGCTTTTCTCAAAACCCCCCGTCGTCGAGCACATTGTAATCCAGGTAGGAAGGAAGCCCGTGACTGCAGCTGCTGACCCTTGGCTCTAGGTAGCTTCTGGGGTTAGCAAAGTGAGAGAGAGCTAGCAGGCCTTCACATGAATGACTACAGAACGTGGCTCATGGTCCTCCCCGGGGACTGGGACTTTGTGTTACATACGTAGCACTCGGCTTTCTTCATGCTTGCCTGTTACAGGTTTAGAAATATTGTCTGAAAGAACAAGTAAGAGGCACCGAGAAAGCATAGGGAGGAATATGCAAAACTGGTTTCCTCGGCAGGAGGACGAGCCCAGACAGCCCCGTGAGCGGCCAGGGGGCGCACCAATGCCTTCCTGCAAGGCACGTTCCATCCGCGGCCGCATCAGATTGGTCAGACCGGGATTTCAGAAGTGTTGTGACTTTGTGTCCCTTCCCAGTGGACGGCGTCTGGTCCTGCTGGTCTCCATGGTCAAAATGCTCGGCCACGTGTGGCGGTGGGCACTACATGAGGACCCGCTCGTGCACAAACCCAGCCCCAGCCTACGGAGGAGATATCTGCCTGGGCCTGCACACCGAGGAGGCGCTCTGTAACACGCAGCCCTGCCCGGGTAAGCGGCCTGCCTGACTCCCCGACTCGGGGCTCAACCCGCCCCTTCCCTCCCTTGATTTGCAAACGGTGAAAGTGATGAGACCCCATGAGAGCAAACAGCGAAAGAAGGGAACACCTCAGTCCCGCACTATTATCCTTGCAGTGACGTCATAGCACATTGTTCCGCAGGAGAAAAAACAGTTCTCACCGTGCCATAGTTTCTCAACTAG
Source organism: Mirounga leonina (assembly GCF_011800145.1). Lineage (NCBI taxonomy): Eukaryota > Metazoa > Chordata > Mammalia > Carnivora > Phocidae > Mirounga > Mirounga leonina. The sequence continues at coordinate 6,696,691 of NW_023270865.1, read as the reverse complement.
TAACAGACACGGGTCATCACAGTGCATTATTAAAAGGTTTAACCTGGTAATGGGATCTGAAAATCAGGTTGGGGAGCAAGGAGAGCCCTTGTGAAGGACTTGGCCTCCGGTCCAGGAGTCGGGGGGATCCAAGCTCCGAGGCTGGCTAACACAGATGCTCAGTGGGTACACTGCGGCAGCATCCTCGTCCAATAATCTGTTTTGTCCTGACGTGTGGAGGCCGCTTGGAATGGAAATGAGACACCCTCTTCTGAGTCTAACTTTGACATTGAAACACCCATTCTTTTAATTTTTTTACTTGCTCCTGCAGATCTTTCTGGAAGGTTCCATTTATATTGAAAAGTGCCTAGAAACCAGATTCTCACAGTCATCCCCAAACCTCGTACTTTACACGTTTATTTTTTTTTTTAATTTTATTATGTTATGTTAGTCACCACACAGTACATCGTTTTTTTTTTTTTAATTTTTTTTTTTTAAAGATTTTATTTATTTATTTGACACAGAGAGAGAGATAGCAAGAGAGGGAACACAAGCAGGGGGTGTGGGAGAGGGAGAAGCAGGCTTCCTGGAGAGCAGGGAGCCCAATGTGGGGCTCGATCCCAGGACCCTGGGATCATGACCTGAGCCGAAGGCAGATGCTTAACAACTGAGCCACCCAGGCGCCCCCATCATTGGTTTTTGATGTAGTGATCCACGATCCATTGTTTTCGTGTAACACCCAGTGCTCCATGCAGTACGTGCCCTCCTTAATACCCATCACCAGGCTAACCAATCCCCCCTTCCCCCCTCCCCTCTAAAACCCTGTTTGTCCTTCAGAGTCCATATTCTGTCATAGTTCATCACTCCCTCCAATTCCCCCCCCCCATTTTTCCCTTCCTTCTCCTAATGCCCTCCATGCTATTCCTTATGTTCCACAAATAAGTGAAACCATATGATAATTGACTTTCTCTGCTTGACTTCTTTCACTTAGCATAATCTCCTCCAGTCCCATCCATGTTGATGTAAAAGTTGGGTATTCATCCTTTCTGATGGCTGAGCAATATTCCATTGTATATATGGGCCACATCTTCTTTATCCATTCATCTGTTGAAGGGCATCTCGGCTCTTTCCACAGTTTGGCTATTGTGGACGTTGCTGCTGTGAACATTGGGGTGCATATGGCCCTTGTTTTCACTACATCTGTGTCTTTGGGGTAAATACCCAGGAGTGCAATTGCTGGGTCATAGGGTAGCTCTATTTTTAAATTTTTGAGGAACCTCCACACTGTTTTCCAAAGTGGCTGTACCAACTTGCATTCCCACCAACAGTGTGAGAGGGTTCCCCTTTCTCCACAACCTCTCTCAAAGTGGACGGAAGACCTCAGTGTGAGACAGGAATCCATCAAAATCCTAGAGGAGAACATAGGCAGTAACCCCTTTGACATTGCCCACTTTACACGTTTTTAAGGAAAAATGTAACCTCTTTACCGTGGATCCAGGCACATGTTTGATTTCCAGATTTTCCCTGTAATGCAGAGATGATGCTGAAATTTAAGAAGAAGAAAAAATCAAACTGCATTAAAAAATACCTTTTTAATTTGTTCAGTATTTCCAAATAATACTGAGAGCACATTTTTTTGACCTCCTTACTTAAAATATGAGTGTTGTTTTCTTTTCACACGTCCGTAAGCCTGGGTGAAGTTAATGAATCCTAGCAAATTTTCCACTTCAGGGTCACGTGTCCTTAGATCACTCGGCTCTGGGCCTTAACCCCAGACTCGTGCCCTGATCTTAGGCACATAGGCAGCACTAAACCTGGGATAAAATAAATTCTACGTCAGGTACTGCCTGACATTGGTACATCGACTGCAGGACTGTGTTTGTAGCAGAAGGGAAGGTGCTCATAGTAGCTGCAAGCCCCTCTCAGCGACCTGGTCTCTCTCGTTCACGCACCATCCTTTCTCTTGCCCGAGCTCTGAGGCCTGTAGGAATTTTGGCAGGAAAGGGTTTGAGGACTGCTCTTCACGGAGGGGCATTGCCCTGTGGGAAATGGGGTCTGCACTAAAGATTTCTCTCCCCTGACCACAGACCGTCTCTGCACAGCTGGACCTCATGAATTAGTGTATTGTGTGTCCAATTCCAATGACTTTAAAACATTAAAATAACATGGATTTTAGAAAAGCGCTTTTGCTCAAAGGTCTACAAGCTCTTTTATTCCGGCCCATGTGTAATTTATTTACTGGGATGCTCAGAGGATACGTGTCCATCTTATTTATACACAGCCCCATTACAAATGTAATATGAAGGGGCGCCTGGGTGGCTCAGTCGTTAAGCATCTGCCTTCAGCTCAGGTCATGATTCCAGGTCCTGGGATCGAGCCCCGCGTCGGGCTCCCTGCTTGGCGGGAAGCCTGCTTCTCCCTCTCCCACTCCCCCTGCTTGTATTCCCTCTCTCGCTGTGTCTCTCTCTGTCAAATAAATAAATAAAATCTTAAAAAAAAAATGTAATATGAAAATTTAAAGTCACGTGTGTGACCTGTGGTGCTTCCAGGTGGGTTGATCTCAGGGGCATCGTTGTCACATGTCCAGGTGGGTTGATCTCAGGGGCATCGTTGTCACATGTCACATGTCCTATCACATGTCCAGGTGGGTTGATCTCAGGGGCATCGTTGTCACATGTCCTGTCTTCCGGTCATTGCAGAGAGCTGGTCTGAGTGGTCAGACTGGTCTGAGTGCGACATGTCTGGAGTGCAGGTCCGTGCCCGCCAGTGCATCCTTCTGTTCCCTGTGGGTAGCCAGTGTTCTGGAAACACCACCGAGAGCCGGCCGTGTGTTTTTGATGCCAATTTCATCCCAGGTAAGGGCAGGGAGGCTTGTCAGTGTGAACCAAATCATTTCCATCATTTAGAGAGGAAATGAGTCATAGGTGGGAGTTTTATCTGTCATTTGAGGTCTTGTTTGGTGGAACAGAGATGATTCTATCAACTCTTATGGTTTCAAGGTAATTAGTAGATTTACAGATAACTGTAGGTTTAGGCTTGAATTTGGGCCATGCGTGTTAAGAATTTTTTTTCTAACACAATATCTCCTACAATTTACTGCCTATAACACGGTGAGACGATTTTGCTCAAAAAAATCAAAATAGATTATCCTGTTATTTTAACATTAGGCTAAATGCCTTTACAGTGCTGTGTGCATGTGTTTGTATGGAGAAAAAAGGCCAATTCTTTATGCAACCTTGGTTTACTTGGGAAGATGGAAACCTTCCATGGCTCTCATCTTGGAGAAGAGACTGGCTGGCCCTTGGGCTATAGGCTTTTCCATGTGAATCGATTTTCAGTTGTTGATGATAGCAAGTCATCTGTCATATGTAGGCATGGTGTTAGATATTTCCAAGTCATTTTGTCTATGTCCACTGTGGACTTTAGAGCAGTGATGTAGACCAAAGCAGAGACCAACCTCCTACAAGGTAATAATAGGTATTTACCTTGTTTTCTTCCACGTATGGAAAAAGTAACCACATTTTAGAGAAAATTATTAGCTTTAGCCTTATAAGGTGCTTCCATCATGTAAGGTATAGAACTGCAAGTATTTATTGTATTGTTTTCCTTTTTGGCCACAGACATATTGCTAATTCTTGTTACCCACTGAAAAATCAGTACAGGAAAGAATAATGTCTCTGGTCTCCTGAAATGGTGTTTGATCCCTGTGGGTTAAACCATCCCTAGGATCTGTTCTCTCGTTGGCATTTTACTTGGGTATATAATATGTGTCATGGCAAAGAGCATGAGTGGGTGCTGAATGGGGGCTTTATTTGACTTTATGGCGATTTCCTTGGAGCTGTAGTGGATTGGTCCCCTCTGCAGGGAATTTGACAACACTGCTTTGTTCAGAGGCAGGAACACCCAGGCAAATACTGTGGGGTGCACACCTGGCAGAATATTTGGTAACAGAAAATCAGCACATACTCTGGCCTTATTTTGAAATTAGTGCCCTGGTTTCAACCCAGAGGACCATAGCCTTTTCTTTCCGTGATAATGAAACTCACTCCTTCTTAATCCAGATGACCTTGACCAAATACATCTGAGGTTGGTTAAAACAAAGAAACATGCAATTTTTTTTTTAATAAGTAATCAGGCTTTTGGAACTTTGACTCACATAAAACACGAAATCATTAGACATTCTGTAAGTGACTCATTGATGTGCTCTTTCTTCCCAACACCCTTTACACATCGTGATTTAATTTTTTTTCCAGAAGTATCTGTGGCGAGATCCAGTAGTGTAGAAGAGAAACGGTGTGGGGGTAAGTTCCTCTTTTTAACTAATTTTTAATTAATTTCTGATATTTTCCCATCATTTCTTTTCCCATATGTTTCATGTGATGTTTGGCCCAAGAAGAACAGACTGGAGAAACTCTTGATCCAAACACCTTATACTTTGATTAGTATGAATGCAAGTAGTCAATATTTACATTTGGATGAGTGGTTCTCAGGTGCAATATCTACCAGCTCATCAGCATCACTGTGGGAGGTGGTAGGAGTGCATATTCTCAGGCCCTGCCTCAACCTGTAGGATCAAAACCTCTCTGAGTGGGGCCCAGCACTCTGTGGCTTAATGAGCTTTTCGGGTGATTTCTTTAGGTGGATGCTAATAAGCTTTATGAACCAGTGATCTTGATATTAGATATAGTTAAATTTCTTAAGAGTAAAAAACTCAATTCAAGCATTTCCTTTATATTTATAGTGCAGATACATGGCAGCCAGCTTCTAACGTGCAGACTGCTGGAGTGACAACATTTTAATGGGGCATAAGGTTATACCTACATCTCTAGAGGTGGTTTTTAAACTTTCTGCAAATCTGAATGACAAAACTCACATTCTCTGGTTCCAGTTCATGCTAAATTTGGACTTGACTGTCTATGTTTACCTTGTCTGGACAGGAGGGGCTGACTCTCCACTGGTCAAAGCCCATCCTCTGTCCACCTTTGGTAATCAGAGCTAGTATCCACACCAAGACCACAGATTCATCCATGTGGCTGGTGACCTATAAATATCCATTCCTGCCATAATCCAGTCCACCAGCAGAGTCCCAGAAGCTCAGCCAGAGGCTCTGGTCTTTGTTTATTTTCAATCAGAATCCAGAGCTTCGTGGATGTGTTTTAGGAATGTACATACTGTTATTAACTACATTAATTAAGAGCTTACTATTTGTTGCATTCTTTCTGTTTAGTTAGTTGTTAATCTGTTCATTTATTAATCTTTGCGGAGCACCCGATCCATGAGCTCTGTGAGGGGCACTGAGTTGACCATGGGGACACCAATAGCCCCAGCCCTTCTGGAACCAGCAGTCATATCATAAAAGACCCCAGTGCCTGAGACATTCAGTGTCTGGTGTCTGACCTACATTGGTTCAGAGAGCTCACAGACTGGCAGTCACTGACTTGGGATCCACTGGAAGATGAATAGACACTAGTTCCCATAAAAATAATCAAAGCTGTAAGTGTCCGTTAATATTTTTAAATCAGTCACTCTGCACCACCGTATTAAATGGCAAGAAGTTGATCCTCACAAAGAGCGTTCACGTAGGTGCCTCGGCTCACAGTTCCTTAATGTAAAACCTTTGGAAATACAGGAGGGTTTTAGAATTTAGCATTTTTCAGATTTCAGGTGGGTCGTCTGGGGCATATGATGTCTATTATGTAACACTCTGCAGTGCCCAGGGCTACATTCTGTAACCAGTCTCTTTCATGATGCTTTGTGAAGTGTGGGCAAAGTGAAGGTGCCAATGCTTCTCCTGCAGTTCTATTTAGTTCTGCAGCAAAAGGGTCGGGTCAGGTCATGCTTTGCTGCCAGGTGAGTGATGAAAAATCCGTTTCCAGAGATTTTGGTTTTGTGAATTGCAGCCATGCACTGTCATCTGCATTAAGGTTGGTGAGAGTCAGAGGGATGAGGCCACTGGCCAAAGTTCACACAGGTAGTCAGCACTGGAGTCACAGATGGGATCCAGGCAATGGGAGCTGAGAGTACCATGGGAGAAGGATCCTGGCAGTGGGTATCTGGGAGGATTGTGTCTGGGGCAGCCCTGGTCAGGAGACAGTTTTGGACAACACCCAGGATCCAGGGACACCTGCTGCCCTCGGAGGCAGCGTAGGTCCAAAGAGAAGCAGAGTTTTTAAGGAGTGCCCCTGTCCTATGGGAGGCCAAGATAGAACTTCGGGTCACCCAGCTGATACCTCTGCAGAGTTGACTGGTCCTCCATGCCCACCAGAGATTCAAAAACCATTTTCCCCAGCCAGCCTTCTCTGGGTTAGGATATAGGAGACCTTCAAAGGCCTTGAACTTCTGGGAGAACATGGTGCAACATCCATTCCCATCCTAAAATGCTGCATCTGTGTGTCTGAGTCAGATGGGCTAATTGGCTACCCGATCCCAAATCAAGCCTTGACATGCTATTGATTAGATCATAGAGACATTTCTTACTCTGTAATATTCACAACTGATATTTTTAGATCTTTAGGCTGCTAACATTGACACACCAGGACAGGCAAGTCAGAGGTCATATGGATCTGATTGTAGGGCTGATGGGTAAAAGAAATCACCTAGCAAAGTATTTTGGGATGTTTAGGGAGACAACAAGATGTCTTTTTTTTTTCCCATTTGAAGAGAAATCAATCAAATTTTGTACAGGAAATCATCCAGTTGAGTGAACTGGGTAGGTGGTTTCTATTTCAGCTTTTCTGACCAAAAACAACAGGAAAAAAAAAAAAAAAAGCATATTCCAAGCAAAGAGCCACATTAAGCAAATTCAGAAGAGATTTAATATACACTATTTTTCCCTATGTAGAAAAATGTAGGCCTGTTGAAATTTTTCAATTTATTATTAGTTTTAGTTTTAGTTTCATGAGACACAAAGACTAGATAATCCTCATTAATCCTCATAAAGATGTCAGTTGGCCCCAGCCTCCCCGGGCACCTGCACACGTGATCCATTTGACTAATGACAAAGTATCTGCATATGGAGAGCATCATGAATCTTTCACATGTTATAATAAAATGTTATCAGTGCAGCAGAAAGTACTTTTATCAGTAGATGGCGTTGACCCTGGGGAGTCAAGACGACTAAAGTATAAAACAGTGACAGCACATGTGAGATCTGCTCTCGCTCTCGCTTACCTTGAGCACAGTTTCAGTGTGATAGTGGACGCTTCTGGTGGTGGCTGCTGGGATGCCCCCTGGAAGCTTTGTCCAACCGGCCCCCGTGGGGGGCTGTCCAGCTCTGGAGGCTTCAGACAAAATCGGGAAAGGCCAGAGGCTTATGAATTGCTTCCATTTTGTTAAACCACGGACCAAAGAATCAAGAAGTGAAAAACCGGTGGATGTAGGGAGCAGGTGATGCTTGTGGAATATTCTAGTAACATCTGCCGGGATTTATCCAGGGTCTGGTGCTGAAGACTTGGACGCCTGCATTAGGAATGGGGTAGGAGCAAGGGGGTTGCAGCTTACAATGAACCCAGCCTCTGTGCATGCTGGCCACTCACCTGGGGAGGCTGCTCCCTCTCTCAGGGGTCCCGGGAACACGGCATCCGGGAGTAGCAAAGGGACATGGCATAGAGGGAGACGTGAGGGTGTGGGGACAGTGAGGGTACCCCACCTCTGCTGCACATTCGGGCAGGAGCCAGGGTGGTTGAGGGGCAAACACCCCAGGGCCTGGGTGCAAGGGACAAGCTTGTAGGCCTTCTCTCCCTGAGAGCCTGGGGGCCTCTCTCTGTGGCTCTGCGATTTGCCTGGTGTCTGCAGTGTGCCGAGAAGGCATTTCCAGTGGTTCTCTTTGGGTGCAGGATGGACAGACAGATCAGGGAAGAGCATGGGTGGCACTGCACCCCCTGGTGGTATGTGGAGGGGACATCCTGGGGGAAAGCCAGTCCTCGGGATGTGTCCTGTGTGCAGGGACAAGGCCAGTAACCCTCAGGCGACAGGTTACACATAGCACCAACACAGCGTAGAAAAAGCAAGGTCATGTTCTGCTTCACCCGATTTTCACTAAGCCCAGCTTCATGAGCATTGCCCAGATGTTATCTTTATTCCCTGAAAGGCTTGAAACCTTCATTGTGTGGTGTTCTATCAACACATGATGAACGTCTATTTTTCTGTGTGGTTGTTTCTCAGACATTACAAAGATCTTTGTTATATTACCTTGATGTCCCTCAAGCCAATCCCATATTATAGACATAAATCCATGTCTGCTCATTTTTTCAATATCTTGTATTCATAACTCAAGGAAAATAACCCAAAGATGCTATTTAATAGAAAAAAATATGTGAAAGAGGGTTGTTTCATAACCATTTAAAAGATCATATTTTATTTCTTCAGCACAAATGCTTTATTTCTTTGGTGCAAAATTTTCTTCATCAGGTCTCCAAAATACAGTACTTTTGAGCAATAATTGGAAGCAGTAAATGCATTCTCACTTTGTTCATATAGGCTGTAGGCAGGGATGCTCCACCTGTTAAGGAGCATGGAAAAAATGTTCTCTAGGAACCCCCTAGACCAGAGATCATGCTGCACTTGAAACAGATGAACAGACTTGTGCAATCCTTTAAACGAAAAAAATGCTTCTGCTAGTATATTAGGGTGATCTCCTAAAGACTCATTATAGTCCGTAAGAGCATTCACTTAAAATATGCTGTGCTCCCTGTGGGGGAGTGTGTTGGTGGCCATGACATTTCAAAGGAAGGTCACGGGCCTTTTATTTTGTCTTGCTCTTTTCATCCAAGTGCGTTGAGCTGTTGAGTAGTGTGTTCTTTTCCAAAGGAGCATCACTTTTGATACTGTCTTCCCAGAGTTCAATGTGTTCCACATGATTGCCGTGGGGCTGAGCAGCTCCATCCTGGGCTGCCTCCTTACTCTGCTCATCTACACCTACTGTCAGCGGTACCAGCAGCAATCTCACGACGCCACCGTCATCCACCCTGTTGCTCCCGCCCCGCTCAACACCAGCATAACTAACCACATCAACAAACTGGACAAGTATGACTCGGTGGAAGCCATCAAGGTAAGGGATCGGCAGACGGAGGTGCAAGGAGGGCCCTGGGGGCCATTGGCCAAGCTCGGGGGTGGGGGTGGCTTGAGTGAAAGAGTGGAGAGCAAGGTAACGGGTGCCCCTCATGGTGAGCTGCCGTCTTAGCTTTGCTTTGCCTACAAAAAAGATGGTGCCTTCTATGGGGAAGTAGGGTAAAAATAGGACTTGGAAACAGCAACGGTTAAAATGCCAGAAAATATTGGGTCATTGGCCGATGTCCAGCTCTGCCTCCAATCCCCAGGATGACATCCTGAGAAAAATTGTTACATTATGATAAAAACTATCTTCAAATAAATTTTATGCATAATGAAGGCTCTTCAGCTTTGCATGCTATTATGTGACTAGTGTGGGATGAAGTGTTCTGTTAAATTTTCTCAATGGGTGATTAATTCAGTGTTCGTCCCAGAAATAGAGAGTCAGTGGCCAGTCTCCTCGTTCTGAGGAAGAAGGAGTGGAAAGGACATCAGCTCTGGACCAGGCAGACCTGAGTCCATGAGTCACCAGCTGAGGCATTGTGTGTCAGGGTTTAGAATACAAGTCAGTTAATTCGTTGAACCTCAGTTTCTTCATCTTTAAAATGGGTATAGCAATGTGTACGGTCATATCTCTGTTGTGAGGACTAAATGGGATAACATGCAGGAGTCGGGGTATAGCTGGAAGGACACACAGGGCTCTTTTCGACTTCACCCCACATGCCCTGCCACCCACATGAATGAAGGACGTTCTCATTTTGATATTCCTCTTAAATTAGTGGTTCCCGTAACATTCCCAGGGAGCATTTTAATGCTCTCTCTGCTATGATGGTTTCCTTTGAAATTTGATTTCCTTCCCATGTGGGAATATAGAACGTCTTCAGCCCTTACAACTTCAGGTGGTTGGGAGGTCTTGTGTCCTGGGGACCACAGTGTCCTCTCTTGTTTACTTGGACAGAGACAGAGCCAGTTGGCTTTTACCCGTGCGTCTTGCTTACACCAGGATCCAGAACCCACCAGCACCTGATGCTAATCACCTGCTAGGGCCAGGGAATGAAGCCCCAGGCACTAATAACACTCCCCTCACACCCTCTCAGCACTGAGCTCCCAGAGTATGAGGAGGAATGTGAGCTCCTTTTATGAGCAAGAACCTTTCAAACAAGCCTTCAGAATCCAAGAATGGGGCTCCTCTAAATGTGATTCCAACCTATTGACTTGTGTGTTACTTTAAATGTCTCAAGAGAATTTAGCTGGTCTTCTGATCTCACTTGAGATCCAGGAACCACCCAAGATAATACGAAGTTTCACTGCTAGGAGGGCAGAGGGCTCTGAGGGCACTGACTGCTGCCTAGTCTCTAATGATCCTTCTGGAACTTTCTTCTGATACCTTGCCCAGACCAGTCCTGGACAGTTGGCCTCTGCCAACCATCTGACATCTTTATCAGTTCTTTTAATATTGAAGGTAAATATTAAATAGTTTGCATTTTGAAAGTGTAGGTGACTTTAATGACTTAATAAGGAAGGACAATCCGTGTCAGAAGTGGCTACAGTAGCCTGTGTTGGGGGGTCCATAGCTGGGCCCCCCAATAATGTGCATATTATGGCCTGCTGAATGAGAAGGTACAGGCCACACGGGATCAGCAGGCAGCTCCCTCAGCACCCGAGCTCCTCCTTTGGGGGAAGAGAAACCCCGGGATTGTTTTAACTGAAGGCACAGTTTCAGTACACTCACTCAAAGGAAGTCAGGTCCCAAGGATTATTACTTACCCATGCCCGTGAGCCTGGGGAAGGGCAGTCCTCCATCCCTGGTCAGCAGTGAGCAGGAGACAGAGAGAGGGTAGCACACCTGTTACTTATAAGGTGGTTCGGGCAGACATCACTCACGTTTTACAGGCTCAGCTCTTAAGTGGCTATTTTATTTTTTAATTTTATTAAAGATATTTATTTATTTATTTATTTAGAGGGTGAGTGAGCGGAGGGGAGGGGCAGAGGGAGAGGGAGAGAATCTCAAGCAGACTCCCCACTGAGTCCATCTCAAGTCCCTGAGATCATGACCTGAGCTGAAATCAAGAGTCGAACACTCAACTAACTGAGCCACCCAGGCGCCCCTCTAAGTGGTTATTTTAAAAAGTGTCCCAGGATAGCTCTATTTTTAATGTCCTGAGGAATCTCCATACTGTTTTCCAGAGTGGTTGCACCAGCTTGCATTCCCACCAACCGTGTAAGATGGCTCCCTTTCTCCACATCCTCGCCAACATTTGTCGTTTCCTGCCTTGTTAATTTTAACCATTCTGACTGGTTGCGGAAGGGGAGGTGGGTGGGGGATGGGGTAACTGGGTGATGAGCATTAAGGAGGGCACGTGATGTGATGAGCACTGGGTGTTATATGCAACTGATGACTCATTGAACACTACATCTGAAACTAGTGATGTACTATATGTTGGCTAATTGAATTTAAATTAAAAAATAAATTTAAAAAAAGGTGCCCCAGGAAAAGCAAAACAGGAACTTATGTGGAAACACTAAACTGGGGTCCTTAGGTAAATGTTCAGACTCTGGGTCTGAATGGGCTTGTCAGGCTGCAAAATGCCCAGGCAGCAACTTAGAATGGCTGTTTTCTCATCACTTGCTCACCTGCTAACTGTAGAAAATGAAAAGAAATCAAGCCATTTGGAATTTCATGCATTTACTTAAATAAGCTCCTTCAAAATCTCTTATCAATGTATCTGTCTGTGATAATCAGAAAGCAGCTTAAATTCTACTCAGTTACATAACATTCAAGGTGTCTGTTGATTTGAAATCACTAGAGTTTTAGGTTTGTTGAAGGTTTAGATTTCTCAAGATCTATATATCAAAAATTGCCAACCTCATTCTGGTCATGAGGCAGGTCCTCAGGAAGGCAAATAAGGGGAGGAAGCAAGTAAGTGAGAAATCATTTTAGAACAATGGAGCCTCAGAAGGGAGTTCAAGTTCAACATAATCGTCCCCTCATTATGTTATCTTTCCGAAATACTGCTTGTGGAGTATTCTTAAATCTTTCTTTTTATTATTACTTTACTTTTTACAGGCATTTAACAAAAACAACTTGATCCTAGAGGAAAGAAACAAGTACTTCAACCCGCATCTCACTGGGAAGACCTATTCTAACGCCTACTTTACAGATCTCAATAATTACGATGAGTACTAATAGCTGTTATATTTTTGGCTTCTTGTAATCCCCCAGTTTCTCAAGGCCTGTCCTCCATGACTGCCCATGTTTCCAAGACTTCAGAGATGAAGTTTGGATACATTTCAAGTGCATTTCAAGCCACGAGTGTCCCATTGCTGCCAAAAACAGACATCCTTAAAAGCAACAAAAATCTAAATATGATGTCGTGAAAACCTGGTCTAAGTGCTTGATCGTTGTTGAATGAGCCATGCGTGAAGTTTTGTTTTGTTTTGTTTTTATTGTGTTCAGTCCATTTTTCTAACAAGTCCGTTGTTTTCGTGAGCTTTTTAATAAATGTACCACCCACATAGGAAGGAGTCTTTAGAAATAGGAATGTCTTCCTGCTCTTGAGCGTAAATCTTCATGATGTTTTAATTCAAGAAAATAGACACTTCCGTTGAGAGTCCCCCTCCCTCCACAAGGAGTGTTAGGTCCATAGTATTTGATAAAATGAAGGATATGAATGTGGCTGTATAGTTATTCACCATGGATCTCCCATCTTCCCAACCTGGATAATTCTGTGGAATCCTTGGAAGCAACTTGTGTGTTTGGACTTCGGATGGTTCTCACCTGGGCAAGGGCAGGGATTCACCCTGGCTTGGGTCTACAGAGGTGATGGTATGAGGTGTGACACACTCATCCCTCTGTTGGTCTTGATGCAGTTCTTGTGTTGTCCCTGGTGGAGTTGAGCTTAAAGACCAGAGGCTCAGGCATGATGAAGGGTCCAGCATTCTGCGCAATGCTGCAAGGCTAGCCGCCATATTCTCACTTCTGGATTTCCTAGCATTCCAGGGAGCTCCTTGTCACGTGGTTGGCCCGGAAGCCTACCTGTCCGGTCCATAGTAACATCCTGAAGAGCCATCTGTAAAACCACCACTCGTTCACCATTTGGATATCCTCCTCAGCCTCTCTTATCCCTGCAAGGAAAGATCATGAACATTCATAACACCAATGAGGGAAAGTATTAAAAATACTTTGAAATATAATTGAAACCAACTTTTTTTTTCCCCGTGTTATAGGAAGGTTCGAAAGAACTGACATTTAAGGAGAAGTAACTTTTTATTTTCTGTCTCCTGATAGAACTAGTGTATGGCAATCAGCCCCTTCCCAGAGCATTACTGACGTGTAGAACTGGTTTTCTGCAGCCCATCGATGTACATATTGAAGAGTGCCCCAAGTACCCAGCTGTCATTTGCTGCCTCCGGGTCCGGTGAGGAGGTTCTGGTGCCTTGTGTTTCTATCTATCTCAGTGCTGCCCTCCCCTCCGCCCCCTCCCACCTCTCCCTGCACGGAGGCAACAGCATTTCAAGATGTACCTTGAGAAAGCAGGGAAGTGAGGTTGTCAATGATCCCTGTGGTTCTGAGCATTGATCACCGCTAAGCATTTCAAGTGCCATCATGTATTCATAGAGGCCCCCGAAAGGAAAAAAGCAGGAGAAATTACTCATAAACAACTGATAAATAATACATGGCAGTTGGTTGAATAATTTTTGGAAGAAAGAACAAGATTGAAACTGCTCATCGGACACCCCTGACCGACATGGACAGTAAGACACGTTCTTATTGCACAGTGAACCTTCAGATCGGTGAACGTACGCAGCGCGGGCAGTGAGGAACACAGACTTATTAGCATACGTGTTTTTATCCTATCCAGTCGAAAGAAACAATTTCAGAAAGTGTTGGGGGAAATCCCACGTTTAGTCAAGAGTATTGTTGTATTGAAAATATTCTCACATACCCAGATTTTCAGAAGCTACTCTACTAAAATTCCAATTTAAATGGCAGGGGGTCTCCGGGAGGTCGGAGAGGTCGCACCTGAATGGTGTTCTGGGTCTTTCCAGGGGGGAGTCCATGTTGCCTCTCCTGCGTGGCTTGCCTGCTGTGTGAGGCCGCTCTGCTTGGACACACAGAGCCGAAGTCCACACTGAGGAGGTGAAATTCAGCCAGCTGGTTTCCTCATTGTTCCTCAGCTGGATTTGCATTGGATGCTTTAACTTGTGTCTTCACTTTCCTTTAAGAAAAATGTCCTCACTGTGAAGCACAATGTAGTTGCTTTTGAATCCCTTCCCCAGTGTTTTCTAAGCTTAAAAGGTCGTTTTATCTCCCCTGGGAAAGAGAATACTAATATCTGGAGAAGGCATCCGTGGACCTGATTAGAAATGCTTTCTAAGTGCTGTCCATGCTAGACTTCAGTCCATCCCCTGCAGTGACTGGGGGCAGCACCCACCCTCCCCTTGGAGTTTTCACGTTTGCTGATTATATGTCCTGGAACTTACCGCTGCTGAGAAATGCTCTCATCTTTGTTCTCTGAAACTCTACTTAAAGAAAAATTACTCTGGCTTCTCGCTCTCTCTCTGTGTCTCTCTCACATTCTCCTTATTTCACAGAATTTCAATTTGTTAAGAATAATTTTAACTATAATCTAAGTATTTTAAGCAGCTACGGAGTAACTTTTGCTTTTCCATCCTTCTGCGGCTGTTGTTCGTAGGTGTGTGCCTCCCCTCTGTACCCTGGTTGTTGCCTGAGCCCCAGGCGGCCTTTCACAGGGGTGCCTCCCACGTCCACCCGGACCTTCTCCCTAAAGCAGCTCTCCTGGAGGCTGCCACATTCGCCTTCCCCGTGGGTCACATTATAAGTTTCTGGATGACTTTTTCTTTCGGTCTTTATCTTTTTTTTCTTTTCCTTCCTTCTGTTCTCCTCTCTCCCTCTCTCCTTTCTTCCTTCCTTCCTTCCTTCCTTCCTTCCTTCCTTCCTTCCTTCCTT